>NC_070583.1:1263750-1611875 GCF_027409825.1 Scomber japonicus | reverse complement strand
CCGCCCTTCAGCGTTTTGGGT
Source organism: Scomber japonicus (assembly GCF_027409825.1). NCBI lineage: Eukaryota > Metazoa > Chordata > Actinopteri > Scombriformes > Scombridae > Scomber > Scomber japonicus. The sequence goes on along the minus strand of NC_070583.1, from coordinate 1,611,854 downwards.
TTAGTTTCTAGTCGGACCCATTTGGGGGACGGACCAATTCAAGCAACAACACAGAAATCAACACACAAGTCTGTTTCAATACAGCGCTGGTAAAATCTTTGTCTGTGAGTAATTACATGACTGCATTAAGATTATTGTGTAGTGTATTTGTTTACTTTTAGTAATACAATGTATTACGTTTCAATGTATTACATATTTCATTGTCGTAAAAAGACAACAGACGTTACATTTTGTAATGTTTATTTTCTGTTTGCTTTCAGTCTTACAAAAACTAATGGGAAGGAATAAAACTGAGGAAAAGATCAAAGAATCCTCAACGAGACTTCCAGAGTTTCTCCATTATTGTTAACTATCTGTCTAGCTGTATAGAGCTGACGTATAGCGAGGGCAGAACACTACAGGAAGTTATATTTGCTATTGAACACGTCGAGGCTAATAAATCTCCAGGCACGGATGGTATTACTTCTGAATTCTATAAGGCATTCTCCAAACAGTTTGCACCCTTCCTCCTTGGTCTTTTTTTAGAATGTATAAGCAATGAATCCCTTCCTCCTACTTTAACCCAAGGCCTCATAACTCTAATACCAAAACCGAAGAAAGACTCACTCCTCATCGACGACTGGCGTCCAGTCTGCTTACTTAATAATGATTTATAAAATATTTGCACTGATATTTGCTGAAAGAATAAAAATTGCTTTGGACTACATAATTGACGAGACTCAGTCCAGTTTCATGAGAAACAGACATATCTCCAACAATATCAGATTAGTCCTTGATTTAATTGATTATTCAGATTTATGCTCTGATGAAAGTTTCATCCTTTTTTTTAATTTTTACAGGAGGAAACCCTGAAGATGTTATCTTGGTCTTGCCCCTCCTCTACCAAATTATGGGAAGATATTTGCAACTTGATTTCTTCATACATTGAACCACAGTTTTCCTTTTGTTTTGAACATATATTGTTTGACTTCATTGACTATCCATCTGCAAAAAAAACAAACCAATTTTATATCATTAATCTTATTATACATTTAGCCAAATGGCATATCCACAAATGTTGATACACTAATCAGAAACCTCTCTTTTCCATTAAGCCAAACAATATATTGAAACTATTAGACATTCCACTAATATGAAAGCCATTAAGACTTTTAATTTATGTGCTCTCCTTAATGTATTTGTGTAACTGTAATATGATATTCTGAAATATTGCCTCTGAATGTATCCCGTGGCAGTTGTCGTTGCACTGAATTGTATTGCACTGTACTGCATTGTCAATCAATCAATCAATCAATCAATCAATCTTTATTTGTATAGCGCCAAATCACAACAAAGTTATCTCAAGGCACTTTACACATAGAGCTGGTTCTAAACCGAACTCTTCAGGTTTTAACTTTAAAGAGACCCAACATTCCCACATGAGCAACAGTGGCAAGAAAAAACCTCCTTTTAACAGGAAGGAACCTCAGGCAGAACCAGACTCAGGGTGGGCCATCTGCCTCGACCGGTTGGGGTTGAGAGGAGAGAAAGGAAGGATAGAGGAGAGAAACACAATGAAAATCAACAATGAAGCTAGAAGGTCCGGGACTGGGAGGAGATCACGTGATGCACCCATGGCGCAGCACGCACGGTGAGAGAGCTCCCGACATTTAGCCCACTTTCTTCAAGATTATCCTCATTTTTACCAAATGCGCTGCCATATTTACGTCGGTCCACTTTCTTAAATGCCTTTGGCACGTAAAGTGTGATAAAAACTGAAATGGCTGCAATGAGAGGTGAATTATCATCTCATATGACTACAATGTGCTCAAAAATTGACGCATTGGCGGGTGAACAAAAGGAACATAAGTCAACCCTGAACAGTCATGGCCGTCGTTTGGACACAGTTGAGCAACAACTTGTTGAGCTGCAGGACCGCAGTAGGCGCAACAACCTTCGCCTGCTTGGCCTCCCTGAAGGCGCCGAGAAGGACGATATGGTGGGTTATCTCAAGAAATCACTACCAGTCTGGCTGCCTGCACTGCTTGACAGAGACCTTGAGATTGAGAGAGCTCACCGCATTTATGGGAGTGCTTCGAACAATGCTAAGAGACTACGAGTCGTCATCTTTAAACTTCTCCGCTATAACGACAGGGATCTCATACTACAGGAAGCCAGGAACCAGGTCCTATTCGTCTGGATGACAGTGTGACCCTCAGCTTCTTCCCCGACTACTCTCCAGCGACAGCCAAGAGACGGAGTTCTTTTGCTGCGGTGAGGAGGGACCTGAGGGACAAGGGAATTCAGACCTTTCTTCAATACCCTGCAACTCTGAAAGTTACCTGGAACGGAGACTAAGTTGTTGCAAACATCAGAGGAGGCCCGTTTGTTCCTCCAATCTACCTGATTATCCAGCCACCCGTACAGGTAATACTGTGGACTGACTGTATGAACACCACCGGTCTTTCATATCTGCTAAATGGCTATATAGTTGCCAGTCTACACGGAGTTAGCGCATACCCATTATCTGGATTGAAACAAAGTTTATAATTTATAATCTCATTGAGCTTTTCTCCCTCACTTTATTGCTGATGATTTATATTGTAGTTTATGGTGTTTGTATGCTATATTGGCTACGTTAATGTTATTTGATGAGGGTATTTTTATTTATTGTTTGTTTGTTTGTTTTTGTTTTTTTTTAAATTATCATTATCACGGATAATGTTATTATTGTTTGTTTTCCCCAGACGCTGTGATAACGGGTAAAAATTTAATTTACCGTGAATTATAGGAACCGCAATTCATACCTATCAGGATGGGCTACCACAGCATAGGCTAGTGTAGACCTACATATAGTTTAATCAGGTTTTGAATTTGTACGATCTGAGGTATTACATTCTTTATTCTAAATATCTGGGCATATGTTGGCTTTCTAGGAGTGTGCAAACCATTGATGGTGTCACGGATTAATAAGAGGAAACGTGGCGGACCTGGGCTTGTTCGATGCCCTGTCTGCAAAGGGATGTTTTTTCATGTTCTGGTTACTGGAAGGGTTGGGGGAGGGAGGGGTGGAGGGATGAAGGACTGTCCAGGGCGGGTTTCTACATGGGAAGATATAGTTACAACACAGACAATGGATTCATTCAGGGAATAACTGCTCAAAATGGCCAGTCTATTTTTTTTTACCATGCCTCAATAATGACAATGGATAGATATAATGTGATGTCATTTAATGTTAGGGGGCTGAACTCTCCTTTCAAAAGAGCAAAAGTTTTGGACTTTCTTTACCGGAAAAAGGTTGATGTAGCATTACTGCAGGAAACACACCTTAGACCCACTGACACACTAAGACTGCAAAATAAGAGATTTAAAATAATAGCAGCTTCCTCGGATGGAAGCAGTACTAAAGGAGTAGCTGTGTTAATGAGGCACAATTTAAATGTAAATATCATTAAAGTTAGCTCTGATACTTCAGGAAGACTAGCATTTTGCTGTACATCAATAGAAGGAAGGAAAGTTGCATTTGTTAGTATCTATGCACCAACCATTTTTGACCACACTTTTTTCCAAAACATTACTAAGGATTGTCGTGGAAATTCTGTGCTCTTGGTGAAGAATGAAATAGAGACTTCTGCCGGCCGACAAGGTTTTATTTTCTTTGCAAAGAAAAGGTCAATCAACAAAACATGCGAGCGGTTCTGAATGAGGAAAGACCCCGAACATTGGGAAACATGAACATTTATACCTGAGAGAAAGACCAACCTCTGGGGTGTGTTTAACGTCCTATGTCTGCCGTGGGGTCAGCCTCTTACCTAAGGTGTGATTCCACACTCTTTTGTCTTTGGCAGGTATCGGCACTGACCCCCTGAAGTGTGAAATTAAGAGGTCTAGACAACCTAATTTAAAATACACAAGGTTTGAATGGGTGTCTCAGGTAGTAGAGATGCAAAGGAATTGAATTTACAATTATAAGGTCTAGACAACACAATTTAAAATACACAAGGTTTGAATGGGTGTCTCAGGTAGTAGAGATGCAAAGGAACTTTAGGTTATTTACATAACCCCGGTTCTCTGAGTAATATGAGTGAGATGTCTCACTATGGGATGCACGCCTCGCTGCAGCCCTCAGAAGCATTTATCTCATTACGCCAATCCTGATTGGCTGGTGAATGTGTCCGTCCGCCACAGGTAGTCCCACCTACCTTAAATAGCTCATGCGGACGGCACCACCCTCATTCAAGATAAGCACCTCTTCTCACTCGCCCAAGCAAGAAGGGTAGTCTGGTGAGACATCTCACTCATATTACTCAGAGAACCGGGGTTATGTAAATAACCTAAAGTTCTCTTTCATAATATTTCGTTCGATGTCTCACTATGGGATATGGTTGCTCCCGTATTGCCAGACAAGCTTATCGAGCGTCCACCAACCCACAGGGAAAAATGTACTCTGTTCCAATCAGGACAGCAAAACCGCGTGTGCCACGCACGGAGCGGAGACGTCCAGCATATAAAAACGGACAAAAGTGAGAGGCGAGGACCAACTCGCTGCAGCACAGATGTCCTGAACAGAAACTCCCCTGAATAAGGCCCATCATCCTCACATCCCCCGGGAAAAGCTGAGTGCATGATGGATGCACCGAAAGCGCATGGATGTCACTAACCCGTTTAGCCGAAGCTAGAGCCAGTAACAACACTGTCTTGAGAGACAGGTGTTTCAAGCCTGCTCCCCCCAGCGGCTCAAAAGGAGGACCCTTGAGCCCCTCCAGAACCACCGCCAGATCCCATGGTGGCACCAGCGGTCTGGACACGGGGAGAAGCCTGCGCGCTCCCTTCATAAAACGGCAAACCAGCGGGTGCTGGCTCGCTGTTTGTTCCCCAAACCCCACGTGACAGGCGGCTATAGCTGCCAAGTACACTTTAACTGTGGAGAAGGCTTTTCGTTTGTCAATCAGGTCCTGTAAGAATGACAATATCACACCCACTGGACACTGAAAAGGAACATGGCCATTTCTGTGACACCAGTCCTCAAACACTCTCCACTTACAGTCATACAGAGACCTAGTGGAAGAGGCTCGAGCACTTTGTATAGTGGAAATCACATGCTGTGGGAGTCCCACAGCTGACAAATTGAACCACTCAGGGGCCAAACCCACAGCGCCAGGCGTTCTGGGTGCGGGTGGAAAACCGTCCCCCCCCCCCCCCCTGCGATAACAGGTCCCTGCGCAGCGGGAGCTGCCAAGGTTGCGTGGTCCCTCACTCTGGATAGAGTGGGGGGTATCAGGGCCACGGGAGGGAACGCGTAAAGAAGCTCGTGCGGCCAGACGTGCGCTAGTGCGTCTATGCCGAGGGGAGCATCCAGGCTGCGCAGAGAGTAAAACAGCACGCACTGCGCGTTTCCTCTTGACGCGAACAGATCCACCGCGGCCCGACCATAACGGGCCCATATCTGTTCCACAATCTCCGGGTGCAGAGTCCACTCCCCGTATACCGGCGCGCCCCTGGACAACAGGTCCGCGCCCGTGTTCAGATCTCCCGGGACGTGCGTCGCCCTCAGGGAGAGGAGACGACCGCAGCTCCACAGGATCAGTCTGCGTGCCAGCATGTGCAACTGACGAGAGCGCAACCCCCCTTGGCGGTTGATGTACGCTACCGTCGTCGTATTGTCCGTCCTCACCAGGACATGATGGCCCATGAGAGACGGAAGGAAGTGTTTCAGGGAGAGGAACACTGCTGAAAGTTCCAGAAAATTTATGTGAGACCGCTGGAGGTCCACACTCCAGCGGCCCCTCACTGACCGGCCCTCGTGAATTCCGCCCCACCCTGTCAGGCTGGCGTCCGTAGTGACCACCTTCCATGGGCACCCCGCGGGTCAGAAAAGACGGGGCTCGCCAGTGGCGCAGTGCCCTGACGCACCCCGGCGTAACCAACACTCTCCGTGCGCCATGACGCACGGGATCCAGCCCGCATGAGGCCACCCAGAGCTGGAATTCCCTCATGTGGAGGCGACCGAGACGAACCACGAGAATGGCTGACGCCATCAGTCCGAGTAATCGAAGACACAATCTGAATTGAACAGATTTGCCTGGATGGAAATCGTTCTGTCGCACTAGGCGCAGCAGGGATGCGTGTGTGAGCATCCTGAACTTGTATTTCCTGAGAAATTTGTTCAGAGCACGTAGATCCAGGATAGGGCGAATACCACTCCCCCCCCCGTTTTGGGACCAGAAAGTACCTGGAGTAAAAACAGCTCTGACACTGTGCGGGAGGAACGACACAGATTGCTCCTTTGTTTAACAGTGAGAGGATTTCCTCTTGTAAAACACGAGCTGACTCTCCCTGAGCCTGGGTTATGCCGGCGAATCGAGGGGGAACAGCGGCAAACTGCAGCCTGTAACCCCTCGAAATCGTCTTCAACACCCAGGGTGAAGCTGCGAGCGCAGCCCACCTCTCCCACCTGCGGCAGAGAGGTGAGACGCGCTGCAGCTCCTCCACCATGAGAGGTCCCAACTGCGGTGCGGTGGCGCCCTCTCGTGGTGGAAAACTGACATGGCCTGACATGGCCTCTGGGCGGTGCTGTGCACTTTGGCCCGGGAGGACAACGCAGTGACGGGGACCTCACTGCCCTCACCCCGGGTGCCGCCACCGTGCTGTTTATTTTTATAGTTTTGGCTTTTATTCGCTGCGCCCTTGGCACTCGGCCTGGATGCGACAGCGGGACACATTCTATTTTCTTTATGAAAACTTGTGTGTGTGTGCGTGCTTGTGGACATGGGAGAGGGGCAACCGCTGAACCCTCTGCCGTCAGATGTCCGTCTCTCCCGGTCTGCTCTGGCACGGTCCGTGGCAGCTGGGAGATGGGGGCGTGGGGGGCCCCGGAGTGCACGCTCGGAAGCCAAACAGGTGGAGCTGGAGAACGGGGAACTTCCAGCTGCATCACCGGTGACGAGAGGGGCGGTCAGGCCGCTCTCTTCCTCTTCCTGGCCTGGTGGCTGGTAGCTTGCGCGGGCTGTGCCGGCAGAGCTGTAGCTGGGGCCGAGGGTCTCTTGAATCAGCCGGGCCGCCCGGGATTTACGCTGCGCAGGTGGAGAGGGAGCTGAGGGCTTGCGAGGGAGGCAGAGCTTGAGAGCTTCGTCTTCCTTCTTTTTGGCTTCACACCGTTGTTGCATCGATGCTAGGGCGGAACCAAAAATACCCTCCGGGACAATGGGCATGTCCAGGACGTCGTCCTTCTCTCTGTCTGACAGGCTGGCGAGGTTGAGCCACCGCGCTCCTGCAGAACCATGGTCCCCATCGCTCTTCCCGTGGCCTGGACCGCGCAGCGTTGGACACGGAGACACAGGTCGGTGATGACCGGTATCTCTTCCCACGCAGCTGGGTCCTGAGTTTGCGCAACATCCTCGCACAACTCAGCCTGGTAAGCCGTGAGCAGCGAGAGGACATTGAGCGCTCTGGCCGAGAGCGCCGCCGCCTTGTACGCTTTCTCAGTCAGGTCTGACTGAAAACGGTCGGACTTGGACGGCAGGCTGGGGCTCCGGGAGGACACCGCTGAGAGCTGGGGGTGAAGGTGAGCTGCAACAAGTGGCTCCATCGGAGGCATGCGGAGCAGACCCAGGCTCTCCATCGCCTCACAGTCGAGGGACGAGGCCCCGGGAACCGGGCTCCGGCTGCTGTAGGGGCGGTCTCTCCATGAGCGCGCCACCTCCTCCAGCAGCTCCGGGAAGACGGGGAGAAGTTGCTTCGTCGCGCTCTTGGCCAAGGGCAATTTCTTCCCCTCGTAGCGTGATCTGGTGGTCTCAGCTACGACAGCGGGCCAGGGGATGCCCAGCCGGGCAGCAGCGCGTTTGCACACGTCGAGCATGTCCGAGCTGGGGGAGGGAGAAGCTGGTGTGCTACTCTCATCTCCATCCCGAGAGTCGACGGAAGCCGCGGGCCTTGCAGCCCGAGCCGGCGTGATGAAGATGTCATCCTCTTCCTCATCCTCTGATATGAGGAGATCCAAAGCGCCATCATCATCTTCCCCATAGTCCAAATCCAGGACGTCTTCCTCCAGCGGGGGAACCGCGGCTAGCTCGAGCTGGGAGCCCCAGCTGTTGCTAGCCTCCGGTGTCGCCACCGCAGCGACCCCCACCTCCTCTCCGCCCTCGATGGCGGCGCCGTCGGAAGAGAGATGGGGGTCATGTCCAGACAGGCTAGCCTGGCGGGCTAGTCGTCTGCGGAGACTCTTGATGGTGAACACCGCACAGTGTTGACACGAGCCGGGGACCTCGATAGCTGCCCGGGCGTGTTCCAGCCCAAGACAGCACGAGCAGACCTGGTGTGGATCCATGCTCGATATCTTATTCCCGCAGCGACAGAGTCTGGCTCCGGAGTCTCCGTGCCCTCTGGTGTGAGGGGTTTTAGCCTCCATTCCGTGCGAGCTGGTGTGCAGGCAGGGAGCCGAGGCAGTTAGCTGGTGTGCTAACCGTGAAGAAGCCGAGAATTAGCTGGTGTGCTAATGCCCGGTGCTCGAGTAGCCGTGGTGGGGCGTCGAGAGCAGTGCTGGCCAAGCCGTGGAGGGCAGGAAAGCACTGAGTTCGATCTGGTGTGACCGACGAAGCAGAAAAATGTCCTAAGCTAGTAGCGCCCAGCGACAGAAGCTAAATAAGATCCGTCTATGGACAGTTAAGCTAGCTAGCCCTGGACGCGAGATATGCTCCGAGTGAGAAGAGGTGTTTGAATGAGGGTGGTGCCGTCCGCATGAGCTATTTAAGGTAGGTGGGACTACATGTGGCGGACGGACACGTTCACCAGCCAATCAGGATTGGCGTAATGAGATAAATGCTTCTGAGGGCTGCAGCGAGGCGTGCATCCCATAGTGAGACATCGAATGAAATATTATGAAAGAGAACTGAATTTACAATTGTAAGGTCTAGACAACACAATTTAAAATACACAAGGTTTGAATGGGTGTCTCAGGTAGTAGAGATGCAAAGGAACTGAATTCACAATCATAAGGTCTGACAGCTTGGTGAGAAGGTGGGAGGTTGGGTAATTTACAAAGGAGTTGAAATTACTATTACAGGATCTTTTAACCTTAAGGGGTGTTCACACCAAGAGCGATGTCGCGCGTCGAGATTACATGTAAAGTCAATGCAAAGACGCGATTTATCACATGCGACGCGATGCAACGAAAATCGCGTCAACGCTCGAGTTGAAAATGTTGAACTTTTGCAGCGATATCGCGTGACGCCGTTCCGCGTCAGCCTATCAGCGTTGAGATTCTCCTGACGTCACTGACGTCACCGTTCTGGATCACTCACTTTCTGCAAAATGGAGGACAAACTCATCGTGGCCGTGACAGCTCACCCCGTGCTTTATGACACATCCTGTCTCCTTTACCGGGATCGGTACAAAAAGGAGCAGGCGTGGATTAAAGTAAGCGAGGTGGCTGGATTACCTGGTAAATTCTGTAAATATGTATTTGTCGCGTGTTTGCAGCTATTGGTTAGCATTAGCATAGCCCCAGTTAGCATTAGCATAGCCCCAGTTAGACCCTGATGTGTGTCGCAGAAGATGGAAGAGCCTCAGGGACACATATATGAGGGAGAGGAGGAAGGGGACAGAGACGAGGAGTGGGGCAGCAGCAGGGACAGCAAAGAAGTGGAAGTACTCGCGGTCCTATCTTTCCTGGACCCCTTTGTTGCCCCCCGTGAAACAAGCAGGAACATGGGGGTGGGGGTCGAGGGAGATGGGGCCGTGGAGTACAGTGTAGAGCGGGCATCACAAAATACCGGACCTCGGTCCGGATGCGGACCCAGTGACTGTTCTGTCTGGACCCATGGTCAATGTTAAATTTACGAGATTACCGCAAATCATTTTCATGGAGCATTATTTTGGACGGTCGTGGCGCTGCTACTATAGTTATTACGACAATAGCTTCCTCAGTTGAGCCAATGAAATCGTTAGTTTACCACAGCAAAGAGGAAGAATGTTTTGTCAGTGAAGAGAGACAATCGACCGAGACAACATGGCTTGCTCCAAAAGACGGCGGAAAGTAGATGACGAAAATCGTGGTTTTAAAGATGAATGGACAGAGAAATATCTGTTCAAAACCAGTGTGCCTCATTTGCTCTGAAAACGTGGCATTAATTAAAAGCAGTAACGTGAAGCGCCACTACGAAACAAAGCACAGCTCTTTTGAGCAAAGTTATCCCCTTATGTCCGAGCTGAGGGCACGCAAAATAACCGAACTACAAGCACAGTATGGCAGGTCTACCCGACTCATCACACATACCAACGTGCAAACGAATGTTCTTTGAAGATAGCATGGATTTTAGGGCAAAATAAAAAAACATTTAGTGATGGGACAATTGTGAAGGAGTGTTTAAACGCCGTTGCAGAGACATTATTAGAGGGAAAACAAAGAGAGGAGATGTGTGAAAAGATCAAACAAATCCCTTTGTCAGCAACAACAGTAACCAGAAAGTCAGAAATATTAGCAGATGATGTACTGACACAGCTTGATGCAGCTATTAAGAGTGCACCATGCATATCTTTGGCTATTGACGAGTCTACAGATGTCACTGACAATGCCCAGCTTTTGGTGTATGTGAGATATTTTCACAAAAATAAGAAGGAGGTCTGTGAGGACTTGCTGGGTGTAACATCACTTGAAACACACACAAGAGGAGAGGACATATATGCAGCAATAAAAGAAATGCTGAGAAAGAGGGGCATAGATATGAAGCAGGTTATCTCTGTCACCACAGACGGTGCCCCCTCCATGATGGGAAAAGAGAAGGGGGCTGTGACCCGGATGAAAGAGGACAACCCAGATCTTATTGCTTACCACTGTCTCATCCACCAGACTGTTCTGTGTGCCACTCTATCTGAACAATTTGCTGAAATAATGAACACAGTGATGAAACTCATCAACTTCCTTAGAGCATCCTTATCCCTTCAGCATCACCTCCTGAGAGAATTCCTGGCAGAAGTTGAGGCAGAAGCCAATGACCTGCTACTGCACAACAATGTAAGGTGGCTGAGTAAAGGGAATGCACTGGGACGTTTCTGGTCTGTTCGAACAGAAATTGCAGCTTTCTTAGAGCCGAGCAAGAGTCAGAGAGGAACACAGTTTTCAATTTTTTTGCAAGATGAGCACAAGATGGAGATGATTGCATTTTTGGTTGACATTACAACACATCTCAATGAGCTCAATTTAAAGCTACAGGGCAAAAACAACTCAGTTGCTGATTTGATGACAACTGTTCGCTCTTTCCAGCGGAAGTTTGATATTTTCAAAGATGATCTTGAAGGAGAATGTGAACACTTCCCAAAGCTGCAGGAACAGATGCAGGCTGAGAGAGATGCTTCTTTCTATGTTCACTTCATTAACAAGCTGATTAGAAATTTCAGTAACAGGTTCGACAGCTTCAACCTTGGGCAGCAGTTCCTCCTGCTAATTCAGAATCCTTTTCTCATCAGAGAAGTCAAAGAATTTTCGAAGGAGGCAACTAAGGCATTCAAGTGGGCAAATTCAGGATCTCTACAGCTTGAGCTCATTGATATGCAAGGAAATGCAGCACTGAAAGAGTATTTTGAGACAACTGACCCTGCTACATTCTGGTTAAAGACCGTTTCTGAGAGTGTGTTCCCTGGTCTAACCAGAGTAGCACTGCACACTCTGACAATGTTTGGATCGACTTACAGCTGTGAGTCCGCTTTTTCCACTATGAATATTGTCAAAAACAAATACTGTTCAAGGCTCACCAATGAACACCTCCATGTCTGCATGAGGATGGCACTAACTTCATTTCTACCAAGATTTAAATTACTGGCAAGTCAGCCTCTCATTAAGAAAAGAACAAGGAGAATAAAGAATGAAAAAGACAAAGAAAAAGCTGAAGATGTGGACTTCATTTTCTTGAAAAATAGGCCCTCATTTTTCAGGCTGGGACTTTTTTACTTGAAGTGTAGACCTTCAAATGTTCAGGACCAAAGAGAAATGTTCAGTCAATGCTCTCTGTGCACTTTTTAGTTTGTGTGGTTTTTTTTAGACTTTTTTACTTGAAGTGTAGGCCTTCAATTCTTCAGGTTGGGACATCTTTAATTCAAGAGAAAGGAGTTACTCCACTCTGTTTGCTTTATTAATTCTATTCCGAGGTTTGTGTTTTGTTTAGTCTGAAATAAGGGCCTTGAATTTTAATTTAAGAGAAAAAGGAATAATTGCATTGTGTTTGTACTTTTGTATTCCTTTCAGAGGATTCTGTTTCCTTTATCTGAAGTAAAGGCCTTGAACTTATTTGCCTGGGACTACTTTTATTTATGGTATTTCCTGTATTGGAAATTAACAATAAATATTGTTGAAACCATATGAAAATGTGGACGTAGGGGTAAGCTATAAGACACTAACTTTATTTCGGACCTTCTACTTGGGCAAAATTTAATTTCTGGACCTCAGTGACTTTTAATTGAATACCCCTGGTGTAGGGTCCATGGAAGACGAGGGAGAGACAGCAGGCCCATCAGGGATTACCATTGGAGGTTTGTTGATGGAATGAACACGCACACAGAAACGGCATGGAAACCTTTTTTTGTATAGAATGATAACTGACTTGTATTGATGTGTCAGCACAGATAATTTTTTTCACAGCCTGCACTAAAAACTAATCTGTACTCACCTCACCTATACCAAACCTACAAGTTAAAATGTGAAGAATGAAGGGCACTAAAACACCATTTGCTTTGAAGTGTTGTGGAGGATAGATATTGCTTATGGCTAGAACAGTATGATGTATTAAATGACTGCATCTGTAAAATGCTTTATGTGCTGTAATTGTTAGAATAACCTAGTCAATTAATATACTGTATGAACAAAAAAAACTAAGACATGTTTGTCACTACTACAGCCCAAGCAGATTCTGACATTGAGCCAGAGTCTGCTGGTGCTCCCCCTGCTGATGGTCCAGCTGTCTCTCCCGCTGCTATCTCTGCTGCTTCCCCTGCTGCTTCTGTGCCAAGAGGTATGTACAAGACATATTTAAGATAGTTTAGTAGATAATTAATTTAAGATATTTAAACAAATATTAATTTGGATATTGAGTTTCTTCTAACTATTGCATTTTTTGGACGGTAGTAGTTTCATAAAATGTTTTTTCTATTTCATACAGCGACGAAGAGGTCCAGGAAGAGAGCCAGGGAGGAGGAAAGGGATACTCTAAATGGCCTGAAGCAGCAAGCTCCACCTGCTCCCCAGCCTCCCCCCTCAGAGGATGAACTATTCCTCAAAAGCCTGGTTCCTTCCCTGGAGAGGTTGTCGCCCCAAAGGAAGGCATATGTAAAATTCCAAATTCATAAATTTATTTATGAAGCCAGCACTGTTGTGCTCAATTTGGAACCTGCCGATTAGCTATTTAGAAATGGGGCAGCAATCACTGCAGGGAACGTATCAGACTTTTGAGGAATCATTCATTTTGTTCATATGTGTCCCTGAGGCTCTTCCATACGTTATTTATTTTTTTATTGTTGTTTTTGTACATATATACTGTATATATATATTTTTTTTTATGACAATTTTCATGAATAAAATATAAAAATCTCGGGGTTGAGAATAGCTCAGCGGGTAGCGCACCCGCCCCATGTCTTGAGGCTACAGTCCTCGTTGCAGGCGACCCCGGTTCGAATCCCGAGCTGAGCGGTCTTATCCTGCGTGTCATTCCCCCTCTCTCTGCCTGTTTCCTGTCTCTCTCCACTGTCCTGTACATTAAAGGCAAAAAAGCCCGAAAAAATATACTTTAAAAAAAAAAATATATATATATAAAAATCTCAGCTGTCTTTCGTCTACTCTTACCTACAGTGAACATTCTCACCAGACTTTAGATATTTGTTGCACACCCACATTGTGTACTGTAAACTTTGATTCAAGCTGTGCAGAGGTTATTCACATAAACTAAACAACTTATTTTAACCTCTTAAAACACACTGTTCCATCTACGGGACGGGTCAGAGGTTGGGAGGTAGCCACAGCATTATGTGGGACACTGACTAATCATTTACAGGACAAAACAATACCAGAATAATATCAGATGGCACCATTGATATGATAGTTAGCATATTTATCATGTCATGCACATTTTATATTTATTGTATTGTTGCAGACTTGCCAAATTAAGGCTTTATTATCTCACAATATGATATGAATTCATGAACACCTGCATATTATTTTTGGTGCTTATATGCATCGCATTTTTATTTCTGTGTCAATATAGTATTACTGCAGGATGTTTGCTCAATAGCAATGTGTGGGTGGCTCTTAAAAGAGCTGTTGGGGGAATGCTTGTGCATTAAACGCTGGCTTGCCATGGGACCTCCAGGGAACGCCGGTACATCCTCCACTGGGCTGCCAGGATGCCAAAGGCATTCTCCACCACCAGCCGTGCCCGGGACAGCCGGTAGTTGAAGATCCGGCGGTCTCTGGGAAGGGTGCGCCCGGGGAATGGCCTCATGAGGTTTCTCCGGAGTGGAAAGGCCTCATCGGCAACCAAGACGTGTGGCTGGGGTCCTCTGTGGTCAGCTCCTGGTAACGGCCGGTCAGCAGGCAGATGGAGGGTGCCAGAATTCAAATTCGGCTCAAGGTTTATAGGAATGATTCAAGTACTCTATGCTAATCCGTCTGCTAGGGTGTGTATAGAAGGTGTTATCTCAGACATTTTTACAATAAACCGTGGCACGAGACAGGGTTGCCCCGTCTCCTTTATTTTTTTTTATTTTATTTTTTTTATATATGATTTATTTGTAGAAATTTTAATACAAGATTTAAAGTTCAACAGTCCTCACAGATAAGAAGTGAGACGATTACATGACAGACAGTCAGGTGGTGAGGATACACAATACCAACGTCAATTTTTTCCAACATCATAAAATGAAGGGCAACCCTAATCCATTGAGAGTGGGAGGGGGGATGGGAGTTCTTCCAGTGTAACAATATAACACGCCTTGCTAAGAGTGAGAGAAAGGCCACAAGTTCACAGAAGTAGGATGGTAGTGAATGGCCAAAAGGTAGGACACCAAACAAGGCCACTAATGGTGAGGGACAGATGTTGGTAGAAGTAATGGCTGATAGAGTGTCAAAAAAACCCTTCCAGAACGGCACAAGGACAGGACAAGCCCAGAACATGTGGCCAAGACTGGCCGGTTCTAAATGGCACCAGTCACAGCTAGCGTCTACACCTGGAAATATACGAGCCAGTTTACTTTTGGACCAATGGACCCTGTGCACCACTTTGCATTGTAAGACTCCATGCCGGGCACAGACAGAGGATGAGTGGACCCATTTCAGAGAATGCTCCCATACTGCAGGGTCTATCTCTATATTAAGATCAGCCGACCATGCAGTGCGTAGGGCATCAGAAGCTGAGGATTGGTGCGCAAGAAGAAGAGTGTAGTAAATCCTTGATATTGTACCTTTCTGGTAGGGGTTGATTTCAAAGATGGTGTCAATAAGTGTGGGAGACAGTATGGTGGGGAAACTGGGAAATCGATTACGTACAAAATCTCTTATCTGTAAGTACCTGAAAAAGTGGGTTGAAGGCAAGTTATAAGCCTGTGCTAACTGACCAAAAGAGGCAAATTTACCATCAATGTAAAGATGATTAAAGGATGAAATTCCTTTTTCTCTCCATATTAAGAAAACATTATCAATAATGGATGGAGTGAACAGGGGATTAGAGTAAACAGGAGCCAGACCAGGTATAGATTGCAGCGTAAAGTGTTGTTTAAATTGTGTCCAGATTTTAAGACAGTTTTTCACAACAATAGTATCTGAGTGCACAGATGGTGATATACTCGTGGGGAAGCACAGGAGGGACATCAAAGATGATGAACCACATGAGGCCTCCTCAACCTGTAGCTAGGGTGGGGGTTGGTCATTAGTGTAACAGCAGTGTAACATGGCTCTAATGTCAATCAGTCAATCTCAATCAATCAATCTTTATTTGTATAGCGCCAAATCACAACAAAGTTATCTCAAGGCACTTTACACATAGAGCAGGTTCTAAACCGAACTCTTCAGGTTTTAACTTTAAAGAGACCCAACATTCTCACATGAGCAACAGTGGCGAGAAAAAACTCCCTTTTAACAGGAAGAAACCTCAGGCAGAACCAGACTCAGAAGTGGGCGGACATCTGCCTCGACCGGTTGGGGTTGAGAGGAGAGAAAGGAAGGATAGAGGAGAGAGGCACAATGAAAATCAACAATGGAGCCAGATGGTCCGGGACTGGAATCCGTCATCCGGACGTCTACAGGCCCAGATTACCTGTAAGACCAGAAAGCAGAGCCAGAAACCAGGAACCAGAAAGACAACTCCGGGGAAGAAGTTTAGGTTATTGAATACATTAATAGAACATAAGTGTTAATGAATATAGATGGATAGATAGAGAGAGAGAGAGAGGGAGGAGGAGAGAGAGGCCCAGTGCATCATGGGGGTGGGGGTCCCCCGGCAATCTAAGCCTATGGCAGCATAAGTTAAGAGCTCAAAGAGCCCTAACTATAAGCTTTATCAAAAAGGAAAGTTTTAAGCCTACTCTTAAATATAGGGAGGGTGTCTGCCCCCCGGACCAAATCTGGAAGATGGTTCCACAGGAGAGGAGCCTGATAGCTGAAGGCTCCACCTCCTGTTCTACTTTTAGAGATATTAGGAACCACAAGTAGACCTGCATGCTGGGAGCGCAGTCTTCTAGTAGGTACATAAGGTACTATCAGTTCTTTGAGATATGATGGGGCCTGACCATTGAGAGCTTTGAAGGTGAGAAGGAGGATTTTGAATTCTATTCTGAATTTTACGGGAAGCCAATGCAGTGAAGCCAAGATGGGAGTAATATGATCTCTCTTTCTAGTTTTTGTCAGAACACGGGCAGCTGCATTCTGGACCAGCTGGAGAGTCTTTAGAGACTTGTTAGGACAGCCTGATAATAATGAATTGCAGTAGTCCAGCCTAGAAGTAACAAATGCATGGACTAGTTTTTCAGCATCATTTTGAGACAGGATATGTCTAATTTTTGCAATATTACGCAGATGAAAGAAGGCAGTCCTTGAAATGTGTTTTATGTGGGAATTAAAGGACAAATCCTGATCAAAGATAACTCCTAGGTTCCTTACAGTGGTGCTGGAGGCCAGAGTAATGCCATCCAGAGTAATTATGTCGTTTGATAGTGAATTTCTAAGGTGTTTAGGGCCAAGCACAATAACTTCAGTTTTTTCTGAGTTTAATAACAGGAAGTTGCAGGTCATCCAGGCCTTTATGTCCTTAATGCATTTTTGTAGTTTAGATAATTGGTTAGTTTCATTTGGCTTTATTGATAGATATAATTGAGTATCATCTGCATAACAATGAAAATTTATTGAGTGATTCCGGATAATGTTTCCTAAAGGAAGCATATATAAGGAGAATAGTATTGGTCCAAGCACTGAGCCTTGAGGAACACCATATCTAACTTTTGTTTGCATGGAGGATTTATCATGAACATTTACAAACTGAAATCTATCAGATAGATATGATTTAAACCATTTCAATGCGGTTACTTTAATGCCAATTAAATGTTCAAGTCTCTGCAACAGGATTTGATGATCAATAGTATCAAAGGCAGCACTAAGGTCTAACAGGATGAGGACAGAGAGAAGTCCATTATCTGATGAGGTTAAAAGGTCATTTGTAACTTTCACCAGTGCAGTCTCTGTGCTATGATGAGCTCTAAATCCAGACTGAAAATTCTCAAATAAACTGTTACTATGGAGAAAGTTACACAGCTGATTAGCAACTGCTTTCTCAAGGATCTTAGAGAGAAAGGGAAGGTTTGATATCGGCCTATAGTTGGCTAGAACCTCTGAATCAAGAGTAGGCTTTTTAAGAAGTGGTTTAATTACAGCTACCTTAAAGGACTGTGGTACATAACCTGTCACCAAAGACAGATTAATCATATCTAACAAGGAAGTGCTAACTGAGGGGAATACTTCCTTGAGCAGCCTAGTTGGAATCGGGTCTAAGAGACAAGTTGATGGTTTCGATGAAGTAATCATTGAAGTTAATTCTGTAAGGTTGACTGGAGAGAAGCAGTCTAAGGTATCAGGTTTAACAGTGATGTCTAGGTATTCTGTGTTAGAAGATGAATCAGAGTTTATTGAGGGCAGGAGGTGATTGATTTTGTCCCTAATGGTTACAATTTTATCATTAAAGAAACTCATGTTTGCTGCCCAGTAATAGAGTAAGAAGCTGGGGAGGGCTAGACCACCCAAGTCCTTAGGTTTTTGTAAAGTGTCTTTTTTAATTCTAGGGGGCTTTTTGTTCCATAAAAATTGGGAGATTGTGTGGTCAAGTGAGTGAAAAAAATGTTTAGTGAGGAAAATGGGTATACATTGGAAGAGATATAGAAATTTGGGGAGCACATTCATTTTAACACATCCGCCCAGCAAGAGAGAGAGGCAAAAGAGACCACCGCTGAAGCCTCCTGAGTCAGCCTCACCAGAAGAGGGGAGAAATTACATTTATATAAGTCTGAGTAGTTTTTGGTTATACAGACACCCAAGTATTTAAAATGTTCAAGAGATGTTTTGAAAGGTAGGTCAGATAATGGATATGCCAAGGCTGCAGCATTAATTGGCATTAATTCACTTTTTTGGAAATTTAGTTTATAGCCTGAGATTTGGCCAAACTCCTTTAGTAAGCTTATGACAAGGGGGAAAGCTCTGTCTAAGTCAGAGACAAAGAGTAAGAGGTCATCTGCATACAGGGACACTTTATGTTTGACGCCACCCCTTAAAATGCCTGGTATCTGACTGGACCTTAGGGCTACTGCCAATGGTTCAATGGCAATAGCGAACAAGAGTTCCTTTAATTTTTAATATTTCTATAGAGAACCCCTTACACAATATATTCGTAACTGTACCCAGATCTCCCCTATTCATATTGGATCGTCTGTTCATGCAGTGTCAATGTATGCTGACGACACGTTACTATATATGTCTGATGTACAGAACTCTCTTCCCAATGCTATTGAGGTACTTAATAATTTTGGTGCTCTATCAGGTTTTAAAATAAATCTCACAAAATCTGCCTTGATGCTGTTAAATGAGGATAGGAGTCAGTTAGCCTTGTCTTCTTCTATAACTATAGTTAAGGAGGTCAAATTAGGTGTTCTGATTCGAACTTCTGTCCCAATCATGAACAATCTGAATTACACCACTGTCTTTAAGAAGGTGGAGGAGGATGTTAAAAGATGGGCTGCTTTGCCTGCTTCTGTGCCATCCCGTATTGCAGTAATCAAAATGAATATATTGCCTCGTATCAATTTCATCTCCTCTATGCTACCATTGTCCCCGCCAATTGGTTATTGGTCTAAAGTTGATACATTACTTACAAAATACATATGGAATGGCAGACGCCCCCGCATTAAACGAACCACGCTCCAACCCAATAAATTGGAAGGTGGCTGGGCACTTCCTCACTTTAAATTCTATCACTGGTCATTTTGTATACGCTCTCTAAAATACTGGTTAGATCCAAATTCTAATTCTTCATGGAAACAAATGGAGGACGAATTAATTGCCCCGATCAGACTTAAAGACTTCCTGTTCTCTGGTCTCTCCATTAAACACTGCGCATTGAGGTATGGCCCTATTCTAACATACATGCTTCAGATCTTTAGAAAAGTTCAGAAATTAGTGGGGGTCACATCAAGGGTAGTAAACCTTTCTTTCAGAATGTATGGACAGGGAAGGGTACATGGGTCCTTGAAGATTTAAGTGGAAAAGATTCTCTACTTAGTTTCAATGAATTGGTTTCACGTTATGGTATTCCCAGGCATTCATTATTCTTTTACTTTAGACTTAGGTCAGCTCTTAAAACGCATAATGTGACTTGGGGCCCAGGGTTGACAGAGCATCTGTGATGATTCGTGTGCAGGGTGGACCCAAAAGGCAGGAGACCAGGGAGCAGTTCAAACAGCGGTTTATTCACAAAAAACAAAACTCAAAGAGCCGCTGGAAGCAGCGGTATAGGGGGGTCGGGCTGGGCTTCCTCACAGGGGAAGAAACAACTCAAAACGGGACGCTTCAGGTGGTGGTGCAGGCTGTGGTAGCAGGAGGCTGGAGGCTGGCTGACCATGAGGCTCGGTGACTGAAATCTTCTGGCAGTGGTGTGGAGGTGAACCAGGCTTTTCTGGAGGTGTGAGATGAGCATATAATGTGGGACTGCCCCAAGATTTATAATTTTTGGAAAATTGTTGTACGGACTCTGTCGGAGGTAATTGACTTTAAACTGCCTATGGACCCTGCTTTACACCTTCAGGATGATGACTCTCAACTTTGTATGAGTGAAAGGTCTAGAAAACTATGGCTTGCCGGTCTGACCGTGGCCAAGAAAATGATTGTACATGTTTGGCTACCACCCCACAATTTATCGTTGGAACACTGGCTGCATATGTTTCTGGACATTCTTTATCTTGAACTTTCTTCTGCAAGGACAAATGGTGCCAAACCAAGGACGATGCAGACCTGTTGCAATGGAATTACCAGAGTTAAAGACTTGTTACTGAAGAAAAACTAATGAACTTGTCTGTGTAATTGTTTGTGAACTGTTGTGTTATTCGATTCCCATGTAGAGGGGTGGTGGGAGGGAGGGTGAGTTCAATGGCTGTGTTCTCAGATGACACTTGTCTGCTGTATTGATACATGCCTATGAAAATCAATGAAAATTAGTACAAAGAAGGTCCGGGACTGGAATCCGTCATCCGGACGTCGACAGGCCCAGATTACCTGTGAGACGAGAAAGCACAGACAACTCCGGGGAAGATGTTCAGGTTATTGAATGCATTAATAGAACATGAATGTTAATGGATATAGATGGATGGATAGAGAGAGAGAGGGAGAAGGAGAGAGGAGCTCAGTCCCCTGGCAATCTAAGCCTATGGCAGCATAAGTCAAGAGCTCAAAGAGCCCTAACTATAAGCTTTATCAAAAAGGAAAGTTTTAAGCCTACTCTTAAATGTAGGGAGGGTGTCTGCCCCCCGGACCAAATCTGGAAGATGGTTCCACAGGAGAGGAGCTTGATAGCTGAAGGCTTTGCCTCCTGTTCTACTTTTAGAGATATTAGGAACCACAAGTAGACCTGCATGCTGGGAGCGCAGTGTTTCTAGTAGGTACATAAGGTACTATCAGTTCTTTAAGATATGATGGAGCCTGACCATTAAGAGCTTTGAAGGTGAGGAGGAGGATTTTGAATTCTATTCTGAATTTTACGGGAAGCCAATGCAGTGAAGCCAAGATGGGAGTATTCATTGCATTGCAGTAAGCATTGTATTACTTAATAAAGTTTAAAAAAAAAGAAAAAAGACAGCGACCAGGTAGCGACTCACATCGGGTAGCGACAAGGGGTAAGACCATGCTGGAGCTCCTAACTTATGTTGTTACCCGCTTCAGCGCCATACCGGAAGTCCCACTACCCATATTCAACATGTAACAGTAATGAAGAACTGTTGGGGAGGAACTGTGGAGTAAACAGTTTCAGTCTGACAGATGAGTGTCAGGGTGGATTTATCTCAGAATCGAGATTGAATGTACGGTAATACTGGTCCAACCCTAGGTGAAGCCAGGGGACCACAGGTCAGTGATCCAGTGGGAAGAAAGATGGGTCCCCAGATGTGAGGTCCTAATCAGGAGGGATATATTTCCATGGTAACTCAAAACTATCTTTATGAAACTGTTAAACCAGGTTTATTTCAGCCTGATTTACTGGTTACAGGCTGGTTAAATGTTGCCTTAAGAAACAAGTTTCTATGCTGTCGTCAAATGCTTCTATGCTGTCTGTGCTGTACACCTACATGAATATGACAGCTTTGAATAAGCTGGTCTGTCTGAACTAACATGATGCTCCATTTGTGGCAGCTGTGAAGATTTGTCAGGGTGGATTTATTGAGGACAGGCGATATGGTGAGCAAGAACCTTTTTATTTTTTTGCACTGAAATAAAAAATAAAAAAAAAAATTTAAAAAAGCACTCACTTTGTACACTCAATTACTGTAGATAGAAGATTTTTTTTGACACTGCCTAATGTCTCTGAAAACAAACCGACCAGAAAAGAACATTAGAAAATCATCAAAACATTCCAGATGACAGAAATGTACAAAAAGATTCCCTTAGTACCATAACAATGTTTAACAAAACAAAACATTTCCTTTGCTGAGATGTAATGACTGGATTTAATACTGTGCAAAATCAATCTATAATATTGAAATGGCATTCATGTGGAATTAAAAAGCAATGCTAAAAGAGTAAACACAACTTTGAGAGAAGAGTCAGTGGTAAAGGAGAAATGATGTGAAAATAATTGCTATTCCACCTTCTCTTATTGTCCACATTCACAATATACAGTCCAAAAATCCTCAAAGGCAGTTCAGGATTGCAATTCCATATCTACAAAATCTGCATTTTAACAACCTAGATATGTACACTGTACAGAGATTTAAACACAAAGAAAAAAGGAGCTGCATGCCCGAGTGTATCAGGCAGATTATAGTACACACAGTGACGATCTCAAGCAGGAAGATGTGCTGTCTGGCCTGGAGGCCAGATGGAAACTAAGCCATTACTGACTTCTCTCTGCAGACATGGTGAAAATGCTAGTTCCAGACAACACTTAAATGCAATGCTGATAGATGTTTAATGCCATCCATGGTGCAACAACATCAACAGATCAAACCAAATAAGAGATGGACATCACAGCAGAATGCAGCTGGTGCTGTCAACAATTTTTGCCAAAGGTTTTTGTTCTACAGTTGCAATGTGTCTTTTGAACTGTCTTGTTATAAAGAATTAACAATTACAGTGACATATCGTCACCAAGACCTGTAGGATTTCTGAATATGGCACAAAATGTCACCAAAAACATCATGTCAAGCCAACATCAAATCACTAGTGCAACATAAATAAAACAATTCCACAAAACAAGATGACTGAAGCCGAGAGTAGCTGTGGTTGCTGATATATATTTCCAACCTTTATATGTTAAAATTACTTTTAAACTATCTTGTTATCTGAAGATACAACATTTTTTCATGATAATGTCTTATCTCATCTTTACAAGATATATTTTTGAGGTCTCATTTATTTCCAAGACTATTCAGTGGGTGAGTTATTCCTTAAGTACCATTTACATTAGCTGGTTGGCATGAGCTGCTTCACAATTACTGCTTCTTTCAGTAACTTCCTGGCTACCAGCTCAAATTCATACAGGTGTACAATAGGCCATTCTAATCTGAAACTCCTCTTTGTGTGCATTGTTGGACGACTGTGGCTCAGGAGGTAATGCGGGTGGTCCACTAACTAAGTGTCCTTGGGCAAGACAGTGATCAAAATCGCTCCTGAAGGCTGTGCCATTGGTATGTGAGTGTGTGTGTGTGTGTGAATGATTAGCAAGGTGTCAAATGAGCAATTTGGCACTTTGAGTGGTCAGAAGACTAGAAAGGGTTGTTGCTGCTCGGATCCTTTGTGAGCTCCCACAAAATACAGAGCCTTTTCTTTCATGGAGCTGAATTAATGCTTTGTTTGCAAAATGTCATTCTGCAAAGTAACAGTAATTAAAACGGTCTAATAATAATAATAATAATAACAAGGCCTTCCCACTGAAGGCTAGTGAAGTAGAAGTAAAAAGCTGCATAAGATGAAAATACAGTACAGTCAAGTACAGTACTTGAGAAAATGTATTTCTTTTCCACCACCAGTCTGAAATAGTTTTGGTCAGGCAATGAAGGACATATGCCTCCTATCCTAACACAATGAAAAATGTATGTCCTGACAACTTATATATATATATATATATATATATATATATATATATATATATATATATATATATAATATTAGAATTAAAACGTCAAAGAGTAAATCTCTTACAGTTTCTTATGTGGAGATAAGATAAAGTTTTAATAATGAAAAAACAGGCACTAATTAGCAACTACAGCAGCTCTTGGCTTCTGTAAAATACTTGGTGCAAAAAATGAAAGCTGGAAAATGGATGACAAATTGAACATTTTTGGGCTAATGAGAGAGATTGGCTGTCATGGCTTGATGGAGGTGGGGTGGGGTGGCAGGGGTCTTGATTGTTTCAATGTTTCCATATTAAATCAAATAAATGGTTTTTTGAAATGCGGCCAGAACATTGTTTCATACCTTTCTACCAGTAAGGTCATACTATTTTACAAAGTCTGTACAAGCTTGGAGCACTACAAAATGTACAAATCCAATGAGAAAGAAGAGGAAAATGGGGATTTGTGTCTTTTTAGAAACAAGTGGTCTGATGAGTCCCAGTGAAGGAATGGGGAACCAAACAACCCTTTCACTTACATGATTACCCCTTCTCTTTTTTATTTTTTCTCCACCACATCTCTAAATTTTAATCTCTAATGGATTAGTCTTTCTTATTCACATTCTCTATCCCATTCATTTCACATTACAAATGATTCCCTATTGTCCTAAGAAGGACACTTCGAACTGTTCTGCACAGCCAAGACAGGACTATCAACACACAGAGTTTGTTGTACAATTTTTGAACAGAGTTGCACTGGAGGATAGTGCTTAAAACTAATGAAATGTGGTTTTAAGGTCATTTTAAGAGTCTATGGTTCTAGAATTAGAATTGCTGTGGTAACATCTGTGCATCCATCTGCACCAATGTTATGCCCCTTCTGGTCCATTATACCTCCTCTGGCATCTATACAGGTCAGTCAATCACACCTCAGTCTGTTGCTGTGAATCAGTGATGATGGTCACCCCCCGACGTAGCTCGTCCATACTGTCAAAATCACTACCATGTTCAGAGTCTTCCAGCCCACAGGGGGCTGACACGTCTGAGGCTGATGAAGCGCCAACAGAGAGTCGCATATTTAGTGACACAGAGTCCTCAGTGCCCCCATTTCCTGGGCTTATCTCACTTGTTGAAGTGCTGAAGTCCCCATGCGGCACTTCCCCAAGAGTCAGCTGGTGGGGAGGCAGGTACTGGCTAGGGTGGAAGTGTGGCCTGGCATTCTGATGTCCACTGCTGCCAGAGCTCAAGGTGCTCTCCTTGGAAAGTGGCGGGTTGGCAAGTAGTGGTGTGTAGGGCTCTGGATAGTCCTCACCAGTGGGCAATGGAGGAGGCAACTGGTCTTGGCTCAAGAACTCTTCTTCGTGGGGAGGGGGATAGTCACTGTCGATGTCATAGCCCCCCAGGTAGTAATCTGACTCCAGTTCACGAGTGCTTCCTCCAAGGCGGGGGGCTGAGCCTGCTACATCCCTTCCAGGACCTGCCTCATAGGCCGGCACCTCCTCAATGTCCGAGAGCCTGGTGCTTGGCATCCAGTCTGAAGTGTCCCAGTGATATGCTGACAGTAGAAAGAAAGATGGTTATTGACAGTCTTGACAGTGAAAATGTTATGAGCGAACAGCCCTCTGTAGGGCTGAGCTGTAGTGTCGGATTATGATCGTCCAACACACTTGTCTCTTGCTTGGGGAGTTGTGCAGCAGACATGCCTTCAGAATGCACTTTAAACACACTCAGTTACAACCTCAATACACAGAGGTCTTGAAGGTCCAGAACATGACAAAGCACGACCTGCACAAGAAAATATGTGATCTTGAAGTACACATGACATGCACAACAAGAGCCTTTGCAGGTGGGGTTACACATGTCACAGCATGCTGAGCTAGATGGAGCACTGAAGCACTTAAGCCATGATGAAGGGCTCAAAAACATGTTAGAGGGATACCTCAAATATTCGGTAGATTTTCCTATTGGTCAGTCTAGCATGTGTGTTATCAGTAGATTCAAATATCATTTGATTTATGTTTTCCTGAGAAGTGACCTCTTATGGTCATGTGAATAATGATTGCTCTGCTCTCAAACGATTTGCACATGCTGAGGGACAGTTAGCTTGAAGAACTGTAAAAAGGTTGTGCCATTTCACTTTTCAGTAACACATGATAACAAAGAATGTATCAGGTTGATGGTGATTATAGCCATATCATTTCAATCCTTGCGTGTATAAATGATTTTAACAGTTAGGGGTGAACATGTCCAGACTTCTAACAACAACAACCAAAAGTTATTACTGGCTTCCTTTATTTACATCTAATTGTGGTCATCCAGTGATGACCACATAGTAAATACGATGTGGTCACATGTGTTTGCCACATGTCGATAAAGACTTGTCAAACTCAACATATAGAGGTAACCGACATGGATTTTGAATCTGCCAAGGATATGATGGTTTCCTGAAAAGTTGAGAAAAAGTTCTTACTTTTCAGCATATGGTCTAGACCTGCTCAATGTGAAAGGTGCCTTGAGATGAATTTTGTTTTGGTGCTATCTGAATACAAATTGATTGCTTGATTGTTGACTTTGAAATGGGACCTAATTAGGATATGCTAAGGTTTCAGCACTGAGGACTGGAGTCAATGACATAGAAATTATGATTCTCATCATTAAAGGTTTGGTTGACCAAAAGGATAATCTACCAACAACAAAAAACAAAAAGACAATCATGCATCAAAGCAGAACAAAAAACATGGGCAGACTGAGGTTGTACAGTACCATCACAGGCTGAGGATAAAAATTCAAACAAGTGACATGGTAAGATGCAGTAAGGTAAGAGGTGGCAGGCAAAAGAGGCAGAGTAGGGACAAGGACCGGTGACTGTCCTGGTATGTAGCCAACAAGCTGTGGGAGGGGTATCAACTCATATCAAATCACATACACACAAACAAAGAGCTACTACTAAGGGCAGGAATTTACCAATGACAGAAAGTATGAAAGTGCAGCTGGGTATACACATGGATAAAAAGATACAGGGCGTAGACAAAATCATTTCACTCAGGATAGACTATCTTCGAGATAAAATAAATTAACTACTGTATGTTGCGCTTTAGTCAAGGTTCAACAGGTTACCCAATTTAATACAAATTTGGAAACTTATCTTGCTCAGGACCAAATAGTTGCCTAGTTATGAGGGGTTATGGGGCGGCTGTGGCTCAGGAGGTAGAGCAGTCGTCCACTAATTGGAAGATAGGAGGTTCTGGCTCTTCCAGTCCACATGTCAACGTGTCCTTGGGCAAGATACTTAACCCAAAATTGCTCCCATTGCTGTGCCAAAGGTATATGAACATGTATGAATGGTTAGTTACCTCCTGATGAGCAGGTTAACACCCTGTGCTCCTGTCATCAGTATATGAATGTGTGTGAATGAGTGAATGTGACATGTAGTGTAAAAGCGCTTTGAGTGGATATAACGACTAGAAAAGCTCTATGCAAGTACTAACCCTAACCCTAACCCTAACCCTGCCCAACCAACATCTTCTGTCCATTAAGCCCCTGTGATAGCCAGGCAAAAGAATAAGTTACAGTTATTGGGATATTACGAACGCTGAAAAAGTTGAAAAAAACCCTGCTGACTGGCATGCAGCTTAATATGGACTATTAACTATATAAATTTAGTTACTGCACAAACCAAGTTCTTTTCATTGAGTGATTACTATGTTGTCGACTCCATGCAGGTAGACAGACAGACAGACAGATATAGATTTTTATGTGGGTAGGTAGGAGATGGGGTAGGTTGGGGGGTTAGTGTAGTCACCTCTATTGTAGGTTTGACTTTGGTCCATGACTGACACTGTCAGATAGAAGAACAACATGACAGAGGCCTTTAGCATTTCATTGTGAGTATGTCTTTACAGTCTCTCTACTTTCCCCATTTCCTCATTTGTGTGTATAACCATTATGGCCACAAAGAATGGATTGCACCCATTAATAGCACCATGAATTGGGCAGCATTTGTACCTGCAATCTGCTCTGTTTTAAGGCGCAATCCACAAGAGTTTGTGCTAATGATATGCTGGTACAAAACCTGCCCATAAAGTTCTACATCTGAGCACAATTTGCCCTTGTTTTGCATCTGGTTTGTGTCTGTAAGTGGAGTGGTTTCCAGTGTTTAGGCTTTTCTCCACATTTTCAGCACACAGATTGGTATTTTTAAACCGCACACACAGAGCTTGATCAAAAACCAACTTACATGTATTTGCTTCTTTTATTATACCTTTTTTTGGTTTAGTTTTCATATGTACTGAGAACCAGAAGCCAGTCGAAAAGATGCTAACCTGGAAGTGGGTTGGGCTTACTACTACTTACTACTAAGTCTGACAATGTGTGAGAAAAGACTGGACATACGGAGAATCAATGTATGTATAGTAGAGTTAATTTGAAAAATACTTCACACACAGAGTATATTTAGCTTAGGCATGTAACTTAAGACACCTCTTTCAGAGGAGATACTGCAATGAAAAGACTGAGAAAAGAAAAAAGTGGAAGAGTGAGAGGTGAGACACAAAGGGAATGAGACATGGTACCTTCACTTTCGATTGTGTCGACTGCATCATTGACCAGTCGAATGACGGTCACTATGGAGGCTTGTGGAGGGAAAAAGGAGATAAGTCTTGAAATACAATCATTCAAAATGAAAAAATGCTTGTCACAGTGTTGGTCAAGGGTGTCCCATCACACCTGCAGCATTTCTTATGGCTACTCACAACTGCCAGTCCTGTCTGCAGAAAGGGCTATGTGCTCTTCCTTTTCCCTGATTGAGTGTTTGTGCTGATTTTGATGTTTGGGGGTGATTTCTCCTATACTATATTTAGACTATACTATAGTGGAAATAGTTCTTGTTAAAAAACAAAAAAACAAAGCCACATGAGAACAAAAGTTGAGACAAAACAAACAAACCACTAACTCATTCATTGCGATTGCTTTTTGTTTAGTGTAGACACAACACTTCCTCATTTAATGACAACAGCAAGCATAGGGATGACAATGACAACAGTGTTTATGTGGCCAAGGCAAAATTAACATATTCAATTATATGATATATTATTAGAGGCAAAGAAGCTGACATTCTGGAGACCTGAGCAATCTGAAAAGTGAAAGAACGTTATGAACTCCAAATAAAACCTAGCGAGAACAAACAACAACAACAACTAGCCTGCACAAACACGACCAAAAACATCAACATCAGCAGCCTCCTCATCACATGATCTATGCACAGTTGTGAGAAAAAGTTTGTGAATAATTGAGAGTGCAATATTTGCAAATAAATGCATGTGTAGAACATGAGTTACAGCTCAAGGGCATGCTCCTTAGTCTTGTTGCTCAGACAAATTGTTTTTGGAGCTGACTTTTGTGCACTCTGATTGAAGTATTCGAGAATGCATTTTGCATCAACTAGTGGTGATGGTGCAGTGCAGCTAAACTCACAATACTTTTGTTTTAAAACTGTTATACTGTGACTAAATGTAATATGTCTCAGCAAGAACGTTGGTAAATTACCAGTGGCTCTCATGTCTCCATAATATAAACTTGAAAAATAAATGAGAAGAACTAAAACTGTGTGTTAGAATGAAGACTCTCTGTGTCCTTTTTCTCATACTGTAGTCTCTTTCCTTTTCCTCTCTCTTACTGTGCTGCATACACCCAAGGCCTCTGACTACTGCTAACTGAGGGTTTATATCATCACTTCCGTATTACTTCTAATTATTTAGAAGACAGCAGAGGACACTTTCACTCTTAAATTTCTTGACTCAAGAATGTAACACTAATTACCATGTCTTTGAATTCTGACAGAGGTGTTCTTTGCCAGACTGGAACTGCTCAAACAACATGAAAAATACAATAGCATAGTTTAAGTGGTTTATTGATATCATTATAAGGTTTAACAAATGGGGCATTTTACAACCAAATAGTTCACCAACGTTTTCTCACAAATGTATGAAAAGCATAACACCATGTATATGGATAGCATTGATATTTGCATGGATATTGATGAGCAAAATTTCAAGCTAAAGAAAGACATGCCCAGTGTAAGCAAATAATAAACAAGCATAAAAAAAAACAAAAAAACTTGAAAATAACCACACTTAAAAGAACCGAAACTCTGGAGAACTTAAATATTCTGAGAACCCTACCTAACCCATGATTGCTGAAAACACTAATGGGGCTTTTCCACTATACAGTTCTAGCACTACTCAGCTCGACTCGACTCAACTCTTCTTGGTTTTTTTTGTGTTTCCATCAGGAATAGTACCTGGTACCTGCTACTTTTTTAGTACCTGCTCTGCTGAGGTTCCAAGCGAGCTGAGCCGATACTAAATGTGACATCAACAGACTGCCGGCCACTGATTGGTCAGAGAGTCATCACTGGAAGAGTCATGAGCCGTCCCACACAAGAATCAAACCCGGCATTTTTAAATACCAGCAACAGCGTTACAGCAATTCGGCTCAATTTTCTTGCTTTGTGCGTGACAGAAAGCCACATACAGCAGCAAGTACACCATTGCCTCCATGTCCTCCATTGTTTATGTGTTTGTGTCGCATATAAAACGAAGTCATGGCAGTTTCGCACAGCTGTGCTATGATGACCCTGCCCACATTGAGTAGGTATTATAGTCATGGAAAATGTCGTTCCTGGAACCAAACTGAGCCGAGTCAAGTCGAGTAGTGCTGGAACTGTATAGTGGAAAAGCACCATAAGTCACTGAGTTTGTGAAACAGGTGTGTCTTACCATTGTCATCACAGGAGTCAGACTGGAAAGAGCTCAGTGATTGGACCTCTGAGTTACTTCCTTTGTTGCTCCCTGAGAAACATGTTACTTCTTCTGCCATGTCAACCATCTTGCCTGCAGAGAGAGGCCAGGGGTCAAGGGCCAGATTATAAAACAGATACACAAATAAAGAAAACAGCCTTTTGCTGCAACCCTCCCTAACCTATAAACACATCAAAGTTATTCAGGTTTGAATGAAGCAATCCTGTCCACCATGTATGAATGCATGGTAGCTTACTTTAAGGTCATTGTAGGATTTAGAGTGCAGTTGAAAAAGATTATTCATTAATTTGCTACAAATTTGCAATACTTTTTCTCTTTAAGGTTTATATTGGCTACACATGGGCCTACTGTTCCCATAGGTGAAGAACATTAACATTTTAAATGCATATCCTTGGATAAGTGAGGTGAAATCTTTATTTTGTATTATTGATTTTTTCAAAGTGTACAGATGAAGCCATTTCAAAGTTCCCGTGTTTCCTTGATGGCTCCTTGACTGGTCCTTGACCGGTCCTTGGCTGGCCGATAATGGAAGCAGGGGGGAAATGTGATCCCCCCGCGATGACGTGGTCAATGAGGTCCCGACTGGAAACGCCCCTAAGCTGCCTGAGTGAAAACCAGCTGCAATGCCTCATTTGTCCACGGGGAGGAGCAGCGTGTTTAGACCCACTGCTCATAGAAAAGACTAGGCTGTCCCAACGATTAAAAAAATTAACTGGATTCATCACGTTACAACCCTGTGATTAAACCTGATTAAAATACGCGGCTAAATATTATATACACTTATATTACATGTTTTACTTCTATTCTTCTGTATAAAGTCGCCTAATGAAGGGTACAATATAGTTAATCCATTAGAAAGTAAGGATGCAATTGAAGCTGCCCTACATCTGACAGGACACCGTCTGTCACAGGAAACACTCGCGGACACTTAACAATTCCTCTGACTGATCACTGATCACTGTCACTGTCAAACCAAGAAATAGCCCATGACACAAACCCAGTCTACTGATTTAAAACAGGACGCGCTATTTAATAACTAGTGTTAATATTATATGGGTTCCCAATCCGACCATTTTTTTGTGTATTATTTTATCATTATTAAGGCAAAATAACTCAATTTATGTCCATCAACATTATAATGAATAGGCTATAGGCTTAATATTAGTTTGCATACAGCGTGCTGCCTGGACTTCATTACATCTGCTGCACCGCTGCTACCACAATTATGAAATGCTACGTTTCTACAGTCCGTGACTGTGACCCTCATAAAAGTAATATTTTACAAATCTGCATTATATAAACTAACGAAATTCGTTAAAGTAAGTCATTTGGCGACTTCTAAGTCATTCAGTTAAACTAAGTCTGTTCAGCTGCTGCTGGAGAGGCTGCGAGCATGAAGGAAATCAGTGTGTCTTTTTTACACAAGTATCTGTAGCAGGCTACTGCATGACTCAGGCATGACTCAGAAGAACATGCTCGTACTTTTTAATCATAGTGCGTTGTGTTAATTGATCGGCTGTGTTGTGTGTTACCGGCGCAACAGCGTTATGTTTTCTCGCAACGTAGGCTATGTGTCGGAGGCAACTGTACTTGAGTACACTTGGGTTTTGAGGTAATGTGAGTGCGGGCCAGCGGGGGACGGGGGGCATTCACTTTGAAAGACAATGGGACAGTACTGCAACCATCCCCATCAACCCATCACCTTCGAGCTGGACACCTCCCCCACTGAAAATCAAGATCAAGACACTGTCTGTGCCCCCACTATATCCAGCACATATGCTACTGTATGTGTGGTTGAGTTTTCAGTTTTACATCTTTTCTAAGTGAGTGAGGTGTGTAGTTGCAGATGGTGTGTAGTGCCCCCACTCTGTCCAGCACCTATGTGTGGTTGAGTTTTCAGTTTTACACCAATAGTTAATTAACTAGTTAGTTACTGTAATAATTATAACGAATCTGAATTTAAACTCAATTTGTCTGACTTATATTTATCTTTTTCATATAATTAATGCTCATTCAACTCTGTCTGGCCCATATCTGTCGCGGCATCTGAGCGCTCTTTCTCAGCCTTGCGCAGGCTGAAAACCTGGCTGCGCAGCACCATGACGCAGGAGAGATCTGACTATTATGAAAGCTCACAGTGACCCCTCTCAGAAAATAGTTCCGACGTCCATGAACACTATTCTGATCTCTGTGCGTGATTTGTGTGACAATGGAACCAAATGGCCCATTAAGCCCAAACAAAAGGTTGAGCAATGATAATGCTAATAAGGTGGATGGGTTTACCTGGCTTAAAGCACTGAATAGACCAGGGTTGGTTGGCACAAATGTGCTGAATTTTGCACATAATCAAATATAGTGGTCCGTTTTTGTCATTTCGTATTATTTATCTGAGCCTAAAATTAAAATACGAAAAGGCGCTTTTTTTCGTTTTTTGTGTTAGATTCAAGAGGGGGTCGTTCCAGCTGCTGGAACTCAGCTGGAACTTGGCTGGAACTTGGCTGGGAGTCGGCTGCCATTCAGCTGGCATTCAGCTTGGAGGGGAACTTTGAAGTGGCTACTACTGTAAGTGTAATAGTCAGAGCCAATCGTTCCTAAGACCAATGGCAGATGGTCTGTTGATGTATTGCATTATATGAAGCTACTGTCTGATGAAAAACTATTAATTACATAGAGCCATGAAGCAGAATTTAAATGTAAAAGTTCTCTATGCACAGTTATGTTAAGTTATACTCCCATTATCTACAGAAACAGGCAGGTTTACTGTCTCTCTGAAACAAAAAGACTGTGTATTACGTGATCTAATAAAGTCCATTTCATGTTTTATTGTTCAACATGATGATTTAAGGACTGGATGACTGTAAAAACTCGAGCAAGCACACTCACACACACACTTACCATCATCACTGTCCCATGGACTCTTGCGTATGGAGTCACAGTCTGAGCGACATGGTGACACTGGGGGCAGATTGGGGGCCACGCTGCACACCACCACCCCTCTCCTGGTGGTACCCGACAAGATCCTTGGTGACTCTGGGTGAAAGGTGCTCATCTCTGTATGCTCCACAGTGCGCCCATCCACCATCTTCTCTAGCGTGGACCGTGGGTCTCCTTGGAAACAGGGTGTGTATGCCATGGGCCTCACAGGCACCTGTGGGGGTCCCATCATCCCACCTCCTCCCACCACTGTGGGCCCTAGGCCTGGCTCTGAGTACAGGTTCAGAGGGTCTCCAGGTGTGCAGTGCAGGGTCTTAAATTGAACACCATTGGCCTTGTTGAGGAGGGCTGCTGTGGCAGGGTCCTGGACCAGAGAAAGATTGTTCCGCGAGTAGTTCTTCTGGAAGACCTTCTTGCGGAAAGCGATGAAGAGGATGATGAGGGTGATGATGACAAAAAGCACCACAGCAATGCCAATAAGCTCCTCTTTACCGACCACAGCATGGCCCGCCTGCATGTCAGGGACAACAACGGGTCGTAGGCTGCAGCGCTGGCCCACAAAGCCTACTGTGCAGTTACAGTAGAAGGAACCATGAGTGTTGACACAGATGCCGCCGTTCTCACACTCACCCTCTGGATTGCTGTGGTCACATTCGTTCACATCTTCCTCACAGCTACAAGATGGAGGGATGGAGGAAAGAGGGAAGAGACTGGTGTGAGATGATGGTGTATGAACAACTTTGTACTGCTCAATTAAGTGTCAAAACAGAGGAAGCAAAATACTCAAATAAAAAAAGAATGAATCACAACACAATCCCTTTGTCTTCACATGAGTGTACGAGTCTGCTGTGTTTGAAAAATCTAATCAAATTGAACTTTTAAGAAATTCATAGAGAGTTTAAGGTCACTGGTGAAGGCTGTTGAGGAAATGATTTAAATCAAGTTGGTGAAGTACTTTGTTCTTGTTACATGAAAAGGATAGTTTTTTTTTTAATTAATCTAGATTTTTTACAGATCTTGACATATTTAAACCTCATTTAAAAATCAATGGGATGGTCAGTACAAGCCCATAAAACCTGAAAACCTGATTTTAAATTATAGTAGAGATCCTAAAGTTATCTGGGAAAATGTGGGAAATGTGTATGGTCAGAAAAAAAGGAAGGAAACCGAAAGATGCGAAAACGTGAGAGAATTGAATATCTTCAGTATTACAGGGATGGAATAAAGAATGCAGAATACAGCATAGCTTGGATCAGCTGCTACTCTAGATTGCAACATGTTTAAATTTTGGCATCTTTACTGAGGAGCACCGCTTAGGAAGTATTTTTTCAACTGCAAAAATGCGTAAAATGATCTTGAATGTTTCAGTGAAGCAATGTGCTTTCAAATCTGAAACAGGATAATACACAATATATAATGTATATTATATTGTCCTAACAAGACGAAGAACCAATCAGGCAAGGCAGGCAACTGAACAGCAACTGGGACCTCATTTTCCCAGCAATACAAAAGTCCGTCAGTGTCAACTGGCTTTTGGCCATTTCATTAATAGCTCATTTGCAGTGAAGTACAATATCAAATGAGTTGGGCTCCATCTGTGATGCTTTGTGACTGTAAGTTTCAGTTTTAAGATCCTATATGTTTCAGTTTATATTGTGCTCACATGGTGGATATTCTTAAATATATACGTTTAATAAAATTACAAACAAAATTGACATATCGACAATCTGTTGTCAGGTAGTTCCTCTAGCATAGGAGCACTGGTTGGTCTCCAGTTCAAAATGTAGGAAATGGAAATTCTCTTGTTTTCTCCTTTTCCAGTTGTGATATGTGGTCAGAGCTGGAGTCAGGATGTGGTTGGTACAGCTTAGCATAAAGCCTGAAAGCAGTGGCAACTCTGTACAAAGTCCAGAAATACAACTACACTAGTTAATATCATGTATCTCTGTATCTGATGTTTAATCTGTACACAAACAAACATGTAAAAATGGCAATGTGTGAGTTAAGTACTGAACTATTTCTTGATAAACAGCCATATGCAATGCCTCAGCATAGCCTCCTTGTGTTGTCACCTGGAGGCTGCCAGGCTTGGTACCATTGTGTCTGTCCAGAGACTAAAAGCTATGGTTACCATCTGTATCTGGCAACATGTGCTACACACAGAGACACTTTAAGTATTTGGTGGATAAACTGTTGTTCAAACAAAATAGAGTTCCGGTATCGTCCTCCCTCTAAAACCACAACCTGTCATTCTAAAATGTCTGGTTAAACACACATGTAAAATCTTGTGTAAATAACTTAATAACATATTAATATCTGTACAATCACAGCCATGCTAGCAGGGGGAAATCCTGCTTTCAGTATTTCTACTAAGTTAGTCTAACCGCATCCTGACTGCAGGTCTGTACTTAACACATGGACATTCCTTTGATGGGAAGTTGGGGGGAACAGAGGGTAGCTGGTGAAGGGTGAGGGTCAATTGGAGATCTATTTTTACCACAGCATCAACAAAATACTCTAACCCGTGAATTGGAAGTTTAAAAAAATTGAATAATAAACTAAACATTTAATCTAGGACTGCTTAAATTTGGAGAGTGATGCAGAATGCTGTGTGCAGCTATGAAAGATGAGTGAAACATTTTTAATGGTGTACAGGAGGTTTAGATTTGACATTTTGTGATGTGGGAAATTTTCAGATCTGAGTAATTCCCAAGAGTTTTCATTTATGAAACTTCTGAATTCTGTAAAGAAGCAGGCTTCGACAAAATAAGTCAATCAAATTGCATATAATATTGTGTATAAAGTCAATTTGTGTGTGAGGATTAAATTCAGTGTGTTCTTCTATCCTTTCAGCTGCCACACTGCATTTACTTTAAAAGCAATGGAATTCTAATGGCATCTGGAAAATGTGACAAACAAGACAAGGTGCTGTGTATGAGGAAACAATAGACAATATACTGATATACACAAACTACACATATACAAACTATAATGTCACACTGCCACCCTGTGGCAGCAAACACCATAAGCACTCAATACACTGAGTTCTAGTTTGCTGAACACCAGCTTTAATGTAATGTTCCTACCTGTTTCATGTATATGATAACAGGTCATTTTTTTCCTTTTTCCTTTTTGCTTTTATGGCTTTAATGGGCCAGTTTACTGTGTATTGTCTAGTGCATACATAAGATGGACACAAGTTTAGAAAGAGATATAGCTGTTAAAGTTTTTGAATTTAATTCTGTTACCCTAACAAATTGAATTCTACTCACCTCCATTGACTTGTTAGATATCTCAAAACCCAAAAATCAATCAATTTTAACAATACTGACACATTAATTACAAGTAATATAACTAAACAATTAAAAATGAAGAAAATACTTTTTAAAACTTTCTATAAATGTAATTTAAAAAAAATGCAATTTCTGGTGAGGAATAAATTAGGACACCCCCACATTCATTCCCACTTAAAATGGCTAAAATCACACACAGGTGTATCACATCAAGTGCAAATGATCAGAACATTGTTACCCAGCATTTTGAAGGAGGCTTGCCCTATTTAAACCCCAAACATTTAGTTTGGTGTGCCCCTGACTGTTGAAATGAGAGTGAGCACCATGGTGAGATCGAAAGAACTGTCTGGGGCCTTCAGAAAGAAGATTGTAGCAGCTTATGAGTCTGGTAAGGGATTTAAAAAGATCTCAAAAGAATTTGAAATCAGCCATTCCACTGTCCGGAAAATAACATACAAGTGGAGGACATTCAAAACAACAGCTAACATGCCCAGGTCTGGCCGTCCAAGCAAGTTCACCCCGAGAGCAGACTGCAAGATGCTTAAAGAAATCACCAAAAACCCTAAAATGTCATCACGGGACACTCTTGCTACTGTTGATGTGAAAGTGCATGCCTCTACAATCAGAAAAAGACTACACAAGTTAAATTTTCATGGGAGGTGTGCAAGAAGGAAACCTTTGCTGTCTAAGAAAAATGTGAAGGCCAGACTGAAGTTTGCCAGAGAGAATGTAGACAAAGACCAGGACTTCTGGAATAATGTTCTTTGGACAGACAAGTCTAAAATTGAATTATTTGGACATCAGAGCAGAGGACATGTTTGGCGTGACCAAATACATCATTCCAGGAAAAGAACCTCATACCAACTGTGACGCATGGAGGTGGTGTCATGGTTTGGGGATGCTTTGCTGTAGCAGGACCTGGCTGGCTCACCATCATAGAATCCACTATGAATTCTACTGTGTATCAGAGGGTGCTTGATATGAGACCATCTGTAAAAAAATTAAAGCTGAAGCGGAACTGGACCCTGCAACATGACAATGACCCAAAACATACCAGTAAATCCACCAAGGACTGGCTGAAAAGTAAGAAATGGAGAGTCCTGGAATGGCCGAGTCAAAGCCCAGATCTTAATCCTATTGAGATGCTGTGGGGTGACTTGAAATGGGCTGTACATGCAAGAAACCCCTCAAACATCTCACAGCTGAAAGAATTCTGTGTTGAGGAGTGGGGCAAAATTTCCTCAGACCGATGTCAGAGACTGGTAGATGGCTACAAGAAGCGTCTCATTGAAGTTATTTCAGCCAAAGGGGGTAACACTAGCTATTATTCTTATTCTTATTATTCTTTTCCAGAGATAAATATCAACAAGATTAGACATTGATAATGTGAACATTTCTTAATAAAGAACTGAATGTTTAACAGGGTGTCCTAATTTTTTCACATGACTGTATATGGATAAAAAAATATGAATAAAAAAGCTTGGGTTTAATGCTGTTTAAATTACTAGTTTATTTGTGTCAAGTAGTTTTTTCCCTTTTAATCAGGAAATCTGTCTGTTCCATTACTTTACTTTACACTGCACTTGCAAGTATGACAAAAATATTAGAAATTACAATTAATTAATAATAGTTATATCAGAATTTGAGTGAAGCAACCCTTTAAGTATTTTCAGTTGAGGGCTGTGTGTTTGTACTGTAACTCACGTCAAACCCTTGAAGCCTCTCCTGCAGCTGCAGAGGAAGGCATTGCCAATGGCCTTACACACACCGCCATTCTGACATGGGTTGGGGACACACGCAGTTATCTCCACCTCACAGCGCCCTCCAGTGTACTGGGGGTTACAGCTGCAGAAGAATCCTGGCAGGCAGACAGCACAGAGGGGAACAAGGAAACAGACTTCATTATGAATTCAGAGCATTCAGTGCAGTGTTTACAACACTGAGAGAAAATTAAATGGCCAAAACAAAAAAACAAACAACCCTTTGGGAAAATGTGTTCACCCACACACATAATTAAAACACACACACACACACACACACACACACACACAGACACAGACACACACACACACACACACACTGCTTAAAGTCATAAATACACACTTGTAAGAAAATGTAGGAAATTAGCATGTTTTTATTGTGTGTACAAAGAAACACACTAACCTTTCCATGCCATAGTGTTAATGACAATTCCCAGGATGTTTTACTCATTACAGTGTAAATGAAGGCCATGTGGCATGACATGTGAGAAGTCTTAGAGCAGTGTTCAGTGAGGCCTACTGTCACTCTAGTGTCACCACAAATCCACACTCCTCTGCTGGGAGCACATCTTGTGTGCTGATACTACAGCTGCTGCATTTATTTTCCTTTAGACAGTGAGGGGATTTCAACCAGCAGCTGCTGATCACGACACATGGAGTCTGGTTTTGGCTGATGGAGGGCCGTAGGGTGGAGTGTAGGGTCTGGTGATTGTATATTTGTATCGTATTGTTAACATATCCCATGTGGAAAACTAAACCAGCAATAATTGCAGCTTACTGTAAGAGAGGGATCAATCTATCTATCCTACTCAGTATTTTGTGTGTATCAGAGCCTGATATAGTATTATAATTATTCCTAATTCCCATGTGCCATAAGGACTCCAACTGTTGTAACTACATCAATAAGCCAGTGCAGCAGGGTAACATGTCACCCTACTGCACTGGGTGACATGTTTCTTCATTACCTTGAACACACACTACATGAACAATGGACTACTTCCTCCTGTTTCAGTAAACAGGAGGACGTAGTCCATTGTTCATGTAGTGTGTGTTCAAGGTAATGAAGAAACATGTCACAAACATGTAACAATTGTTAAAATGTACAGTGACATTTTAAATAATTTGGGGAGAAATTAAATTATATATTTGTCAGTTATTTTTAAAAAGATTATAAATATAGTTAATCTTGAAAATGAACCAATACATCACAATACGTCACAAATGAATTTGTTTGATTTAAGATATGTCATTTAAACACAACTACAATGATTAAATGTAAACAGAGAGAGAGAGAGGCCAATATATTAGAAGAGCTGGCAATGCAATCCAGTCCAGTACAACAGCCTGTAGTCCAGCTTCATAAAGGTATAACTTATAACAAATGATTGTTTTACTG
This sequence comes from Scomber japonicus, assembly GCF_027409825.1. Taxonomy (NCBI): domain Eukaryota; kingdom Metazoa; phylum Chordata; class Actinopteri; order Scombriformes; family Scombridae; genus Scomber; species Scomber japonicus. The sequence goes on along the minus strand of NC_070583.1, from coordinate 1,571,843 downwards.
AATTTCATTATCTGTTTTCTGGTAACACAGTGCACTTGAATCAAAGCATAATAGCACCATTTTTAGCTAATGATGATGACCTTAAAATAAACCTGCAAAATGTGGAGGTGAAATTAAAGCTGTGAAGGCTACAGTTCTTCAAGGCTTTCATTCTGTGGTAAATGTACTGTTTGTAGTGTTCTTACTCACCACCAGAGGGCAGGCTGGTGCAGGTGGCTCCATTGCGGCAAGGCTGCTGCAGGCAAGCGTCAGGATAGAGGATACACCCCAGTTTCAACTCTGTCAGTCCTACCACCTCAGCGTAGCGTGAGCGCTTGTTCTGCAGCGGCAGCTCGTTGTTATTCAGCATGACTGAGTCCAGGCAGCCCTGAAATCCCTCAAGCACCCGTGGGTCCTTCTGGGAGTCCATGAGGCTGCGCCAGTTGGATTGCTGCACCTGAGGTCAGGAGTTAATACATGAATTTAACTTCAAGATATGAAGACAGAAAACATCTTAATCATCAGGTTTGCAAAAGTCATTGATAATTAAGGTTTTATTTATTTTCTCCCCCAAAAACACTTAAGTGGGAATGGTTTGTTTTGTTTTTTGACGGTTCTGAGCTGCAATGAAAAAATGGGCTGCTGTAAATTCAGTGGCAGTAACTAAGGTAGATCCAGTTGTTTGTAGGCTACAAGCTGTTTTTGTGAGGGTCATTTACAATATGTTTACTTCATCCCATTCATTATAACATTATATTTTGAATCTACACCTGAATCTTGTGTTCATTGTTTTTTTTCTCAGTATTCCTGTGCACCTAACATTTTTGGAAGTAACAATAAATGAATGTTGAATGTTTGTAACCAAAATGTCAACAACAGTCCAACCCCAAACTACAAAGGAGGTCTCTATTATACCAGATTACACCATATTTCATATTCATTTTCACATTCATTCAGTTGTTAAATTATACCTTATAAGACTTGTTTGTTTCAACATGAAAATCTAAATGCTGCTCAAAGACTGTTCCACACTGACAGGAAGGAAATTCTAGGGGAGAAATACTGAAGCCTTTGATTTACTATTTTGCAGACCTAAAAGAAGTCTGCTCCAGCAGATTATAACTACCGGTTAAATGATGTACCCTCAAAAACAAACAGCAGTGAAGATTGGATGGCTATATATCTCAAGAGTAAACTTGCTGTTTCATTAGTGAGTGTGATCTTCTGGCACCATTGATGTTAAGATATGAATAAGTGCCAGTTTAGACTTGAGCGGGCTTTTACCTATCTGTGTCCATGCGTCCATTGTCCGATAATTCTCCCATCTAGACATATCTAGACTCTAGGCCCAACATGAACATCATGACAGTCTGGAGGAGTTATTGTATTGTAGTTTGAGCAGTGCAGAAATGAAAAGATTTAGTAGTCTAACATATGATCACACAGCAAAATAATAGAGATGATAACGAAAACTACACTCAACATTTTACTAGTTGCCACTAGAAATACTTCTGACAGATATTGTTAAACACATCACTGGATACCCCAACCCTGTCACTATATGACCACTGCTCCCACTACAGCTATGCATGGACTAACCAGTGCCCCAAAGTAGATGGTTCTGTCTGGAGCGAGAGGCTGTATGAAGGGAGGTCCACGCCGTTGTTCTATGTAACTGTCATCCAGTGCCAAGCTGCTGAAGTTGCGGTTCAGCTCCAGCGCCACTGTGTGCCAGCTGCCATCATTGATACGACGGCCGGAGATACCCAACATGTCGGGACTGTCACCACCTCCCCCAACGCTGCCAAGTCCACAGGCCAGCTGGAACCACAGCTTCCCCTCCTCCAACTGCTCACACACACATAGACATACAAACACACACACACACACACACACACACACACACACACACACACACACACACACACAGAGAGCTATGATATACCACACATGCTACAGTACAAACTGTTCAAATCCCTTGTTAGGATCATTTTCGTTAAAAGTGTGTCTTTCTTCAGTGTTTTATTCCTTTCATTTGATGACATTACGAAGTAGCGTGGGATCATGGGAGTGGTTGACTTTGTCATCGCAGTCAGCTTCTAGTAGTTAGGATTCTTTGTTTTCAATGTTCAGGAAGTTTTTACGGGAGCTGAATTATGCAAACATTGAATAAAGCAGTTTCACTTTTGTTTCCACTGCACTGCTCAGCAGACACTGAACATTCAAAGGGGTTGGTAGCCAAGCTTCCAGACAATTTAAGATAATTATCAGAATAATTCACAAAGGTCCAAAACTAACAAATCGGGTAAAACGGGTAAAAACACTGACTAAAGCAGTTTTCAGGTTTCAGTGTTTCTCTCACACTGTCCAGAGGGGCTGTGAGCTGAGCTGCTTATGTGCTCAGCTTAAGATCATAACTTAAGATCCAATGACTAAAATCCTTCATCCAGTCAAAAGATATGATTAAAAAACCATAACAGACCTTAAAACTGAATTTAGACAGCTTCTGGCAACAAACACAGCGCTGACACATGCACAAAGGGGTTGTCATTATCTTAATTAAAATTACAGATTTGTCTGGGTTTGGGAAAAGTACACAACTCAATACAACATATACATAGGTGTAGACATTTTTAGACATTTTAATATGAAAAAGTTTCATATTATATGTAGATTTATTTTTGCGCTTTTGCCTTAATTTTTCCTCCTCTGCTTAGGCAGAAGATGGATGCATGGATGGGCCTTCATTTTTGATAGTAGATGGCGGAGAGGCCGACAGGAAATGGGAAGAGAGAGAGGGGAATGACCTGCAGCATAGGTCCCCGGCCGGAATCGAACCGGGACACTCCAACATATTCATATATATATTATATATATATTTATATATATACATTTTTAATGAGTGGCTATGACTGCACACTGTGGATATGTGAAACTCACTCAAGATGCTTCTGTGGCTTTACAACATTTTACAGACAGATTATATATTACAGATTTTCAAGCCAAATCCCTAAATGAATTATAAAACTGACGTATCTATAGGTACAATGTATCTTATGTCTATTTGATTGTAAAAGCATCATAATATAGTAAGACATTTGACTTTTTGCACTTCTTGTCATATTTCCACTGACATATTGCAGAAACAGACTGGTGTAGGAGACAGCTAAATCAGTCTCATTTGTGAAATTGAACAATGTATATGCACATCTGAGAAAGCACTGGCCAACCACAAGAGGACAATTTGGTGCCAAAATTCTGATGACTCACAGTAGAATAATGAAGATTCTTAAGTCTACAAATATATCATATATATCCATATCAGTCAATATCAATGAACAAATCACACCAAACACCACCTCAAGGATTCCACCAACACGTAACAGAGCAGTAACTCTGAGCCTGATATCCCTTAAACATGTCAAAGCCTAGACCAGTACCTGTCTGTGCATGTCTACACACTTACCTTGAGGACGGTACAGGGATCAGTGTGTGTGTACATGATGATTCCTCGGCTCTGCAGCGTTCTAATCCTTAAACTGAGCTTCAGCTCCGTCTGCAGACGGTCAGACAGCTGATACTTGATATAGCTGTTTCCTGAGAAACTCAAAGATGAATGGCCTGCACGCACCCCAAACACACACACACATACACACACATTAATGAAATACATTGCAGTTGCTTTAGTAAATATGATATCCCAGTTCATACAGAGGCTGGTGTTTCCATTCCTTTTCTCTCTGACACACACACACCCACACACACACACACACACACACCACACATACACACACACACACACACACACACACACACACACACACACACCTGCACATTCTCCCAGTTTGCCAGGTGGACACTGGCAAGCATAGCGCCCTCTGGTGGCCTCAATTGAAACACACTGCATGTCTGCTGGACAAGGCTGGTCTTCACAGTGTTCTGACAGGACAGCACAGCTGGCATCTGTAGACACAAACACACATGTAAATACACACACACACACACACACACACACACACACACACACACACACACACACACACACACACACACACACACACACACACACACACACACACACACTTGTGTGTGCAGGGCAGCAGTTTGCAGTAACATTTTGTCATACATATAGTTAACACACACACACACAGGTATCCAAATGTCTACAGTATGGATGTGTATTCTGAACATAGCTACGGTGGCCGGGAAGTTCAAAACAACATTACAAGGTGTGAAAAACTTTTACAAAGCTTTAGATCAATTTACATTTTGGAAAACATTTTTTCATATCATACAACAAAATGACATGAGAAAAACACTTTTACCAAGGACAAAACAAATGTACATTTTAGAAAACAAATGGTGGTGAAACACTTTTACCACTGCCCAAACAAGTTCACAAATAACACAATCTTCACGGAAATGGAATGTACGAAGTACCGGAAGTGATAAAGTGAGCGGCTACAGTCCACTAGTATGCTTCCTCAGCTGCTAAATAAAGCATAGACATATATATGTATGTCTATGAAATAAAGCATAGACATATATAAGTATATGTCTATGAAATAAAGCATAATGTCAGTTTGTTTAACACCTTGTAATGTTATTTTGCACTTTTGCACTGTGGCACCAGCCACCGTACATAACTATCAATACAAATAAGGTGAAAAAGTGTTTGTTTTTGTTTTTTCTCTCAAAATGTTCTAATGCTATTCAAATAACGAAAACATTTGTGTTAGGTTTATCTCACCTTCTTTGTGGGTCTGACTATAAGACTTCATCCACAGCATAGTGTTCAAGGTCTGATTTGTAAGCAAACTGGTTATCTAAAAGCATTTTCATGTGCCAATGTGGAAAGGCAATTGGTAAAATAGTGGATCAATGTTTACAGTTTGGCTAAAAGTGTGTTATTAAATTGCAAACTGAGGGTTAAACAGTGAGTTGTGTTAACAGTTTTGAAAAGATTGTGATATAATATTACAAACTGAGTGTAAAGCAGAGAACATGCATTGGCTACAAGTGTTAATGGTTTCAAAAAAGAGCATGATGAATCACTGTTATGACAACTGTAATCACAGTGTTTAAGCATTCAGAAAAAAACTGTAGTGGCTTTAAAACCGTCTTTAAAAGGCCTAACTATGGTCATATGGAAGAAATAAACCGATCAGCACAAACAAATGGATAAACAAACTGAATGGATTTATAAATTGTGCCAAACTACATAGTCAAGGGGGAATTTTGAACAAAGCCCTCTGATATACTGTGTGCACCTAAACACAATAAAGGTAGGGAACCTAAATAAATGCCCAAGTAGTGCTGCAATAATATAGAAGAACCATAATAGCTAAACTAAGACTAACTGGTGTAAGAAAAATAAAATAAAAAATACATTAATATGTAATAATAATATATAATTATATAATTTATAATATATACACTAATAGATATGATGATCATCTCTTGACAGGAACATTATACCTAAATTAAGCATTAAGTGCCTTGAGATAACATTTGTTGTGATTTGGCACTATATAAATAAAATTGAACTGAATTGAATACACTCTTAGACAGTTAATCCAAAGCAATCTAGTCACACTGACTATTAATTTACACTTGTCAAAGAAAAGTTTGCATATCACTCATGTGCATGTGAACAGTTTAGTTAATCAGGTGGATGAGAAACTAAATGCTAATGTCTCTGCTGGAGACACAACAGCTGAGAGGGCCGAGTGAGAGGACTTCCTGTAAAGGTCGGGACCTTTCCAGAAACAGGGTTTATGTCTGTGGTTTAGGAACTATTTCAAAGTGTGTCCTACGGGTAGTAATCTTGCAATTTGCAATGACTGCAAAGCAGCATAATAAATATGGCAGTGCCATATTGGCACTTTTTCTCATAACTTAAGTTGAAGTAGTTCTCTTATTTTTCACAGACGTTTGTTGTTACAGTGTTTATATGTGGAAAGCCATGTTGCATTTATGTTTGCATCCAGTGGAGCATCACAATAAAATGAGGCATAATGTGTTAATTCAACAATAGGAGATATGTTTTGTTGTCACCTAACAGTTTTAGTGTAAAAAGCCTGCATATATAGATATCGGGTGATATCGGTATCGGAAATTAAGAGATGGACAGTATCGGAATATCGGATATCGGCAGAAAAGTCAATATTGAGCATCCCTAATTTTGATTATATATTTTTTAAACTTAGACTAGAGATTTGGCTGCTGTTCCATGGGACCTTGTGTACTGAATGTTGAGGATGATTGGATTGTACGGTGGACTGTTTTATGAAATTGTTTACAGATGTTGCTGAACACCATGCTCCCATAAGGAAAAGTATCATTAAAGCCAAAGAAGCAATATCTCACAGAGATTAAGCAAAAGCTGGAGCATTTTAGTCAAGATTAGATTAAGATATTACGTTATATAGAAAATGCAGAAACCTTGTCAGAAAAAGATCCTGTATTATAAAACAGATTTTAAGGGATGTAGAAACAATTCAAAACATATATGACATACAGTCAGTGGTTTGCTTGGTGGGTCAAATAGAAAAATAGAAAAAAATCAGCAGATACTGCCAATTACTTTGCTTACTATTTTGAATCAAAGGTAAATGATCTCAGGTCCAATATGAATAATAATGCCTCAAATCAATAACTGGTAGGTGAAATAAAGAGATTATGAAGGAATAGAAAATTGCAGTTTTGTAGTAAAAGATTTTGTCATGAGATTTCATTTCCTGGTAGTAAATCCCCACTGTACAATCTTACTCAATATGATCGCAGCTGTTGTTTTCTTTCCATGTCCTTGATACTTTTTGTGCATAAAGTGCATCATGATGTCCCTGGAATCATGTGAAGCTTTACACCTACCCCCTCCCTGTAGTTAACACACACATACACATTTTGCCAATATGACTAATTATTCCATTAGTGTTGTAGCTGTTGGTGGAGTGGAGCCATGGCAGAAATAAAGCTCTGCATTAAATGAGCTTCTCTGAAGAGAAAACAGCCCATTAGTACTCTCCAGTACTCCACTCTGCACTGGCAGAGATGAGCTTGAGCCTCGACCTCAGCTGTCTGAAGATTGAAAAAATTATACTTTGTGTGTTTGTGTGCATGCATGCATGTGTGTATGTGTGTGTAACCCCCTATTATTGTTTTTCCTACTTATTTATTGTTCTTTATTCTTTCTTATTGATGCTCTTCCATTTTTACTGTCCACTTGCTGCTGTTACACTGCACATTTCCATATCTTCTCTTATCTTATTTGGCGCTACATAAATAAATATTGATTGATTGATATGTGCTATGCAGATAAGCATTACTGACTCTAGGGATGTTAAGGTGTATTTTTTATGGAATACAAGGTGGCACAGAATGATGCCCTCAACTTTTTGCCTCATCCATGATCTGCTTCTAGCACCAGCACACATCTGACTCAATTACCTAGTAAGCCTCTGATTTGGATACTAACATCTGATTGCAGACTTTTGCTTTTATACCTTATCTGAACTAATCAACAATCATGGTGCATTGTAAGTTACACATATAGTGTACAAGCCAAGGGCCATGTGACAAACCAAAGGCATCCATGGGATATATAGCAGCCAAGTATTCACATTATCAGTAATAGACAGTTGTCATGGAATTGTAGATATTAAAATTTCATTTTTTATGTCTGACACTTTAAAATATTCTCATCCACATTTGCTTAAAAGTAGAAAAGTTAAACGTTTCAGATAAAATATAAATGTAGATACCTCCATCATGACACAACTATGATATGATCAAAAGCCTCAGAACAGCTGCTAAATGTAACGAGTGGTGAGATCGTTGATCAGTGACAGCTGACTGTAGATTCTACTTGATGGGAATATATTTTCATTAAGAATGAGAGCACTCTGTACACATACCATTTACCCCTAGCTATGTCACAGTGTGATCATCCACCTCTAGATGTGGTCTGGATGATCTCATCGTATACACTGTCGTAACTTTTTTTGCCCCTGGTCCAGATACAGTATTAAAATACAACTCACGTGTTAATACAAGGTGGTCTTCTGTGTCTGTCCTCACTAAAAGCATGATTCAGTGGAAAGTACAGCTCCATTGTGTTACTACCAGCCAACAGGATGAAGAGCCAGGTACAAAATACACTGGAGTGATTGTCTTATTCTTTAAATCTTATGAAACCTTTTGGAACACCACAAATATGTAAATACTTGATCACACTGTAGGTTAAGAAACAAGGCCATGGCACTTTAAGATTGCTCACCAGTGCATGTGCAGCGTGAGGTTCGGTGGAAGCGTGGTGAGACGAAGCTGACCCTCGGTGTGCTGTATGTTGCCAGGTTATGTGAGTCCAGGATGATGCTCTGCTCACACTGTGCCCCGCGACAATCCAGCCCTGAGCAGTTCTTATCCAGAATAGCTGACACTCTGAGGACCTCCTCCAGCCGCCGCCGTGACGCACTGAGTTTCTGGGTAAGGTAGGCTGCCTTGTAGTACCCGCCCCCAGCTGTTTCCACAGCTACAAGCATGTCCAGTTGTTTTGTCCCACCAACTGGTTGCAGACTGAGCAGGTGCAGCGTGTCCTGCTGTTGTGAGGCAGCAGCCTGCTGCAAAACCTTCAACACACTTTTCAGGTGCAACGCTACAAAGTCTTGTGGCATGACGCTCTCAAAGCGCACTGTCACTGCCTCACGCAGCATCTCTGGGGTCGCCTGCTCCACATGCACGCTTACAGACACAGGCACAGCAAAGCGGCCATCACTAACGCTGGCATTAAGGGAGTATCTGCCTGCATCCAACCCTCCAAGGGCAATGATCTTTCCATCACGAGGACTGATCTTAAAAAGACTGCGTTGGGCTGGGGGGGCATGGCCAAAGGTCAATGCATCATACGGGTCGGCATCAGTGGCATGCAACTGGCCAATCACACCACCAGGAAACTCGTCCTCCATGGTGACAATATGCACCTCTAGTGGCAGAGCCACTGGGCGGTGCAGGCTCTCCTCAATCACCCTGACTGTAAGCATGGAGGAGGAGGACAAACGTGGCTTCCCAGAGTCTGTCACCTAAAGAACATTGAGAAGAATTGAGGTAGGAGGAAAAGAAACATTTCTATTTGCTGACTTCTCTACATTGTCCTTAAAGCTACCCTTACCTTTGTTACATTTTTACACATTTTTTTGTTTAGGCTAAAATAAGGTAATGGCACTCTAAAATGGGGTGGAGGGGGTGGGACAAAGGAGGGAGGAGGGGTTTCAAGTTTTTTCAAAGTGCTGTGTGAAATGCAAGAAAGGTAAGAGTCAAAAGAGAGAATCAGTAACACATGGAGCGTCATTTTTTGACTCCTCCTGAAAGTTGAAAGTTCGTTTGGAGGTTTATTGTGTGTTTGGCTTATTTGAGGGAACTGCCCTCTCTCTGTCCAGGAAGAACAGCATCTACTTATGGTAGCTGCTGCCATTGTAATGTTATTTAAACTCTCATATTTTTACTTTTAAGCCATTCACTGACTTACAAAGCTATTTCTGAAACTATTGTGACACTGAAAAATGACTACAGCATCTCTGCAGGTGTGATGGTTATATAGCAGGTTGACTACCTGTATCTGAATGGCATATTCAGTTGCCAGGTCCCTCCTGAACACCTGGTTGGCCACCAGTGTTCCATCTTTCTCCAGCACAAACTCTCCTCCTTCGTTTCCAGACAGAATGTAGAATTCAAAAGGTGGGCCATTATGGGAGGAGTCCTGGTCGATGACAGACAGCTGTAGGATGCTAGTGCCAATTGGCTTGTTTTCCTGGAAGAGGAGACAGAACCAGATCTGCCTGTTTGAGGTACATCATGTAGGGTAACAATATGGTCTTTGTTTTGGCAATTTCAAAGTTAACAAGACCAACGAGATCAACGCATTGAAAATATGAGGGGTGAAAGCAGGGAGGATGACACGCAGGAAAGGTCTCCAGCCATTATCAAAGCTGGGAAGCTGCAGGACCTCTTGTCCATAGTGATGTCAAAACATAGACTGAATCTTCTGTTATATAACCTGAACATTTGACTCGTTAACACCGGCATTATTGAGGGCATAAATACAACTTTATACATCCATCTTCCTGGCTAGTTAACTAAGGACTACCAATGACTGACTTTGACAGGAAAAAAACAGTTGCTACTTACAAAAATAAAACATTCTGCAATAAAACTGTTGGTAGAACTAACTACATATCATGATCAGTGAGTGCCTTTAATTTATGTCCCACTTAATTACTAACATTATCATCATAATAATATGAAAAAAATATACTTGCAAAATGTGCAATATTTTTTTATTCCAATAACAATAATGACCAAACTATGTGAACTCAAGCTGGTTTTCATCACATTGTTTGGTCTTAATGAAGATGATCTCAATCATTAGGTTTACCTGTATGACAGTGGTGAGGTTGGCCGGAGAGAAGGTGGGAGAATTGTCGTTGATGTCAGAGATGTCTATGTTGACCATCACAGTGGATGACATGGGTGGAACTCCACTATCTAGGCCTCTGATGGCCAGAGAGTAGCTTGGAACCTGGAATGACAGAGACAATGAAATCAGCAGATAGCAACCATGTGCTTTGAGTCCATAATCTCTGGTAGAAAACATGACAAGGCCCTAGAGGGTGTCATGGACATTGCAAAAATGCTGGGCAAACAACATACTGATGATTTGACTGACTCTTAAGAGTGTTGGGGTTGAAAAGTTTGTCCTGAGGGTGGCGGTAGAGGACAGGACAGGTTATCACAATCAAAAGGAATGATTCCCTGGGTGTATACATGCCCTCATGATTTTCCTCCTATTCATTCCTGTTGTCTTCCTAGATTATATAACATTAGATGTTAAACAAAACATCTCAGGGCTGCAGATAAATTGATTTATTCAAACCTTTGATCTGCCAAACTGTGCTCTGAGATGACAGACTTCAAACAGAGCACCTATTTATTGGCATATGTATATCACACACTCAAACACACACGCAAAATATAATGCCCATTAATAGTTTTTCAGAGCTTCCGACAGCTGAGGTTGAGTCAGCTGAGGTCACTTTTGGGGACATTACATGGACTTATCCTAACTGTAACCACTGACCCAAAAATACATGTTTCACCAATTGACATGGCTTTTGTCCCAAAGTGGACAAGCTGTCCCCAGTCAACTGGTCTTTAGTCTAAAATAGCCCCCTAAAGTAGCCGCACACACACTCCTTGTTCCGCTGGCATGCTGCTCAGTCTACTATAAAGATGCTGCAGGATGTTCTTCTGTTTCTTCATATTGCTAAAAAATAAAGAGCTAATGAAGCAATTCTGAGGAGGAATGTAAAAGCAGAAACAAAAAAACCTCACTAGTAAACAACTGTGACCTGCTTAGCAGAGAGAGAGAGAAAGAAAGAGAGAGAGAGAGAGAGAGAGAGAGAGAGAGAGAGAGAGAGAGAGAGAGAGAGAGAGAGAGAGAGAGAGAGAGAGAGAGAGAGAGAGAGAGGAGAGAGAGAACCTGTATGGAAACAGGAGGAGACCTATGTAAAGACATACACACACAAGTATTAGTGCACAGACACATGGACGGACACATCAGCATTGCAGCATTGCTGCTCTCTGTGTGATAACCCCAAACACACTTTCATCTGCCAAAAGCTTTGATCCCCCACACGCCCCAACACTCTGAGCACGCTCACACTGCTCATGGACTGCACTCATGAATACTTTATGATAGAATCTGAACATTTCTGAAGTTTTCAAGCACTGCAGAGAAAAAAAAGACGAGGAAGAAGGAAAGGGATGAAAAACAGCTCAGAGGAGGAGATGGGAGAAGAAGGCAAGAGTGTTCATGCCTTCCACATTTATTGCTGTAGCAAATTAAAGAGCTCCATGTGAAAGATATTCAGGGCTGCTTTGTGTGTTTGTTTTGTGTTCAAGTGTGATTAGTTGCCATCTGGTCAGGGATCCATCTCATAACAAACCAGTTCCCAGCGAGCTCATCAGCTTCCAACATGCAAAGATGGGCATCAATCAAAGCTCACAATCTGCAGGTATTCACTCATTTCATAAACTGTCTGTCCAACACTGTATGGAGATGCATTCACACACACACATTCACACACCATTGGTGCAGCCATCAGGAGCAATTTGGGGTTAAATATCTTGCCAAAGAACACATTGGCATGTGGACTGGAGGAGCCGGGAATCAAACCGCCAAATCAGTGGGCGACTGCCTTACCTCCTGACCCACAGCCGCCCAACAGTGATACCATTATCAAAAATCTGTTTTGTGTTCAAATATAACAGGCAGTGGTGGCTGGCCAATAGATAGTAAAATATACAATTTGCAATAAAATGTAGATTAAAATTGGTCTATGTTGTCTTCAAAGTTGTTTTGGTTCATTTCTGTGCAAACACATATATTTCTGGGTGAAGGGAACTGTCCACATGAGTGAGTGTACAGGTCCTTTAACTTTTGACATGCAGGTGACCTGAGGCTTCTCTCTAATTGGTTTCTATTGGCAGCGAATTGGTATTGTTTTTATGTTTTTATGTAATATGATTCGACAACTCTCAATGAACACTTTGTTTTTCTTGACATGCTTTAAGATAGTTGCTGCTACCACTGTGTCTAAGCAGCAGCAAGGTGAAGCAGTGCTGTTACCATCATGACACACTAGGAAAAAGAAGCATTTGAAAAAGTATGCTATATGTGACTCTCTGCAGGCTCTGATCTATTTTTAGAGAGAATTGTGCATGTGTATGTGTGTGTGTCTCCTCACTGTCTCACGGTCCAGTTGCTTGTTGACCTTGATGACCCCACTGAGTGGGTCAATGAAGAACTGGTTGTCTCGGTCCCCACTGACAATGGAATAAAGGATGGCTCCATTCAGCTGACTGTCCACATCCTCTGCTACCAACTGCAAACACACACACACATGCGTGTCACATATTGTCAGGGACAGTCACATATTTTGACTACTTGTCCCTTTCCAATATAAAAACATGAACTGAAATGTTTTTTATTCATAAATCACAGATTCATAATGCGCTGCACAAATACGGTATCATCCTTCTCTGTGCTGAATGTCTCCTCTGTCAACCTGCCAACACACATGGTTTCTACGGATACAGGGACTCTGATGTTCACGTTTGGAGTCCGTTCAGTTTTTTTTAGTTTGACTTGAGCCAAACTTAACAGTTCTGTGTTCTTAGGCCAACAATATTTTTGTTGTTGAATGCAATTTCTTTAATGTAAAACAGGGTAGGTTTTATACATTTAGAGAAGACAGAAGACTGTGCAGCAGCAACTGCAATATTTACAGAGCTTAACCTTAATTCTACTGACTGGTGTACATGCAGACCCAACAGGTAAGTTATTTTATCATTCCAATGTTCATTACTTTGTCAATAAATGTGTTCCTACTGAATCCATATCAGTCAAATGAACCAATTCTGCCAATACAGTTTTAATGTATTAAATATCCTGAGAGAGTTGTTTATTGTACTCCTGATCAGCTGCAGTTATTATGTATTTAAGTTTATACATTTACTGTAAAATTATAAGACCAGAGAATATATAATTATTAATTGTGAGTTGGTTGTGCCTCAAGCTTTGCAACAGAACAGCTCTCAGTGTCTGAAATGGGAAAGGCTCATCCTCTGGTGAGCAGGAATTTGCTCAGTAAATGTCATAGCAATTAGATTCTGGCATTTCTTGTGTAAAGGTGGAAATTTTGGTGCCAGGCAAAAGGTCAGTGGCTCCCCCAAAATGGAAGGATTTATCCTCTGTGGTGGGGATAGAAAAAGCTAATTTAACGGACATCCAGCCTTTAGGAGAGTGATGGTCGAGGGGAATTTTATCGGTGATGATGGCATGGTTTGCATAATATGAACATTCATATCAAATTGAATGAACATATAGTCATTACTGTAGCTGTAAATATATCTAGTTCTGGATGAAAGGTGTTGGACTGACAGACTGAACAACACTTCCATCCTCAAGCTGACTCTGACACCAACCTACCTGAATTACAGACTCTCCAATGGTGGCATCCTCTGACACCACTGCAGTGTAGAGGTCATGGCTGAACATGGGTGCATTGTCATTGACATCTGTTAGGTTTATGTTCACTGTAGTAATGGCACTCAGAGGTGGCATACCGCCATCACGAGCCTCCACTGTCAAGAAGTAGTCCCTGCAGGTCTCATAGTCCAGAGACTGGGCAACTGAAATGGCACCTGAGGAAGGTGAGCAGAGAAAAAGAACAGAGATACACATTTGAATACATACAAAGGGTAGAATATATATGTGTGTATATATACTGTATGTACACAGATGTGGTTAGCACACACACTCACCAGTCAGTGAGTGAATATGGAACTTTCCGTGCTCGTTGCCTGATCGAATACTGTAGGTAATCTCAGCATTGGTCCCAATGTCCTTGCTGGCAGCGTAAACTCTGAGAACCTCAGTGCCTACTCCCACATCCTCAGGCACTGTCGCCAGCTGATCACGTCGCTCAAACACCGGCGGGTTGTCATTGATGTCTAGCACAGTGATCGTGACATTGACCAATGAGGAGAGGGGCAGCGGTGAACCCTGGTCAGACGCACAGACTGTTATCTGATAAGCCGGTTGGACCTCGCGGTCGAGGATGCGTTCCAGGGCCACGATGCCTGAGGATTTGTCGATGGAGAAGGAACCTCCAGCAGAGTCTGCCAGAGAGTAGACCACTACACGGCCTGGACCAGCTGCATAGACAGACAAAGAAAGGGTCAAGTACACATCAGAAATTTAAACCCTTCAGTATGCTTCAGACCACATGTTTGTTGGACTGTAAATGTGTCTCAAAAGCACCTGTATGACTGGTGACACATTTTGACACAGACAATGACACCTACACATGTGTAAGTATGCAGGGTTAGTACTTCGTCTCCAGCTCTTGTTTTTTTGCATTCATCAAACAATTAATTCTGTCTCACCAAGAACAAAACTATGAATGCCCTCATGGAGAGACTTGCCAAAGGGAAAGAGATCAGAGAAACAGGGGGAAGCAGTCAGGAAGAAGCAATGGTTTCAGGCTTGCAACCCACCTTAACAACAGGTAGACACACATTTTCCTGTAGGCACATGCTGAGGCCTTCTGTTTGACAATTCTTCACATAATAATGGATTTTGTTTTTAAAGTATATTTTTTCTGGCTTTTTTGCCTTTAATGTACAGGACAGTAGAGATAGGAAACAGGAGGCAGAGAGAGGGGGAATGACACGCAGGATAAGACCTCTCTGCGCGGGATTCGAACCGGGGTCGCCTGCAACGAGGACTATAGCCTCAACACATGGGGCGGGTGCTCAACCCCCATAATAATGGATTTTAATAGTATTTTTATCTAGCTTGCCAAAGTTAACACACACATTTGACACAGATCTGACCCAGATTTTTTTTTTTTTTTTTTTGATTATTTTATTTTCAGTTTTGTATAATATACCAACAGTATAGACATAGATACAACAAGAGAAAGAAAGAAAGATACAGCCCCCCAACCCTCTCCACCAGGGGAGGAAAAAAAATAAAATAAAAAAAAATAAAAAAATAAAACAACAACATACAGTCAGTGTGTGAAGTTAGTACAAACAACTACATTAAGTACTTGGTGCAGGCCTCACTTTAGTACATTGCCAGGTACAGTGCAGAAAGGAACCCACTTCAGTTTTACATCTGAAGCACTTATCTGACAGGTCATTTTTGAACGAGTGTAGCTTTTCTGGGGTAAGATAAAGCTGATGTAAAAAATTATAGTTAATCAGTCTATACCGGGCGTTGATAGTAGCTGATGAGCTGTTTTGACATAAATCTGCCCATAACTGCTCATCAATTGCAACATCAAGATCTGACTCCCATTTCAGTCTAGACTTATGCAAGCCTGGTTTCTGACCCTTATTCATCAACAGGTGATACATTTTAGAAATGAATTTACATGTGTTCCCTTCATAGAGAAATTTCTCAATATCATTCATGACAGGCAATATCATTTCAGGGCCTAGATTAGCCCTCAGGAAGGATCTTATCTGAAGATAACAAAAGAAAGTCTGATTGGGCAAGCTATATTTCCTCTTCAGGTGTTCAAATGACATTAAAAGTCCCTTGTCAAAGCAGTCTTCCAAGTGATGGATTCCTTTCACATGCCATATATCCAGAATCTTATTGTCCAGAGTCATGGGTATGAGTTCATTTTGCGTTAAAGGCGTTTTAGGTGACAAGCCCACCTTCAATGCCATATTTTTATGGACCTCATACCAGACATTGATCAGGTGCCTCAGTATGGGGTTATGTGTCCTCTTGATAATGGTTCCAGGATTGTACTTATAAATGAAGTGTCCATGGGTGTCTTCTTTTAGGAGGTGTAGTCCGATTTGTACCCAAGAAGGGGTGTCACTGTCCTGAAAAAAGGAGGAAATGAACCTCATCTGAGCTGCCAAGTAGTAGTCTTTAAAACTGGGGAGCCGAAGTCCCCCTGAACCATAGTCCCATGTTAACTTTGCCATGGATATCCGGGGCACTTTACAATTCCATATGAATTGCCTAACATGTCCATTGAGAGATTTAAAAAACGATTGTGGTAATGGAATGGGCAGGGATTGGAACAGATATTGCAATCTCGGTTGTATATTCATTTTAATACAATTAACTCTGCCAATTAAGGTAAGCGGCAAACCCATCCACCTAGACAAATCATCTTCAATCTTACCAAGCAGTGGGAGATAATTCAATTTATATAAGTGCTTTAGGTTATTGTCTACCATTATCCCCAGGTATTTTATGCCATCTATAGGCCATTTGAATGGACTCGTACACTGGAGGTTAGAATGATCAAAATTTGTCAATGGAATAATTTCACTTTTTTCCAGATTCACCTTATAGCCTGAGATATTGCCATAGGTATTTAATATTATTTGTAATTTAGAGAGAGAATTACAAGGGTCTTTTAAGTATAAAATAATATCATCTGCCATGAGGTTAATCTTATGAACCGTTTGACCCGCCTGAAAGCCCTTAATATCAGGATCCTGTCTTATTGCCTCAGCTAAAGGCTCTATTGCTAGGACAAAGAGTGCTTGGGACAAAGGACATCCCTGTCGACTCGACCTGCTCAAATGAAATGTAGTTGATGCCTGCCCATTGGTG
This sequence comes from Scomber japonicus, assembly GCF_027409825.1. Taxonomy (NCBI): domain Eukaryota; kingdom Metazoa; phylum Chordata; class Actinopteri; order Scombriformes; family Scombridae; genus Scomber; species Scomber japonicus. Next base: position 1,554,655 of record NC_070583.1, on the reverse strand, counting down.
CTGACTTTTGCCTGGGGTTTATGGTAGAGAGTCTGAACCCAATTAATAAGTGACTGGCCGAACCCAAACTTGGCCAACACTTTAAATAAAAAGGGCCACTCTAACCTATCAAAGGCCTTTTCAGCATCCAAAGCCACAGCTATACTGGGTTCCATTTCAGATTTTGCTAAGTGAATGATATTAAAAAGTCTACACAGATTATTAGCTGAGAAGCGCTTTGAAATAAAGCCACATTGGTCTGCATTTATTAGTTGAGGCAGGTAATGACCAATTCTGTTTGCCATGGCTTTTGAAATCAATTTGTAGTCAGTATTTAACAATGAAATTGGCCGATATGAAGAGCACTTCAATGAATCTCTATTTTTTTTATGAATCACAGTAATTATGGCTATAGAGAATGAATCAGGGAGTGTTTGAGTCTCAGAGGCTAAATTGATGACATCCATAAGAAGTGGGAGGAGTAAGTCCTTGAATTCCCTGTAAAATTCTGGAGGAAACCCATCTTCTCCCGGTGATTTACCTGCTTGTAAGGAGCCCAGAGCCTTTTCAATTTCTTTTAATGTGAAAGGTAAATCAAGACTATTTCGGTCTTCCTGACCAAGTTTGGGCAGTTCAATTGTGGACAGGAAGTCATCAATGTTACTCAGGCTTTCTGGTGGTTCTGATGTATATAATTGTGTGAATGAGTCATTAATTTCGGTTGGGTTATATGATGTCCTAGAACTTTCCTCTCTTCTTAGTTGCCAAGACAGAATTTTGTGTGCCTTCTCCCCCAATTCGTAATATTTTTGTTTGCTTCTCAAAATGTTCTTTTCAATTTTATAAGTATGTAAAGTATTATATTGAAGCTTTTTATTTACTAACAACTGGTGTACGTCCTTAGATTTGGATTGTTGAAATTCTTTTTCTAGTTTTAAAATGTCTGTTTCCAATTCTTCTAATTCTGCCATGTACTTCTTTTTGATACTTTTGGTGTAAGAGATTATTTGTCCTCTTAAAAAGGCCTTTAGCGTGTCCCATAATATGAAACTATTGGGGGAAGAGGCACAATTTGTTTCACAGAACAGCCCAATCTGATCCCTTATGAATTTGCAAAAATCCGGTTTTTGGAGGAGAGTAGGGTTTAGACGCCATCTATATGTACTTGTAGCCTTTTCTGGCATATAAATGGATAGGGTCAGGGGTGAGTGATCTGATAGTATTCTAGATAAGTACTCAGATTTTACTGCCCTGTGAACTAGCTGCGTCGACATCAAGAAAAGATCAATACGAGTAAAAGAGTTATTGCGACCAGAGTAAAAGGAGTAATCTCGGGTTTGAGGGTGCATTTGTCTCCACACATCAATTAAGTTTAGTTCCTTCATGAATTCTATGGTAATTTTAGCTGCTTTAGATTTAGACACTGACAAAGCTGACTTATCTAGGAGAGGGTCCAAACAGAAATTAAAATCACCCCCTATAAGAATATTTTTCCCTCCCCCTGACACCTTTAAGAATATATCTTGAACAAATACATCATCATCGTAATTAGGAGCGTATAGATTTAAGAGAGTCCAGGGTTCTGAGTAAATCTGACAGTTCACTAAAACATACCTCCCCAGCGTATCAACAACAGTTTCTCCAAACGTTACAGGAGTGTTCTTATTTATTAAAACAGCTACTCCCCTAGCTTTAGAGTTAAAAGATGATGATATTACGTGTCCTACCCAATCCCTTTTCAATTTCTTATGTTCCAATGTAGTCAAATGGGTTTCTTGTATAAAGGCAATGTCAATTTTCAGTTTCTTCAAGTGTGTTAAGACCCTTTCCCGTTTGACTGGTCCGTTTAAACAATTTACATTAAAGCTCACAAATTTCACCACTCTATTCATTAATAGTGTGTCATTTTACAAATATATTGTCCATTCCACAGGACAGAGATACAACCAAGTGACATAAAGTAAGGCACTGACCATATAAAAGAAAACAAACAACCAAACAGAGGAGAAGAACAGAACAGAACAGAGTTCCTCTCTCTCTCCCTCCCTCCCACCCCGCCTTGCGCCTACTGGAACCTGGCACATAGCATCCCATTATTAAATCAAAGGAGCTGCTGGGCAGGTAACTACTAAACTATTACCACCAGCTCCTCCCCGCAACACTGTAATAACTTGAACTGTATGATACCGCGAAATAAGCCTTAAACAATATCAGCATCTCAGGCTGTGTGGACATGGCAGCAATTTTAAATGGGCCATAGTGATAACACATATATAAATAAACAATAGCCTGTAAAGAGTCCCGATGTTACAAATGGCAGTTCAGCTGCACTGAATAGTTGCCTCACCTTGGCACAGCCGTGAATTGAGTGAAAAGTACGTCAGTCTACTCTCCTTCTCGTGCATTGTTTTTCTCCAGGGATCTCGCCGCTTTCGTCGCGTCCGTGAAGACCCTGGGTTCTCCACCGTCTTGGGGGTAAACATACAGCTTAGCCGGGTAGCGTAGGCTGTGTTTTATTCCTTTCTCGCACAGAGCCTGTAGCACTTCTTTAAAGGCGCGACGTTGGGCCATGACCTCGCTGGTGTAGTCCGGGAAGATAAGGACCGTGCCTCCCCTATGCTCCATGGACTGTTGTCGACCAAGGCGAAGAATCAGTTCCTTCTCTTGGAAATGATGAATGCGTGCCAGGATGGTACGCGGTCTGGCGCCGGTGGCTGGTTTCGGCTGGAGGGATCGGTGCGCCCTATCAACTTTAACTGGTTGCGGAAAGTGTTCCTCGCCAAGCAGTTCGGGGATATGCCTGGATACAAACTCCGTAGGCTTGCCTTCTTCCTCACCTTCCGCTATCCCCACGATTTTAATGTTGTGCCGCCGGGAGCGAGCCTCCAGATCAAGCACCTTGTTGCGAAGTTGAGCGTTTTGTCCCGCCAGCTCTGCGCACTTTGTCTCGAGTGCCGACATGCGAATGTCAAGGTTGCTGGAAGCTCCTTCCTGGTCAACCATCCGGGCTTGTAGGTCGGCCTGCATGGCTGAGAGTGACTGAAACTTAGCCTCAAAGGCATCAAAACGTTCATTAATGCAGCGCAGGACCGACTCTGATACATCTTTGCACAGCTCCTTACACATATCATAGGTTTTATCCGGAGGCGCGTTCAGCTTAGTGGGAGAGTCGCTAGCATGGCTAACATTACAGCTAATGGCGTTAGCTCTGCTGGCTCCAGTGGGTTGGCTATCGGTGGTTTTAGCCTTGCTGGAGGTGTTAGGCTTCGGCATGGTGGATTTCCGGTTCGTTATGGTCCTTAGGAAGATATATACCTACACTTACAGTGTAGTGAACCAAAAAGATGCGGTATAAAGACAATTATTTGAGTCGCGGAGAGGAGCACTGAAGAAATCCGTCTACATCAGTCGCATGCGCACTCAGATCTGACCCAGATTGAAAGAATTGTGTTAAGTTCTGTTTCATAAAACTCATTTTCTGTGTCTCCTCACACTCAGCATCACCAACACTCAGCTTCTGCACTGAAGCTGAATAAGGAGGAAGCTGGTCTGGAAACTGTGATGAATCTTTAGAAAGGACGGTTTGGATCAACTTAATTTTCTACCGTACTGTACCGTCTTCTTCCGCTTTATCCAGGGTCGCGGGGGCAGCAGCCTAAGTAGAGAAGCCCAGACTTCCCTCTCCCCAGCCACTGTGTCCAGCTCATCCCAGCGTGTCCTGGGTCTTCCCCGGGGTCTCCTACCGGTGGGACGTGCCTTGAACACCTCACCAGGGAGGCGTCCGGGAGGCATCCTGACTAGATGCTCGAGCCACCTCATCTGGCTCCTCTCGACATGGAGGAACAGCGGGTCTACTCCAAACTCCTTCCGGATAACTGAGCTCTAAGGGAGAGCCCAGCCATCCTACGGAGGAAGCTTATTTCGCTTGTACCCATGATCTTGTTCTTTCGGTCAATACCCAAAGCTCATGACCATAGGTGAGGGTAGGAACGAAGATCGACTGGTAAATCGAGAGCTTTGCCTTTCGGCTCAGCTCCCTCTTCACCACGATGGATCCGTGCAGAGTCCTCATTATTGCAGATGCCACCCCTAACTGCCTGTCGATCTCACGCTCCATCCTTCCCTCACTCGTGAACAAGACCCCGAGGTACTTGAACTCCCCAACCCGGAGAGTGCATTCCACCCTTTTCTGATTGAGAACCATGGACTCATATTTGGAGGTGCTGATTCTCATCCCGGCTGCTGAACACTCGGCAGCGGACCAATCTAGTGAGAGTTGGAGGTCACGGTCTGATGAGGCCCACAAGACCACATCTGCAAAAAGCAGTGACCCAATACTGAGGTCACCAAACTGGACCCCCTCAACGCCTTGACTGCGCCTAGAAATTTTTAAAATCCATAAAAATTATGAACAGGATCGGTGACAAAGGGCAGCCCTGGCGGAGTCCAACCCTCACTGAAAACAAGTCTGACTTATTGCCGGCAATGCAGATCAAGCTCTGGCACGGCCCATATCAGGGGGTCCAATAACCCATACTCTCGGAGAACCCCCCGCAGGACTCCCCGAGGGACACGGTCGAATGCCTTCTACAAGTCCACAAAACACATGTGGACTGGTTGGGCAAACTCCCATGTACCCTCAAGGATCCTGTAGATGGTGTAGAGCTGGTCCACAATTCCACAACCTGGTAGAAAACCACACTGCTCCTCCTGAGTCCCACAGGCCAATAAGGTCCTATAGGACTCCTTCTTCAGCTTGACGGCATCCCTCACCGCCGGTGTCCACCAGCGGGTTCGGGGATTGCTGCCTCAACAATGGAGGCATGGAACATGGTCCACTCGGACTCAATGTTCCCCGCCTCCCCCGGTACTTGGTCGAAGCTCTCCTGGAGGTGGGAATTGAAACTCTCTCTGCCAGGAGACTCTGTCAGACGTTCCCAGCAGACCCTCACAATACGTTTGGGTCTGTCAGGTCTGACCGGCATCCTCCCCCACATCGTAGCCAACTCACCACCAGGTGGTGATCAGTTGACAGCTCCGCCCCTCTCTTGACCCTAGTGTCCAAGACATGCGGCTGCAAATCCGATGACACAACTACGAAGTCAATCATCAAACTGCGGCCTAGGGTGTCCTGGTGCCAAGTGCCTGGTCCAATAACCGAACACCACTCGTGTTCAGATCGGGGGGGCCGTTCCTCCCAATCACACCCCTCCAGGTCTCACTGTCGCTGCCAACATGGGTGTTGAAGTCCCTCAGCAGAATGAGGGAATCCCCAGAGGGAGTACTTTCCAGCACCCCCTCCAAGGAGTCCAAGAAGGGTGGATATTCTTAACTGCTGTTTGGACCATAGGCACAGACAACAGTCAGGATCCGTCCCCCCTCCCGAAGGTGGAGGGATTCTACCCTCTCGTCTACCGGGGTAAACCCCAGCATACAGGCACCAAGCCGGGGGGCAATAAGTATTGCAACCCTGCCCGGCACCAGTGGCAACTCCAGAGTGGAAGAGAGTCCAACCCCTCTCGAGAAGACTGGTTCCAGAGCCCTTGCTGTGCGTCGAGGTGAGGCCAACTATATCGAGTCAGAACTTCTCAACCAGCTCAGACTCCTTCCCCACCAGAGAGGTGACGTTCCATGTCCCTAGAGCTAGCTTCTGCAGCTGAGGGTCGGACCGCCAAGGTCCCCGTCCCCGGCTGCCACCCAGCCCTCTATGTACCAACCCCTTTGGCCCCCCCCACTGGTGGTGGGTCTGTGGGAGGGGGGTCCCATGTCCCCTTTTCGGGCTGTGCCCAGCCGGGGCCCATGGGAGAAGGCCCGGCCACCAGGCACTCGCCACCAAGCCCTACCCCCAGGCCTGGCTCCAGGGGGGGCCCTGGTAACCCACGTCCGGGTGAGTGACACGTAAAACCATTCATAGAACTCATCATAAGGGGTCTTTTTGAGCTACCCTTTGTCTGGGCCCTCCCCCCGGACCTGTTTGCCATGGGAGACCCTACCAGGTGCATAAAAGCCCCCGACAACTGAGCTCCTGTGGTCATTGGGACACGCAAACCCCTCCACCACGATAATGTAGTAGCTTTGGCCAATTTTTGTTCTGTTCAAAATAAATTGGCCGAACCTGCAGGCATTGTTTGATTGATGGTTTTGTTCTTCTTAATTTTTCTTGACACACTGGACGTCTTGAAGAATAATTACTATGTTGTCAGATCTCAATCAAGAACTTGGTTAGTAGAAATAAGAAGAGAGTGAAAATAGAATCATCATGAACTATGAAAATGAGCCTGAAGTTGTAATATACCATAATTATCCTTTAATAATAAAAATAAAAAAATAAATGTGTGATGCAGCCTTGTTTAACAGTGATTTTGAATTGTATCATCTTTTTAAAATGAATGCTCTTTCAGCACCTTGCTCTTACAAAGGGTTTCTTATGAATAAGACTAGCAGTAGTAGTAACAGTAATAGTATGTGTTGTGTTTTCTGTGGAGGGATGACCGTCACAACCAAGAGGTACTCCTTGCGGCTAAGAGTGAAGACCATCAAGGGGACTGTAATGGAATACAAGCTACTCTGCTACGGCCTGGAAAGTATTGCAGAGATAAGTCAGCATGTCACTCCGCAGCAACTGCAAAAGATCTTTCCTGACGTCGGTGCAGAGGAGCTGGTCCGCCCTGAGAAGATCGATCTTCTGATCAGCCACAGGGAAGGTCGTCTAGTTCCACAGCCGGTCAAGTCGGAGGAAGATCTGGTTCTCTGGGACGGCCCATTGGGCAAAACCGTTGGCGGTACTCACCCCGATCTCTTTGAGGTGGTCGACCTAACGCTGCACCAGTCTGAGACTCACTTTGCAAGGTCTATGAGGACCTCTTCGAGGGTGTACAAGGAGGTCCTTGTGGACACTAAAGACCCGAGTGAAGACCCAATGAGGATGGAAGAAGTGACCCTCAGCAGCACCACTGCCACAAGTAAAGAGATGTTTGAGTGGTTCAAGTGGGATAGTATTGGAGCAGCGTGTGATCCGAAATGTGGGAGCTGCAAGTGCAGCAAGTGTCCTCCGGGAGGCAAAGAGATGACCCTTGGAGAAGAAAGGGACTTAGAAAAGAGCTAGCAGACAAACACAGCAACGCCCCACACTGGGATGCGGCCTACCCATGGAAGGTAAGCCCAGCGATTCTACCGGATAACCGCCGAGCAGTGGAAGCTACCTTCAAGAACACCGAGGCTCGGCTGGCAAGAGAACCTGTGTGGAAAGCGGCATATGGAGAGCAGATCCATGAGATGGTATCAAGAGGAGCAGCCATCAAGCTCACAAAGGAAGAGATTGAGGGCTGGAACGGCCCAATTTGGTACATCAGCCATCTAGTTGCCCCAAATCCTCATTCTAGCTCAACGCCAGTGAGGATAGTCTGGAATAGTAGTCAGGAGTTTAAAGGGTTGAGCCTGAACAACCTCCTGCACAAAGGCCCAGATGTCCTCAACCCAATCCGAGGTGTCCTGCTGAGATTCAGGAGCAGATTGTATGCTGCCCTTGGTAATGTGAAGAAAATGTATAATTCTGTGTGGCTGAAGGACGAAGAGGTCCACCTCCATCGATTCCTTTGGAGGGATAACCCCGAAGATGAAATCGGTGTGTTTGCTGTCGTCAGGGTTAACATCGGCGACAAGCCTGCCGGATGCATCGCTCAGATTGCCATGCCAAACCTACCTCAGTTCACATCCATGGTTGAAGAGTGGCGGATCCTAACAGAGGACTGCTATGTGGACGATGTCTTGACCTTGCATGATGACCTCCAAACTCTAATTAGGATGACCAAAGGAATGGAAAAGATCCTGAAAGCAGGTGGCTTCTCTCTTAAGCCCTGGGTCCTGACAGGCCAAAGTGGGAGGAGTGAGAAACCCACTGACCCCAGCAACAGCAGGTCAACAGAGCCCAAGATCCTGATACTCCCAAACCAGATGCGGGATGAGGAGAATAAGGCATTGGGATTGGGATATGAACCCGAATCTGACAAACTCCGTGTGCTGACGTCGGTGAACTTTTCAAGAAGGCGAGGAAAGATGAGGACCGGTCTGGATCTACGGGAGGATGAGATCAGAGGCAGCACCCCCGACCCTCTAACCCCACGCATACTGCTGAGTCAGATTGCAGGGTTCTATGACCCCATTGGCCTGGCCTCTCCTGCCAAGCAACGAGGAGTGATGCTCATAAGAGAGTCCTTTCAGGAAGCAGGAAGAGACCATCTCACCAAGGACACCTGGGACAATCCTCTTTCGCCACGTCTTCGAGAGGCTGCAATACAACTGTTCGAGCAGTATGTGAGGCTTGGCCAGCTTAGATTCAACAGGAGCCTCACACCCCATGGAGCTATAGGTCGCCCAATGGGGATTACATTTTCCGATGGCAATGAAGCTTCCTACGGAGCTGTTCTTTACCTACGGTGGAAGACAGAAGGTGGAGTCGTAGTGAAGCTGGTTGAATCAAAGGCCAAACTCACTCCCCTAGACCAGAAAGGTGATGTCATTAAAGCAGAGCTGTGCGGGGCTGTCTTTGCATGCCGCCTGAAGACATACTTCGAGAAGCACTGCTATATCCAGGTCGATCGGTGGATCCATTTTGTCGATAGTCAGACAATCCTGGGAGCCATCCAGAAGGATAGCTATGGCTATCAGACATTTTTCGCAAACTGGATTGGAGAAATCCAAAAGGCTGGATCAGTAGATAGCTGGGGGTGGGTCGAAGGAAGACAGAACATTGCCGACCTCATCACAAGGGGGGCATCCCCTGAGGAGCTTGCTGAAGGATCAGTCTGGCAGGAAGGCCCAGAATTTGTTACTCTGTTACTGAAGAGATCGGTGGACTTCGGAGGAAGGCGTTCTCGGCACTAGTCGCAGCAGGAGCCCAGCTGAGAAAATGGTCAAGCCCAACCAGTGTTGCTCTTGTGTGCCTTGTGGACCCCCGAAGGTTCAGTTCACTGGCACGGCTATGTGGGACCATTGCCTGGATGAGACGAGCAGTAGAAATCTGGCTGGGCAACAGCCAGGCCCCAGTTCAGTCAAAGTGGGAGGCAAGATTATACCTGTCTGTGGAAGAAAGAGCAACAGCTTTCAAAGATCCAGCTCTCGAAGCTCAAGATGGTGTTGAGTTCCGCGACACAACCCTGGATCGCCTGGTTGTTCAGAAGGAAGAAAAGACAGGACTGTTGCTCTGCGGAGGAAGAATCCAATGCTGGGATGAGGACAGATTGGCTGTACCGCTAATCCCATGCCAGTCATGGCTCGCAACCCTATTGGCCAGGGAGGCACATGAAGAAAACCATGAAGGTGTCGCTTCTACTCTTCTACGGACAAGAAAGAAAGCCTGGATTATGCAGGGACGAAGAGCTGTTAAGAAGGTGCTGAACAACTGTGTCACCTGCAGGAAGCAAAGAGCCAAGATGTGTCAGCAAATAATGAGTGATCTCCCTCAAGAGCGTACTCAGAGAGCAAGTCCTTTCGAGTATACCACCCTCGACCTCTTTGGCCCCTTTGAGATGAAAGACTCAGTTAAAAGAAGGACAAGCAAGAAGGTCTGGGGCATTGTTTTCTGTTGTATGGCCTCGAGAGCCATCCATGCGGACCTCACCGATGACCAGTCAACAGAAAGCTTCCTCCAAGCCTACTCCCGCTTTGTTGCTCTGAGGGGGCATCCAAGGCAGCTATGGTCTGACAGAGGCACCAACTTTATTGGTGCCAAGCCGGCTCTGAGTGAGCTGCATAAACATCTGGCTTGCCTGCAGACTGTGTCCATAGAAGATGTAGCCGCGAAGAATGGGACTGAGTGGAAGTGGGATTTTCATCCTGCAGATGCACCCCACAGGAATGGAGCTGCGGAGGCTGCTGTGAAGCTTTTGAAGAGGGCGCTCATGAGCCTTGGAGGAACTGTTGGGTCTCTCACAGGGGGGGAGCTCCAAACTCTGTTCTATCAAGCAGCCAACCTGACAAATGAATGCCAGAGCTCAAGAACAGGAGGACTCGGTTGAGTACTTTACACCCAACTCCCTCATCCTGGGTCGAGCATCGCTTGGAGGGGACACCAACCATCGTCTGGGCCGAATTCTGACTGTTTATCCTGATAGTAAAGGGATTGTCAGGGATGCTGACATCGCAACATGTGCTGGCCTTCCTGTTTCCCTGGCGGGTGGCCGGAAAAAGAGGAGCTCTTCACTGCCCATGACAGTTATCAGAAGAGACGTGAGAAGACTGGTGATCCTTCTCCCAGTGGAGGACAAAACTCATCCACCAGCCGCTATGAAACCCGCCTCTTCCTGAACCCCTCTCCTAGCCCAAACCCCTTCCAATCACTGCCCAAACCCCTGTCACATTGTGACCACCCTTACCCCTGTTGGCTGGTTGGTGCAAGCCTAGCGCTGCCACCATGCCCATCACATTGCACATACATGAAGAAGCAAGAGCATACACATCTCATACCTCGCATACCTGGGCAGTACACCACACACCTGCCAAAGGGATGTGATTGATTTGGACAATGGACTAAGATGCTCTTCCATCAGACACTTACACACAGATATTGTGCAAAGCAAATTTAAAAAAAAAAAAAAAAAAAAAAAAAAGAGGGTGTCGTTAAGAGGGGTTTTGAGTGAATTTGGTAAGTTCCCTTGATCATAAGATCAGGAACTTAAGTGGGAGGTGTTGTGTTTTCTGTGGAGTTGCATAATTTGTGGAGTTTTGTTATTTCTTATTTACATGTTTATTCAAATACTTATTTACTTTAAACCAGAGCTACAAATGCAGTCATAGAGAAACGTTTGAGGTGTCGCAGCCTAATAGAGTAGTGTCTCTTTAAGAGAGAGGTGTGCTGTGAGAACAGCTGACCGGTGTTTACTACGTTAAAAGGAAGTGCGAGATTCATTTAGTGTGTAGTAACTTTCAACCCGGTGTGCAGCCACTTGGTAAGTTCTCTCTTAATTGCAAATGCTTTCTTGTCTGCTTTTATGTTGTACGCTTCATGTCGTCTGCTGTCGCCATGCTATGTTGTTTATTGTGCTTATGTCCGTTGCATGTTAGAGAACGCTATGCTCTGGTAGACAAAAGTTAAGCAGTTCAGTCAAGTGATAAAGACAACGCTCTTCTCCAAAGTTAAAAGCTGATGTGGTGGCAAGCTGTGGGATGTAAAGCTGACATTTAGACTTCTAATATTGCATTGTACCTTCCGTGTCCGTTTGTATCTATTCTCCTTAGCTTTATCAATGTTTGAATGAATCGCGGGCCGGTATATTTCCTGGTTTGCCGCAGGGCATTTTGGGAGCTGTAGTTCAGCTGTAGTTTCCTGCTTAGCCTATACAAAACAAATGCACTTTTTTGCTTTTTGATTGAATTTAATATGGTGCTTAATATTTGACTTGTGAAGCGCACATTCAAATTATGAAATTAGTATTTCGAAATGAAATGATTTATATATTTGTATTTTGATGAATGTATGATTTGATAAATATGTTTATTTATAATGGGATATGGGTTAATGTTATTTAATGTTACTTATTGTTGCTTATTGGGCTATTGAGGTAAAAGATTGATGGGCTGTGTTTGTAGTATGCACATGAAATTTGAAACACTGCATTCCTCATTCTTTTTAGGTTTATTACTTGACTGATTCCCTTTTTGTGGAAAAAATAAACAAAAACAAATGTGGAATACCGAGTAATATCCGTTTGTACACTGGGTTGCCCTTTCCGTGGGGAGAACACGGAACAGTATGTATAGTAGTAACACTACTAGTAGTAGAAATTATACTAGTGCTACAAGATGGTAGTAGTAGTAGTAGTATCACCTTCATCAGGGTCGATGGCCTGGATCCGGGTGAGCAGGGCTTTGGTGGCAGTGTCCTCATAGACACTGGCGGTGTACTGTGACAGTGTGAAGATTGGAGGGTTGTCGTTCACATCAGTCACTGTCAGCTTCACCTGAGCATGGCACCACCGCCCACCACCATCTGTTGCCTGGGCAACTAGCTGGTAGTTGGGTGTCATCTCCCGGTCCAGAGTCACAGAACACTTAACTTCACCTGGACAGTTTATAAACATGTGACACATTGAGATATGAAGTCAAACAGTGGCATGAGAGTGTGTCAGACTATACAGTACAATACTATACTATACACATAATTGCATGACTCCCACACACAAAATTAGGGCCCTGGCTCAATGTCACTGCTGCAGCCCATGTACAGTAGTATTATTCAAATGAAAATATATCATCTGTAATACCAGTGTCTGCATCGATACTGAAGTCCTGGGATCCAGGACCATGTAAGGAGTACTGGATCCAGGCACTGACTCCCACATCTGCATCTGTAGCTCCAACCCTTAGTAGTACACTGTTGACTGGAAGATTCTCTGGAACGAAGGCAGTATATACAGCCTGCAGACACACACACACACACACACACACACACACACACACACACACAAACACACAAACACACACACACACACACACACACACACACACACACACACAGGCAGCAAAGAAATAAAGAGACCCAGTCACTGGAATGAAATGACACTATGAAATGTGGTATAGCTTTGACAATAGCTACATTTACAGTTAGTGTTTGTGTGAGGATGGCCTGCAGTTGGTTGAAACAAGAATAGGTATTGGTATACGGTCACTTTACTGATCTCTCTAGGGGGAAATTCAAAATTGACATAACAGTATTTCCAAGTAAAAATAAAATAAAATAAACAATAAAACAATCTCAAAATACAATGAACAAGAACTATACAAAACATTAGTGGGAGTGGGAGGTACTGGGAGCAGTGGTGTTATACAGTCTGATGGCTGATGGTATGAAAGCGCTTTGAAGCACATGGCTGTATGAGTCTGTAGTTGAACGTGCTCCTGAGCTGCCTCAGCTAGACATAAAGAGGATGAGAGGGATTGTCCATGATTGTTTCCTGCTTTCCTCTCATCCTCTTCTCTATGACTGCCTCCACACTGTCCAGTTCCATCCCCACTATGGAGCACTGACTCAGGTACGCTTTGTTCAATTGTTTTTTGTATCCAGCACCTATCCCACTAAAGGTTTTTGGATGTGCACAAAGCTAATCCATTACATTTATATTTGGCTCAATCAAAATAATGTTGTAGGCTGTCAATGCATATAAAACGAATTGCCTTTTGCCCCTGTGTTTAAAGCCTGTGTAAAGTAAGAATAAATATGTGTTCTGAGTTTGACATACCACAGAAAAGTGTGTTGTTAACCACCCTGCCAAATTTGAATGATTAAAAAAATCGCCAAATATATGAAATTAGGCTTCAAAGTGCCCACAGAGTCCGCTGAAAACCCCCCCCCCCTATCAAAATCACCACCTCTACCAGAAACATGGACGCTACGCCTGAGAGCTTTCTGCTGCTAACTCAGCTGCTAGCTCAGCAGCTAGCTCGGGTAACTGGCTAACTGTAGACTGTAGTAGTAGTAGTGTGTGCTGAATGTATTTATACCTCTACAGCAGCAGGGGCGAGTTTATGCCAATCCTGAACATAGAAATCTTGAAACATGGTCAAATCTAAATGATTGAAATGCTTTTTACACCTTTTTTAGAAATACATTTATGACCTATTTAATGTGTTTAGAAGAAAATGTCTGAATTCACTTTACACAGTCTTTAACTATTAGTGTCCTGGTAGTTGTATCTGTCCTTTAAAAAAGAGCAAAAACAATATTATTCCTGACCTGGTCACAGATGGGGCTGTTGTCATTGGTGTCCATCACGGTCACCTCCACCATTGCCTGGGAAACAAAGAGTCCATCACTTGCAGTGACATTGATGATGTAGAGGTTGCGTTCCTCCCTGTCCAGTGGCCCCTTCACATACATCTTCCATTCACCCTGAACCAGACCCAGAGCAAACACACCGCGATAGTTCCCTCCTGGACAACACACAAAAAACAGAGGAATATAGTTAATATTGGAGTAGTTTTCTGCCTCTTTCTGTTAATCTATTATATATTCAGCAGATTAGACTCTGACAGCTCAGCAAGAAAAGTCCTGAACAGATTATCATTGAACTAACTTGTCAAGGGGAAATAATCCTCTCTTACTCAGTCTGTATCCATTATCTCCTGTAAACCTCCTTAAATCATTGTGCCCTTTTGAGTTGTAACATGAGGACAAAATATGCAAACCTATGATGAGTATGATATGGTCAGGTACCAACCTGATTACATGTATGATGATATATATATACAGTAAATGTCTATTATTCGGTTTAATATGAATCATGTAGGGCTGCCACTTTCTGGATTGTTGGGGTGTCAGCTGTGAAGTGCAGCTAATGTAATGAGGCATCATGAAATAAACGAGGGGGTCTGGGGGGTGAGGAGTTCTTTAAGGTATAGGGGGGGGGGGCATGTCCGTGAATGCACTGTTGGGTGAGGAGGGAGACCTTGTACTCAATTCTGAGTGGGACAGGGAGCCAGTGAAGGGATTTTAGGATGGGGGTGATATGATCATATTTCCGCACCCTCATCAGGATCCTGGCAGCACTGTTCTGGATGTACTGCATTCTCTGGATGCTCTTGCCAGAGATCCCGACGAGGAGTGCATTACAGTAGTCCAGTCTGGAGGAGATAAAGGCGTGAGGTGGTAGAAAGATGTTTTAAAGAGGTGTTTGATGTGGGTGTCAAAGGTGATTTGAGGGTCCATTTTAACACCCAGGTTGGTGACAGATAAGGAAAGGGGGGTGTTTTGGCCAGAGAAGGTGATACTGGTGATGGTGGAAGAGCAGAGCTGATGTAGTGTGCCAATTAGGATGGGTTCCGTTTTGGAACTGTTTAACTGCAGGAAGTTGAGTTCCATCCACGTCTTGATATCCTCCAGGCAGGTGGTCAGTGTGGATGTTGGCAGGGGAGCAGAAGAAGTTGGGGTTGTTCTTATGTAGAGCTGTGTGTCATCAGCATAACAATGGTAGGATATACCATGCCTGCTAATTACATTGCCCAAGGGGAGCAGATAGAGAGTGAAGAGGGTGGGGCCCAGCACTGAGCCCTGAGGGACACCGCAGGTGACATTGTGGGTGTGTGATTTTGCTTTTTCCAGGGCGATGTACTCGGTTCTGTCGGTCAGATATGAAGTGAACCAATTTTGTATATTTTCTGAGTGTCCAATGGTGTATTTCAGGCGATGGAGGAGGATGTTGTGTTCAACAGCAGTTTTCAATGCAGATGGGATGTGGCCGGCCAGGAGGGAGTGGTTTATGATCCTGGTGATGAATGGAGAGATGGCAGAGATGCTGGCCTTCAGCAGGGCTGAAGGGAAAGGGTCCAGGGCACAGGTGGACGGCTTCATTTTCCTGAGTATGTCCTCCACCTCTTCCTGTGTGACATCAGAGAAGGAGCAGAGAGGCTGGACAATCTCAGACGGTGGGTCGGCAGTTGGAAGGGGGGCAGGAGAGCAGTGGTGGAGAGGTGTGAGCGGATATTATCAAATTTTTGTCTGAAAAAAGTGATGTGCATGTTGCACCTCTCCTCTGTGGCCTCAAAGAGGGATGGTGAAGGGGGTTTGAGAAGGTGATTTATTGTTGAGAAAGGTTGTTTGGAGTTACTGGGGCTGTTGTTGATGATGGTGGAATAAAATCTGGACTGTGCATCCCTCAGAGCTTTTGCATATGCCCTCTTGTGTTCTCTGTATGCCTGTTTGTGAGCAGTCAGTCCAGAGGCCTTGAGCCTCCGCTCAAGGACACGCCCAGTTGTCTTCATCTTTCGCAGCTCGCAGGTGTACCAGGGTGCTGAGCGCGAGAAGGAGACTAACCCAATGTTAAGGGGCAAGGAGATCCAGTAGACTGCTTAGGGACTGGTTGTAGGAATCCACTGAGTCAGCAACAGAGAGGAAGTCACTAGAGCCAGAGGAGAGAAGCTGAAGGTCGAGGGCCAGGGCATCTGCGTTGATGTTTTTCAGATTTCTGAAATGGACCTGTCGCTTAGGTTTGGTGTGGGGGGAAGGAAAGGGCAGCTCCATTGACATGACCTTGTGAACAGAAATACCAAGATCATAAAGTTGAAGGTTGCTGATGGGGGCGGAGTTAGAGATGACCAGATCAAGTGTGTGTCCCCTGAAGTGTGTGGGGACATCAACATGTTGTTGTAGGTTGAGGGAGTCTAGTAGCTGAAGGAAACTGGCAGAGGCGGGGGTGACATGAGGGGGTGTCAACGTGAATATTTATATCTCCCAGGATTATGGTATTGGCAGAGGTAGTACAGAGTGTTGTGAGGAGATCAGATATTTCCGGGATGAAAGCAGAGTTGGGTTTGGGGGGCTGGTAGATGAGGAGAACAGTCATGGGAAAGGGGGGCTTACATTTAAATACAAGACACTCACAGGAGGATGTTGTAGGCAGTGGCATGGGGGCCAACTCCAGGTCCTGTCGATGGATGACAGCTAGGCCACCACCGCGGCCAGTGCTACGAGCTGCCTCCAAGTAGCTGTAACTGGAGGGACAGGCTTCATTGAGGGCGGTGTAAACCTCTGGCTGGTGCCAGGTTTCTGTGAGACACACGAAGTCAAGTCCTTTCTCCCTGATGTGTTCTTCAATCAGGGTGGATTTATTGTTGTTGGATTGAGTGTTGAAAAGTTCACATTTGGCCAATAACTGTGGGGTGAATCTCTGAATCTCCGAGGTCGTAAAACATAGAAATCCACTCCGCGCAAACTGGAATCCACTCCACGAAATCTATCCAGCCGAGAGTGCGGGGATCTCGCTGTGATTCCAGGCGGGGAGTTCCGGTCCTCTGAAATGAGGCCAACGCGAAGTAACTTAGAGCTGCATTCTATCAAAAGGCCACTAGGGGGCGACCGTTTTGTGTTCAAAAGGACTTCCGTCTCTATACAAGTCAATGGAGAATTCACCAATTTCTCATTTGATTTCTAACCTCACTAAACGTTTTCAAAATGTGTTTATGGTCTCAATCGTTAGTTTAAAGCCTTCTTCAATGCAGTATGATGTTCATTTGTGAAATTTTGGCCTCCCTGATTTTATATTTGACGATAAAGCAGGGTATGCATTGGGGTGTGATTGACAGGTTGATTGACCAATGTCCTCGAGATCCAGCCCTCGCAACCAATGGCAACCTCCCCGCTCTGTTGTTGGCTCCGCCCATACTCCCGCCCATGACTCCGCCTCATGCCCATATAAGTATCTGTGTTCTTTTTTTCCCGGCATGCACCTGAAATTTTCAAGATGGCACTGCCTAGATTCGAAACTATTGGCTTCCGAGTAGCAGTCCACAAACCAATGGGTGACGTCACGGATGTTACATCCATTTCTTTTATACAGTCTATGGGTGATTCCCATGCTGGAGTGCAGAGATCTTGCAGTATTTCCCGTGTTGACAGAAAACCAGAGAGATGGGATGTTTGTAGCAGAGCAGCTTGGCTGGTTATGGAAGATGTATTTTCGACCGGAGCCTCTGTGAATGTAACGAGGGCGGCGAAGAAGTCCAAGTTCTTTGATGATGGGGATGTTAAGTCGAGGAATGGTTTTGGGCTTTAGTCGGTTGGGAGATGGAATAGCTGAACACCATGCTGACCAGGGAAGGATGCTGCCTAGCCTCGCTTACTTCTAGCCAGACAACGTTAGCACCAAGTAGCAGTCGGCTAACGGTTAATGGTAGACGGTGGTGAACGGTGGTGGAAGGGAATGAAAGTTGTCCGTCAAGGCGATATGATGATTGGATCCAGAGAGCACTTTCCAGGTGGGATGAGGGTTGCCAGGTTGCAAGGTTGACAGCTGCAAGTCATCAGTAGCAGGTATCATACAGGTAGGTACCTAGCTATTCCATCAGTAGAAAGATGCAGAAAGGTGCATCATAGGT
The DNA here is from genome assembly GCF_027409825.1 of Scomber japonicus. Lineage (NCBI taxonomy): Eukaryota > Metazoa > Chordata > Actinopteri > Scombriformes > Scombridae > Scomber > Scomber japonicus. The sequence continues at coordinate 1,536,811 of NC_070583.1, read as the reverse complement.
TACGAGGTCCCAAAAAAAATTTGAGCACAAGGCATCGCAATTAAAACAATCGGTGCAGTAAAAAGAGCAACTTGGCTAGTAAAAAATAGCACAATAGCGTGAAAATAGTACAGGAAAACTATAAAAGCAATCGAAATCATGGATGGAGAAGCTGCGAACAAACAACACCAGCGTCCTCTCCAGTTACCATAGTAACCAGCTTGAGGAAAGACCATAAAGTTATTAATATCAAAATGTTTTGGCTTCGGGGGTTGAGCATAGCTCAGTGGGTAGAACCCGCCCCATGTGTTGAGGCTACAGTCCTCGCTGCAGGAGACCCCGGTTCGAATCCCGCACCGAGCGGTCCTATCCTGCATGTCATTCCCCCCTCTCTGCCTCCAGTTTCCTGTCTCTCTCTACTAACCTGTACATTAAAGGCAAAAAGCCCCCAAAAATATACTTAATAAAAAAAAAAAGAAATGTTTTGGCTTCTTGGGATCTTCTTGGGAGCATGAATGTGCTCAGTAAATGTTCATGTGTATTTATGTATAGTATAAGTGAAAGATTTGGCTGTCGCAAAAGGAAAGGTTAAGATCATTAGGATTTACCATCCTTGGACAATGAATTTTCTTGTGAATAATGATGTTATGAAGATTCTACAATTTTCACAATAACTTGTAATGGAGGGAGATATGACCTTGATGAGTGGTGCTTGACAAAAACAACTATTTGATGAAAACTCAGTAATTACAGAAAAATGGCTGCTTTATGAGGGACATAACTATGTTGCAGTAATGGATGAAGGTTGGACCATAACACTGAGGGTTTATGAAAGCACTGGGTGGCTGTCAACCCATTTAACATGTCTTTCTCCAGCATCCAAGGTAAGTCCCCAAACCTTTGGTGACTCAAAATTTAGGTCTTAACTAATTGTGTAAGTGAGGATGGCTAATCAGAGTAGGCGTGAGAGAGAAAGCACAAACATGAATATATATATATACACATATATACGTACTGTATATACACACATATATACATGTGTATATATATGTATGATTTTTAAAATCATCACAAATCATTATCACACTTCTGTTATTTGTGGACAATATTAAAAGGAATTAGTACAATGTCTGAGCACATTTGATTGTGTTTAGGATTTGACCAATATGTCATGAATGTCAGCTTCTTTGTGTCTTTGGATTATTGTGAGTCATTAAACCAGCATGTAGGTGGATTACTGTCAACAACTGTTCTGGTGTGGAGCAGTATATCATGGTACATTGTGAGATACACTTGGCTCTGATTGCTGCTCTGAGCACTATTAGGACAAAAGTGTGTTGAGCCTGAATGAAGTGTACTTATTGTTAATCCTTCAGATGTGGTACACACCTACTAGTAAGACCACATGTGTGGGACCAATATGTTCCATCACAGCATTAAAGTCTTTAATGCATTAAAGGAAATGTGGCTTGAAATAGTAAAAATGCATAAACCGGTATATTATATCAAGGTTGATTGTCTCATTAAGCTTCCACAAAAATAATTTCAAGGATTGAGGGGTCGTAATCAGATCATGTTTGATTAACAGCTCATGTTAGATTAGAACTCCCAAATATGTATTTTTATTTTACTGTACCTCCCGAAGTATGGCACGAATGGTTTTAGCATTCTCCATTCACATACATGAAATGGTTAGCATAGCTTCAAAATGGATCCTGTTGGTTTAGAATCTAGAACATCAATAATTTTTCTCCTAAATATGATTGGGGAGACATTTATTACATAATTAATGTCCTTGTTTAACCACACCCAGCTGCAACACGGTAACAAGGGAAGGAAAAGAGACTTTCTTAAGAATTACATAGCTATGTCAAAGGCTATGTTTTCAAAATGTTTAGATGTTTGCTATACGTACATTATTTTGTCCACCCATCCCTAACTGCAACATACAACAGCAACCGAGAAACTGTTACAGAAAGACATGCTTTAACATGCTGGCCATTGCTATACTTAAACAGTAGCAGTGAGTGTCATAGGAATTAAATCTACCTTACACATATTGAAACTGCTGTCACAGTGCTGTTAAACATGGTGCTGCAGGCAGACGTCTATATACTCTGTGGGACTGGAGGTCTGTTTAATCATCCTCATACTGATGGACGAGCATGCAGATCTAGCATTAATCTGTGTCTTTATTGTGCATTAATGCACAAACACCAAGTGCAGTATGTGTAAGTTTTTGTTTAGGGACTTGAGGCTTTATCTACCTATTGGTAACCTCCACTGCCACAGCAGGTCCACTGAAACTCCTCTACATAGATATTATGCAAAAATACTACAGCATTCTATACAAAATATAACCTCCTCCTCCTCAACACCCTGTGTGGTAGCTCCTGTTGTCTGTGTATGAATGTGTGTGAATGGGTGAATGAGACACAGTGAAAAAGTGCTTTGAGTGGTCAAAACGACTAGAAAAGTGCTATATAAGTACAGTCCTTTTACCATTTCATTCACTATGGGAAACAAGAAAAACTGTTACCAGAGGAAAAAACATATATTCATTGCACAGCAAAAACTGATAAAGAGTTGAAGACAAAGGATTAAACAATTTACAGACCTTTACTCCAATAATCCTACAGAATAAATAAAAAAGGAATTCAGTAACCTCAAATCCCAACAATCTAACAATACTAAAACAAACAACAACATAATTCTTAATCCAACAACTTAAAGAAGACAATTTTCTTCAAAGTAACAAAACAAGGGTTTTGCCTAAACAACTTGGACTTATGCACACTATCCAAAGAACTGGCTGATCTAACTCAAATAACCCTACATCAAATGCCACATAACAAATCACTTGGACTGGATGGATTCCTAGCAGAATATTATAAATATTACACAATTGAGGAACATACACACATTCTTTGAAGATTATTTGACAGATTAACCTTCAAAATACAAACTACCTCCATAATCCCCATATACATGAATGTGACCACTATGTCACATTAAAAAAACCCAACAAAGACCCACACTCCTAGCTGGTGTCCAATTCCTTTAATCATTTATTCAGTCAATGATCAAACTAATTATCACCAAAGCCTTACACAGAAAACACACTGAAGAGCAATGAAAAGCCACAAGCTGAAAAAATCAATTAAAAAACTCAATCTCATCAAAAATACAGTATCTCTAAGACTGAGCTGACAGTCAGGGGGAAAGCTACGAAAATCACTAAATCATCACTAACACTCTGCAAGTAACCCTGACTTTGTGTCTGGCCTTCATCACTTATTTGAAAATAACCAATTTATAACTTTCAACATAATTGATAACTTTCAACATACCAATCTAGACTTACATAGTTTGGGGGCATGAATCCATCATTACATCTAATTAAACAGCCCACTTTTCTCTTTTTCTTCTTACCCACCTCACCATTTTGTATTAAGGCAAATTTTTGTTTATTTAATTATTTTTTATTCATGTTGTTGTTTTGTCTAGGTTATTGTCTGGTACTGTTGGTTATCCTATTTGTACTGTACTATGTCATTTATTTTGTTTATCACTCATCTTGCACTTTAAAAAAAAGTCAGCACTCTGAATTTCAATCTTTTCAGGAGACAAAAGATACACCACAGCATCTTTCTTCAGATGTCATGCAGTTACTTTTACGCTAATTATTGTGTAAATGTCACAGGCTGTTGAATGCTACTCAGCCATGAAAATGTTATCAAATTTCAATGCCTGTTTCTCAGTCACACTTGGAATTGTGGCATGTATGCACATATCCTTTCAAAGCAACCATAGAAGAGTGATTTTTACACTGAACAATGCCTTTGATTTAGTGTACAACTTGTCTCCTAATGTTTATTCATAGCTGTAGCAATTGTTTAGAGATTCCGAATACTAATACAGTAGTAGCCACTTCAAAGTTCCCCTCCAAGCTGAATGCCAGCTGAATGGCAGCTGACTCCCAGCCAAGTTCCAGCTGAGTTCCAGCAGCTGGAGAGACCCCCTCCTTCTCCTGGGCGTGTCTATCTTTTCCTGTAAACCCGCCTATTCATTGTAATACAGGGTTTGACCAGGAGATAGCGTTTCTGTCACAAACTAGCCCACATTCTGATGTTTTATGATTTTTTACTGACAGGTCAGTGGTCATCCGAAATTCATCGAATCAAATAAAAAAATTAAATATCCTACTGACTACTGATTATTGTGTTATTTGTTTTGAATCTAACACAAAAAACGAAAAAAAAAAAGAAGCCTTTTCGTATTTTACTTTTAGGCTCAGATAAATAATACGAAATGACAAAAATGGACCACTATATTTGATTATGTGCAATTATACAGCGCATTTGTGCCAGCCAACCCTGGTCTATTCAGTGCTTTAAGCCAGGTAAGCCCATCCACCTTATTAGCATTATCATTGCTCGACCTTTTGTTTGGGCTTTATGGGCTATTTGGTTCCATTGTCACACAAATCACGCACAGAGATTCAGAATCAGAATAGTGTTCCTGGACGTCGGAACTATTTTCTGAGAGGGGTCACTGTTAGCTTTCATAATAGTCAAATCTCTCCCGCGTCATGGTGCTGCGCAGCCAGGTTTTCAGCCTGCGCAAGGCTGAGAAAGAGCGCTCAGATGCCGCGACAGATATGGGCCAGACAGAGTTTAATGAGCATTAATTATATGAAAAAGATAAATATAAGTCAGACAAATTGAGTTTAAATTCAGATTCGTTATTATTATTACAGTAACTAACTAGTTAATTAACTATTGGTGTAAAACTGAAAACTCAACCACACATACATGCTGGACAGAGTGGGGGCACTACACACATCTACAACTACACCCCTCACTCACTTAGAAAAGATGTAAAACTCAACGTAATTAGACTCAACCACACATACAGTAGCATATGTGCTGGATATAGTGGGGGCACAAACAGTGTCTTGACCTTGATTTTCGGTGGGGGAGGTGTCCAGCTCGAAGGTGATGGGTTGAGGGGGATGGTTACAGTGCTTGTCTTTCAAAGCGAATCCCCCCCGTCCCCAGCTGGCCCGCACTCACATTACCTCAAAACCGAAGTGTACTCAAGCACGGTTGCCTCCGACACAAACGTTGAGCGAAAACATAACGCGTGCTGCGCCGGTAACACACAACACAGCCGATCAATTAACACAACGCACTATGATTAAAAAGTACGAGCATGTTCTTCTGAGTCATGGCTGAATCATGCAGTAACCTACTACAGATACTTGATTTCATTCACGCTCGCAGCCTCTCCAGCAGCAGCTGAACAGACTTAGTTTAACTGAATGACTTAGAAGTCACCAAATGACTTGCTTTAACGAATTTCATTAGTTTATATAATGCAGATTTGTAAAATATTACTTTTATGAGGGTCACAGTCACAGACTGTATAAACTTAGCATTTCATAATTGTGGTAGCAGCGGTGCAGCAGATGTAATGAAGTCCACGCAGCACGCTGTATGCAAACTAATATTAAGCCTATAGCCTATTCATTATAATGTTGATGGACATAAATTGAGTTATTTTGCCTTAATAATGATAAAATAATACACAAAAAAATGGTCGGATTGGGAACCCATATAATATTAACACTACGTATTAAATAGCGCGTCCTGTTTTAAATCAGTAGACTGGGTTTGTCTCATGGGCTATTTCTTGGTTTGACAGTGACAGTGATCAGTGATCAGTCAGAGAAATTGTTAAGTGTCCGCGAGTGTTTCCTGTGACAGACGGTGTCCTGTCAGATGTACGGCAGCTTCAATTGCATCCGTACTTTCTAATGGATTAACTATATTTTACCCTTCATTAGGCTACTTTGTACAGAAGAATAGAAGTAAAACAAGTAATATTAGTGTATATAATATTTAGCCTCGTATTTTAATCAGGTTCAATCACAGGGTTGTAACGTGATGAATCCAGTTAATTTTTTTAATCGTTGGACAGCCTTATCTTTTCTATGAGCAGTGGGTCTAAACCGGTCTAAACACACTGCTCCTCCCCGTGGACAAATGAGGCATTGCAGCTGGTTTTCACTCAGGCAACTTAGGGGCGTTTCCAGTCGGGGCCTCATTGACCACGTCATCGCTGGGGGGATCACATTATCCCCCTGCTTCCATTATCGGCCAGCCAAGGACCGGTCAAGGACCAGTCAAGGAGCCATCAAGGAAACACGGGAACTTTGAAATGGCTTCATCTGTAAGTCTGAGGACTGCTGCATCTTGAGTAAAACACAAAAATATACACCATGGTAGATTGACAGCCGACAGATTGGCCAAAATAGCCTACTCTGTCTGTCTGTCTGTCTGTCTGTCTGTCTGTCAGTCTGAATTTCAAGTGTGCCCTTTATGTAGTGAGGGGGAAATTGAAGTTGTGGAAGTGTTGAATGAGGATCTACCATGTCTGTTCATATCCAATCAAAGAGCTTTACAGAAGTCTGACCATCACTAAATTTTAGTTTCCCACTCATAAGCATACATAACAGCAGTTAGCTTGACATAACCTAACTAACCATGCACAGATATTCTAAAAAGCGAGTATATACAACACAATGAACATCACATAATCCTCCCATATCAACATATATATTTTCTGGCACTTTCAATATGTTTCAATACAATAGCATCCAAAAACATAGCACTCACCAGTGATGTGGTAGCTGACTTGTCGGTTAACAGCAGAGCTGTCATCGTCTCTGGTGTTCAGCACAGCCACGACCTCGCCAGGTGGGTCACTCTCCTGAACTGACCCAAAGTAATTTTGCTCCAGGAACCTGGGAGGATTATCATTGATGTCTGATACCGCCACTGTCACAGTGGTGGTACTAGAAAGAGATACGGTTTCGCCAAGGTCTGAGGCTACCACTGTGAATGTGTAGGATGGATTGGATTCATGGTTTAGGTCCTTGTGGGTAGAGATCCAACCTGTGTTGCTATCGATGCTGAAGGTGCCTATAAGAGTGTCTGAATCCCCTTCTGACTGAATGAATGCCCCCAAACTGTATGTTACCTGGCCATTGGCCCCTGAGTCCAGATCTAGAGCTTGGACTTGAATGATTCTGGTTCCAATTGGCATTCCCTCCATGACTGTGGCTTCATAGGAGTTGGCCTCAAAGGTTGGTTTGTTATCATTTAGATCCAAAACTTTGACCTCAACATCAATAGAAGTCACAGAATCCAGTTTAGCCTGTTGTACAGTGGCAGTGACTTTGAAGTGGTAACCTTTGATAATCTCATGGTCCAAGGGCTTATCAAGTTTGATCACACCTGTATCTTTTTCCATCACAAACACCACATCTTGGTTGTTTGCTCCAGTCTCTCCATTAACCAGGGCAAAGTTAGCAGTGCGTGAGACATATCCAGGAATAGTGTTGAGGCGTATTGTCCCTATGGCTGATCCTATGGGGGTGTCTTCTTGGATACTAAATAAGTACTGATGTTGGCTGAAAGACGGAATGAAGGCATCTGGAGAAAGAACATGGATGTAGACAGACACTAGAGAGTGGCGAACTGGATTGCCTCCATCAACAGCTTTCACAAAAAAAGATAACACTGAATTCCTCAAGTGGCTGAAGCTGCCTTTAGTCACCATCCAGCCATTGTCAGGGTCTATCTCCAAAATGTCTACCACAGGGACATGTGCCTCACTGTAGAGTGAATACATCACTCTGGCATTAGTGCCATCATCAGGATCATAAGCCTGAATCTGCGTCACCAAAAAACCCTTAGCCACATCAGATTTGACTGATGCTCTGTATTCTGTGGCATGGAAACGTGGTACATTATCATTATCATCTAAAAGGGTAACCTGTACAGTACAGTAAGAAACACGTCCACCTGAGTCCTGGGCTGCCACTGTCAGAATTATGTCCTTATTGGTGGGATCCTCACGATCAAGCTTTTCCACTGTGATGATTTGACCATTTGTGTCAATGCTAAACTGGTCCTTGCCCACATCATTAACAAAGGAATAAGTGATGTGACCGAACACTCCAGGGTCTGCATCAGTTGCCTTCACCTGGAATGAATAAAAACATCAATCAGGCAAAACAAACACGTAATAAGTATGTACTTTATAATTAAAGTAACACATTATTGAGGTCACTCAATAAATCTCAACAGCACATACCTGTATAACTTTGGTTCCCACAGCAACATTCTCTCTCAGCTCTGCCTCATATGTATTCTGCCCAAACACTGGACTATACAGGTTGGCCCCCAACACCTTAACATGCACTTGTGCAGTACTGGTGAAAACCCCATCAGACACTGAAACATTAAGGCTGTAGATAGGCTCCATTCTTTGTTTCCGGTGGCCACCGGTGGACAGTGTGATGATTCCTGTCTTCTTGTCCATCACAAAGTTCATCCTTTCATTCCCTGACAAAATTCTGTATTCCAGCTTGTCAAAATCCGAGCTATCAGCATCCGAGGCTTGGACACAGGTTACAAAGTGACCCCTTGGTGCTAACTCACTTACATATGCTTCATAGAGCAGCTGATTAAAAATGGGAGGATTGTCATTCATGTCATTCACCACAACTATGACTGACACTTCACTACTCAATGGTGGGAAGCCATTGTCAGTAGCCCTGACGATGAAGTCATACTTCTGGACTAGTTCATGGTCTAGCATACGTGCAGTCAAGATTAGTCCACTGCTACTATCAATGTGAAAGTAGTCTGTGCTGTTATGTGCATCTGAGAAGATCTGGTAACGGACAACACAGTTTTTCTCTGAGTCTTTGTCAGTGGCAATAACCTGAAGAGCTGGAGTTCCAATCATGGCTGTTTCAGACAAAACTACCCTGTAGGACATTTTCTGGAAGATAGGTAGGTTGTCATTTACATCCTGAATAAACACATCTACATCAACCTCAGCACGGGCACCAGTCAAATAGTCTGTTGCTCTGATGGTCAGGTGGTAAGACGATGCTACTTCATAGTCCAAGCAGTGGATGACACTTATGACTCCAGTATCAAAACCAATGTCAAACTGTAGAGAGAGATCTCCATCAACAATAGTGTAGATGATATTCTGACCTTCTGGACTAGTTGCATTGATGCCAAGGATAGGTGTGTGCACAGCCACATCCTCATTTACTGAAACAGAATAAAATGATTTGTCAAAAACGGGCATGGCTTTGTTGACTACAGTGATGGGGAACTCAATAGTAGAGGAGAGAGGTGGAAAACCACCATCTCTGGCATATATCACCATCTGGTATTCCATATTGGACAAGTCAGACTCAAAGGGCCTCTTGAGGCTGAGACTGCCTGTTTGACGGTTAATCTCAAAGTGACCATGGTCATCCTTGAGATAATAAGACACCTCTCCATTAATCTCTTTGTCACCATCTACTGACATGACCCTAAAAATGGGTGACCCAGGTTCAGCTTCTACTTGGACAGCTGCGTAATAAGGCAGTCCAACAAACACAGGGGCATTATCATTGATGTCCTCCACCTGGACTCTAACCATAACTCTAGCCACATGCAGACGATCATGCTCCCTTCTTGCCTCAACAACCAGTTCATAGAACTCCTGCTCCTCACGGTCAAAGGGTATACCCGTGGTTTGGATCACACCAGAAGTTGGACGCATTTTAAAGCGTGTACCAGCATTCAATAAGGTATACTTCAAGGGTTCATTAAGACGGTTTCCCACAGCATTGACTACAGCCACTTTGGTGATATTTGATACATTCTCTTGAACAGAGGATGAGTAAAGGCTATGGGTGAAGCTGAGACCAGAGTCTAGAGCTTCTCGTACAAGAATGGTCACCAGAGCTGTGCTGGAAAATTTCCCATCTGAGACTTTGACGCTGAAACGGAAACGTTCCTTGGAAAAGTTGTTATTTTTGACAATTATGACACCATTAGAAAGTTTAATGGCAAAATGCCCCAGTGCTCCATCAGTTAGAGAGTAGGTAAGCTCTGTGGGGACATCTTTGTCAGGGTCTATGGCTGAAACCTGCAGAGCTTCTACTCCCACATATGTGGGAAGAAGCAGTACTGTTTCATAGGCATTCTGGGTGAAGCAAGGTGGTGAATCATTTGTGTCAATCACTTGTATTGTGACTTCAGTTGGACTGTCTGCTGTCAACTGTGGTCTGCCATTGTCCCTCACATGTACATGGAAGTGGAAGGTAGCAAATGTCTCATGGTCTAGATTAGCAATGGTTCTGATGGAGCCAGTCCCTGAGTCCACTGTAAAGAACGCTTTTGCAGTGTCCTCAACAATCTGGTATACTAATAGGGCATTCTGGTTGCGGTCAGCATCAGTGGCCTTGATTACTAGAGGTGAGTTATCTGAGTTTAAGACCACACTGTTGACTGGTGCAGCCTCGCTGATGCTACCATGATAATGAAGCTGCTGAAACACTGGTGGGTTGTCATTTTGATCTGTTACCTGGATCATAAGGGTAGCATTGGAGGCCATGCCAGCCATGTTGGTAGCCTGGACTATGAGGGTGTAAGATGCTGTTGTCTCGTAGTCTAGAGGCTTTTGAGTTGTAATCACGCCACTGTATTGATTAATCTGGAATACACGATCAGCGTTGCCCTGCTTAATATCATAAGTGAGGGTGGACTGGCTGACTGCAGTGACTGTTGTGACGGAGGTCCCAACCACTGCATTCTCTGTGACGTCAGCTTGGTACTCAGGCTGGGGGAACTTTGGACTGGCGTTGTCAGAGAGGGTGACAGCAATACGCACAATGGTAGTGGTGGATAGGAGAGGGGAGCCATTATCTGTGACTCTGACAGTGAGTACATAATGGCCTATGCTGGACAAGTCCAGGTCACGTGCAACAGTGATGATACCCAAAACTGGCTCAATATAGAATGCATTTCCAGTGTTTCCTGGAAAATAAAAAAGAAACATAAAAAAGTTATCAATTTAGTCAATATTTTATGGGCAATTACCTAAAGGGAATAAACATTTAAACAGAAGAGTAAGCATTTAGTTGTCAAGGGTGCCCACCTGCTTCAATTAAGTAGTGTAGTTCTGCGTTCTCGCCTTTGTCTTTGTCCAGGGCGGTGACCTGGACTACAGCTGATCCCACTGCCGCTGACTCATAGACTGAGCCTTCATACAGTGCACTGGTAAAGATGGGTACGTGGTCGTTTATATCTTGTACTTCTACCAGCACACGAGCCAGGTTCTTTCTGTAGGGGAACTCTTGGTCCTTAACCTGTCGAGAGAAAAAAAGTTAAAAGGTTATTGTCAATGTTGGAGCTGACAAGTTTGATCTCTTCAGTATAAGAAAAGAGGGGATGAATTTGAGTCTTTGAAAACATTTAAATATCACAATGTAATGGCTTTTGTGACTACAAGTATTGAAATCCTCCTCATCAATATCATCAACCTTAATGGTCATCACCAATAATCATCAAATCATGTTACAGAGACTTGAACATTTACCTGGTATTAAAGGAACTACATTAAACTGGTTTAAGTCTCATCTATCAGATAGATTTCAGTTTGTACATGTTAATGATAAATCCTCCATGCAAACAAAAGGTAGAGTTCCTCAGGGTTCAGTGCTGGGATCAATACTATTCTCCTTATATATGCTTCCTTTAGGTAATATTATTCAGAAACACTCAATAAATGTTTGTATTTATGCAGACAATACTCAACTATATCTTTCAATAAAGCCAGATGAATCCAACCAGTTAACTAAACTACAAACATGCATTAAGGACATAAAGGCCTGGATGACCTGCAACTTCCTGCTACTAAACTCAGAAAAAAAAATTATTGTGGCCCCAAACACCTTAGAAACACATTATCTAATGATATAACTACTCTGGATGGCATTACTCTGGCCTCCAGCACCACTGTAAGGAAGCTAGGAGTTATATTTGGTATAATCCTTCCCCGGAGTTCTCTGTGCTTTCTCGTCTCACAGATAACCTGGATTGTAGATGTCTAGATGACAGATTCAAGCCCTGGATCCGTTATCCTCCTGCCAGGTCTTACTAACTTCAATGTTGATTATTTTCTCAATGTGCTTCTCTCTCTTACCCCGCCCCCCTCTTCTCTCAACCCCAACCTGTCATGGCAGATGGCCGCCCACTTCGAGCCTGGTTTTGTCTGAGGTTTCTTCCCGTTAAAAGGGTTTTCCTTGTCACTGTTGTCAAGTGTTTACTCATGTGGGAATGTTGGGTCTCTTTAAATTAAACTTAAAGAGTACAGTCTAGACCTGCTCTATGTGTAAAGTGCCTTGAGATTACTTGATTGATTGATCATCATAAACTCACAGGCTCTGCCAATCCAATGGAAAATATATGCTCATTAATTTTAATCACAAATCGAACTAAAAATTCCATGAGTCTGTGAAATTGTAATGTGTCCAGTGAAATCACTGTCCAAAGTATGACAAACACAAAAACATCATCACATTAGAACTTGCTGTAAATCACTGTCAGCCACTTCTGTGAATGAATTTCTCCTTGTTTCTATAATTCAGAAACATTTCTATTATCCTCCTGAAAAATGTTTTACTGGTCTCTCTGGTTCTGACCACTCAAGGCCAGTAACCAATGACAGTATAATAGCTACATATATTTGACCTGTGTCTTTGATTATTGAAGTTTCTTGACAGAGCTTTGCTTGGTAACTGAAAACACCTCTTGATCTTTGTATTGCTTGGTGAGAGACTTCTAACCTTTTTGTACTGTTTGAATATTTTTTAGAAAATACGCAACTTTCACTGGTGAAAAATCACTGAAGAAAATCAACAGTAGAAAGTCAAAGAAAAAGACAGCCTAAAGCTTAAACTTTATTGCTCTCAAAGCAGATACATTAACTTCAGATACGGACAGGTTAGACTATTTTGTAAAAACAAAAAAAGTTATGTCAGTAATTTTTTTATTGTTACACCTGTATTATCCAGTATAACATCTACCGTATTTTTCGGATTATAAATCGCTCTGGAGTATAAATCTCACCAGCCAAAAATGCATAATAAAGAAGGAAAAAAACATATATAAGTCGCACTGGAGTATAAGTCGCATTTCTCTTTGATAATGACTTTGATCATGGCGCAGCGAAAGAATAAAAATTATGATATAAAATTTAAGATTTCCGTTGTGAAATATGCGGAGGAGAATAGTGGAAAAGCGGCCGCGAGCCATTTTTCTGTGGACCCCATAAGGGTGAGGGAGTGGAAGAAGCAGAAAACGGAGCTTCAACACTTGTCAGAACAAGAGGCTATTGTCTGGACTACTGAAAAAAGTGATGACTGATTTAAAACTTGTGATTTGTCTTGTGAATTATCTTACAATTGTTTCGTTTACTTCGTAATTTCTGCCCATTTTTCAACACGTTTTTGTTCTTGACTTTTGCCTCACATAGAAAGAAATAATTTTTTTTGTCCCGAAGCTGAACCCTTAATTCGGGCAACTACCGGGTAGGTCTGCGTATGGTGTGTAAAGACCAAATTCCCATGCGTGTGTTTCGCATGATGTTTTAACAATGCAAAGCCATACTTGAATAACATAAATAAATAAATAAAACTACGTTGTAGAATGTAGACCCTATTTCACTAGTATTGCTGGACAAGGTTTTTTTTGCGACAAAGTAATTAATCGCCTGTCCCAAATACCCTGGATTCAAATACACGCCTAGTCTCTTACGTGAATGAGATAAATAATAGCCCCGGCTATTATTTGATATTTTACGGTAATGTGTTAATAATTTCACACATAAGTCGCTCCAGAGTATAAGTCGCACCTCCGGCCAAACTATGAAAAAAACTGCGACTTATAATCCGAAAAATATGGTAATTATAATTTGCAGCTTTAATTGCCAGTTGCTCTTGCCAGTCTAGAAACCATCAACAGGATTTTATAATCTGGGAGAATGAATAACCTTGACGAATGACTGTAGTGTTATTAACACAACAATACACAACAAAAAGAAAAACTGCACTGCCTGTAAACACTTATAGTTACAAACCAGCTCTGAGATTAAAAGTAGGAATACAATGACAATTAGTGTGTTCAAAGAGGCAGAATATGCCAAAGGGATGTTGTAACTTTTCATCACCAGTAGGTCTTGACCAAAGTACATCTTACCATGACGGTGAGGATGTGCTGGGCACAGGCCTCATGGTCTAGCCTCTGGGAAGTGTAGATAGTGCCCAGGGAGGGGTGGATGCGGAACAAACGCATGCTGCTGGGGTCTATGGAGCTCTGTAAAGAGTAAGTCAGCCGGTGATGCTCGTCACGGTCAGATGCCAAAACCTGGACCACCTCTGTGTCAGGTGGTGTGTCCTCAGAAATGGTTACATCATAGGTTGGCTGGGAGAAGATGGGAGCATTGTCGTTGTTGTCCAAAACAGTGATGTGAACCTGGATCATGAAGGAGAATAAAATAGTAGTATTTAGGAGACATGGCTAGGGAATCAATTGTCAGGAACAACAGATGTACAACTAATGAGCTCAGTCTCACCTGTGTTCATAACAAGAACATTTCAGACTAAAATCTATTTAATTCAGGGAAATTTCTGTGATCTGTGGATTCACTTGCAGAGGCAAAGTCATATATTCCATTTGACTTTGATGAGCTTTGACGTATAAATGTGTGACAAAATGCCTCATAGCAGGTGCTGTACTGACTAATAATGAATGAATTAATGAGTTAATGGAATTGTGTAACAGAACATATGTTGAACAATAATGAACTCGATGGAATGTGTCATTGTGCGGACTGCAGAGATACCATGTGGTGTGTTTGTGGTTGGTAAGTGTCATGACTCATGGAAAGTTACTGAGTCACAGATGACTGGTGGATCAGGCCCAGCATGAGTCAGGAAAACACAAGATGAGAGACAGACAAGCAGAGAGGCAGACAGAAGAGACAGAAAGGCTGGAAATGAAAGTAGACTGAATTATGGGAAGGAAAACCAATGAGAAGAAAGTCAATAATGGTCATATAAATGACTTCTTGTGCCAAAGTGGATAAGTGGGGTTGAGAGGGATGTTCATCAATTACACTTGATCATGGTCCTAATGCTGTTAAAAAACAACAAAAGTGTTCACAACATACTCAGGTCAATAACTTATTTTTTCTGATTTCACTGACCTTCGTAGAAGTATTTTACTTATTATAAAGTGTTAGTGTTGCTGTTAGAGGTAAGATCTTAAGCCCGGGCCCAAAATGTCAATTATTACGTTCGGGTCGGGTCGGGCCGGGCTTCTCTCTCGCTAGCTTTTTTTTAATAAATATATATTTATGTATTATGTATACTAAAAGCAGCTGGTCCAGAAACATGTATGAATGGATTCATCCGTGCGCGCAGTCTCCAGGGGAGGATTTTTAAAGTCTGTTTGTTTCCGCCTTTATTAACGAAGACTATAGTGAACCTGCTGCGCTCTGGAGGCTTTACCCCGTGTATCTCAGATGCCCTTCCTTGTGATCTACAATGAAGCCCAGAGACCTGCTCCTGCTGCTGTTCCTCTCCTTGTCAGAGAATATGCATCTTACAGTCTTGTTTAACTGGGAGAATTCGTTACAAAAGACAGGCTTTAATTTGTTATCATTATGCACAGGCATCGTCACAAATGGGATCACACAAATCGCAACCAGTCCCTTTTCCCGGAGCAGTGCTCTGTCCGGCTCTGACTGACGCATCCCCTCCCTTTCCTCCTCCTCCTGAGTCCTCACAAATAAAATATAAAATGTCTGTTTTTTTCGGGCTCGGGCCTGCAAATCAAGTTAATTGATCGGGCTTTAATACCCGCGGGCCTGGGTCGGGTCGGGCTGGATTTTTTAGGCCCGATCTTACCTCAAGTTGCTGTCTGTTTACGGTAGAGTTTCCAGGCAAAGGTGGCAGGATGCCAACCCTGGTTCAAATGAGGTGTCAGGGCTGGAGGCCAGGGCTGCAAGATACAAGTTATTGCTACAGTGTGGAGCTGAGCAGGGGATAAAAGGGTTTGGTGCAGCCTGTACAGACAAAAACTGGCATTGCCAGGAGTGAGAGGAAATAGGTCTGGGCAAAGTGATGGGCAAGCTGTTGCGAGGAAAGGAGGCATACAAGGATGACAAAGGACAGACATAAAAGTATCTTAAGCTGTTCTATCATATCCTATCTTTATCATTATTCCACTCATAGCACCACAACACTAGACCTCATATGAGATCATATCAAATCTAAGTAGTTGTTTTATATTTTTGAGTAAATCAAGAAACACAACTGCAGCAAATTGATGGTGATGTGGTGTGATTCATGTCACATGTTATATAAAACAGTATTTTTAATTCTGTATGAATCAAAAAGGCTGTGGTAAAAATAGAGAAAAAGATGCATTGGAAATCTAGTGAAGGAAGCCACATCACAAAACTGCTGATGATTCTTAGTTTTAGAATTTTAGCACATCTATTATGTACATTTAGTATCTGGAAGCAGTGGACAGCCATATTCTGGGTTTTGGGGACAAAACCAAGTTAATGACACATTCAAAACTCATGAGAGTCAGACTAACTCCAGAGAAAAGTTCAATAAATCTTGGGTCTTGGGTTGAATCAAATACTGTTCAATCACATTGACAAATATCAGTCAAATGTTCCTGTTACATTTTTCCAGTTTGAAGAGTGAGTTCCTTATTTGTGACAAAGACCTTAAAACTGTGCCTGTGCCTGTTGGAGCCACGTTTTACCAATGTGAGTTGGAATGGAGCATGTGAGAATACTCTCTGTGTCCTTGTTCATTTCAAGTGGGTAGGGACTGAATCTGACATTCTCATTGTTTTCCTTATTATGACTTATCTTAAAATGTATTACAGGCACAAAATTTCATGTACATTATCTTCAAACTACAAAAAAACATCTACATGCAGTTGTTTTTATACTATTATTTGTCTGCATAGATAGACATGTTCACATGTGAAGTATGGTTTTGTGTGTTGAGTCTGCACATACATTTTGGGCTGACATCGAGCCTTGAAGAAATGGGCAGATGATGTGGATGTGGAAAGTATAATTTGACCTAAATACATGACATGCATTTGGTGTGGGAGGAAACAAACAAGAAAATCAAGTCCCTGCTTCAAACCCAGGACCACTGAAACACCCTGAAAAATAGAATAAATTTACTCCAGTCAAGAAAAAGTCTTTCTGTCTTAGAAAATGATTTGAGTATCTCCATCTTCCAAGAGTACTTATCACTTACAGTGACATGGAACATTGGAAAATGTGTTGGTTACACAGGATCATACTGCATTTTCCTCTTTTTTCCCTATTGCCAACCTCTATTAATTCACTGGAGCAACAACATAGCATCTGGTGCATCAACTATTTCAACTGATCCAAAAGAAGTTAGAAGGTAAAATTCTAAACCACCTCACAATTGAAGGTTAGTGAAATAAATATCATGTGATACCTGTGTGTATGCCGTGTTGGTGCCATCTGTGGCCTGCACCGTCAGGTTGTAAAAGGAGCGCTGCTCAGCATCCAGAGGCTTGGCGATGATGAGGGTTCCCACAGCCTTCTCTGCGTCAAACACACTGTCACTGTTCCCACCTGCTCCACAGGAGGAATGTCAGACAGAAGGAAGGTGTCAATTATACAGACATACACTGGACACACACAACTGATGAATATATAAACGCGTGCACGCACACACACACACACACACAACTAGTATAATCTCAGTCAGTGAAATGTGTTGCTACAGTGATCAGATGAACTGAACAGCGCATGACTGGAGACCACTGCTTCACACACACACACACACACACACACACACACACCCTTCATTGATTTGTCTTGGTGTGGCTGTGAGTGTGTGACGGTGTAAAGGGGGGAGGGATGGCGGCTGACAGGGATCAGCTTCTCTCTCTGTCTCACACACACACACACAAGCTGCACACACTCTGCAAACCAAAAGTAAAAAGCATACGATCACAGCAACACAATGAAGCACGAGCACTGGCCATGCAAGCAGCACCCCAACAACACACAACCAAAGTCTGTGTGGTGTGTGCGCGTGTGCATGTTCCTATTACAGATTGCACTGTATGTGTGTTAAATGGATTTGAAACATATTTGTTTATGTGTGTTTGACCTGGTGATACCCTCCTATATGTGCCCCAAACACAGAATCTCCTGCCAGCTCACAGATAATGATTTGAAACCCAACCGTAAACTGTGTGTGTTGCATTTCAAAGCACAGATCTTTCATCTTCAAACTCCTGTATTGAAACTGTATGTGTGGTGAGACTTGCTGACATGAGCGTTAATAATGTAACATAATATGGGTAATTTTTTACCTTTTATCAAGAAAAAATAAAACAGTGAAGGAGCAACCATCTGCTGACAACCAATCATGCTTGACTCAACTTGACTTAACTCCACTCAGCAGCACAAATATATTTCAATCCAAATGGATGGAAGGTTAATTGTTTCCACCAGCAGTTCTGAACTTTTCTCAACTCAGTAAGCAAGATGAGAAAATAAGTATCCAGTGAGAGCTGAGCACTGATGTTACTTGTTTCATGTGTCATGGTTACCACTGTGTTAAAGTTGTCCTGCAACAGCAAATATGGAGAACTTGTATTTTATCCAACTGATTTCAGCACTAGCTTCAGAGTGCACCAATAACCACCAGGTGCTGCATATTAGCAGTCCAGATACAGTCATAGTCAAGGCACCTTTCTTCTCTTTCGACTACTCTAATCGTGTTTACGATCTATGTCCACATTCACCCATTCACACATTGGTAGTAGAGGCTGTCATGCAAGGTGCCAATCTGCTCATCAGGATCTTAAAGTCTGTGTAAAGTAAGAATAAATATGTGTTTGACATACCACAGAAAAGTGTGTTGTTAACCACCCTGCCAAATTTGAATGATTAAAAAAATCGCCAAATATATGAAATTAGGCTTCAAAGTTTTGTAAAAGTCAGCCTTCTTCTCTGCTACCAAACGCTGTGGGAGTGCCCGCCAAGTCCGCTGAAACCCCGCCCCCTACCAAGTGTCACCTGTCAATCAAAGTCACCACCTCTACCAGAAACATGGACGCTATGTCTGAGAGCTTTCTGCTGCTAACTCAGCCGCTAACTCGGCTGCTAGCTCGGCGGCTAACTCGGCTACTAGCTCAGCGGCTAACTCGGCTGTCAGCTTGGCAGCTAGCTCGGCAGCTAACTCAGCTAACTGGCTAATTGTAGACTGTAGTAGTAGTAGTGTGCGCTGAATGTATTTATACCTCTACAGCAGCAGGGGTGGGTTTATGCTAATCAGTGCCGCGTTATGTAACGCTAAATCCTGAACACAGAAATCTTGGAATACAGTTTGTGAAGCCTAGCTCCACAATTCAAATCTAAATGGTTGAAATGCTTTTTACACCTTTTTTAGAAATACATTTATGACCTATTTTATGTGTTTAGAAGAAAATGTCTGAATTCACGTTACACAGTCTTTAACTAATGCACTAACACACTCACACACCACTGGTGCAGCCATTGGGAGCAATTTGGTGTCAGACTGGAGGAGCTGGTAATCGAACAGGTGACATTCTGATTAGTGGATCTACCAACTGAGCCACAGCCACTCCAAGTCACTGCAGTTACTCCCACTGAGTGTCAGAAAGATGTTAGTGTTCAGCCTGAATGCCATGAAAACACAAAGAAACACATCTAAAATGTGTAATTTAATCTCAGCTGGACTGGGAGCAGATAGAAGTTGGGAATTGTGTGTGTTACAGTAGGGGCATGCATCACTATCTGTCTGTGTGGATGTCAATGTTGGGTATGTGTGTGTGTGTGTGTGTGTGTGTGTGTGTGTGTGTGTGTGTTGCCAGATTCCCTGGCAGTGTCTCTGTCTAATAAATCACCAAACTCAACACAGTAGCAGCTAAGACCACAGCCCCTCAATACTAAACCCAGGCTTATTGACTGTTATTATTATCATTAGTAGTAGTAGTATTTGTTGTTATTGTTTGTATGTGAATATGTGTGTGACCAGCAAGATGTCCCTTTATGTCTTCTGCTCATCTGTTTGTAGAGCCAATGTAAAGAACAACCCAGCACCCTACAACTTCACTGATATTTGGACTCATCTCTTTGATTGCAGTAATTGCAGTGAAATAGCTCTGCTGTAAAAACACACTCCTCAACTGATCTATTACATTGCCACTGCTTAGAGATGAGGCTTCTTGTGGATGAACACTTGGATCCCCAGATCAATAGTGTAATCAATTTGCACTTGTCTATTTAGTGCCTAGACAAAATGAATAATACACTGGACTGAAGTTGTAAACTTGAAAATGACTTATTCTGTTCCTCTGACTATTAAAGCTGCAGTCTCTATTTTTGTGTTATATTTGCAAAAATTATCATTATGATCTGACAGTAAAATAAGATACAGATAAACTGTGACATAATCCACTGTCTCTCGTAAAATGATTTGCAAGAATCCACCACTCACAAATAAAAACAACCAATCAGAGCACGGAGGAGTGTCAATGATGCTGTACACATACTGCTGGCAGCAGTCTGTTGACGTCACATTTAGTATCGGCTCGGCTCGCTTGGAAACTCAGCAGAGCAGGTACTAAAAAGGTACCATGTACCAGGTAATATCCCTGATGGAAATGCAAAAAAAAAAGAGTCAAGTCGGGTCGAGTCGAATCGCACTGGAACTGGATAGTGGAAAAGCGCCATTACTGTGAGAATGAGCCTTCACGTGTGCAGTGTGCGAAATTTCCCAGTTTACCGACCTGATCGGGACATATGGGAGGCTGAGTGCACCGTGTGCAAAGCTGGCACATGTGTGTCTGTGTCCAATAAAGGTGCCGGGGACCTCATAGCTCATATGGACACAGAGAAACATACACATCAGCTCTACAGCAAAATATGGATGGGTAGACATGGAGGATGAAGAAGATAACTAAAGATTTTGTTTTTTGTTTGTTGAAGTAACTAAGACTATTATTTTACAAGCTGATTTTTCTAACACAGAAGAGACATTATTTCTATCATTATTTTATTCCAGATATATATATATATATTTTACAATTGAGGCATAATAAAGAAAGTTCAGTAACCTCTGAGAAGCCTATCTGAATTTCTGTCTTTGAGAGATATTATTTTGTAATATAACAAAAATATTCTATCCATACATATAAACTTTAAATATATTAAAATTATAAGGAATCTTTGAGTAAACTGCGAGTATCATTTAAGTAAGCTATCTCTTGGCCAGGCCGGGTGTCCTCTTTTTTGGAAATCAAAATATGGTCACCCTATCCTAAAAGGTGGTCCTAATCCATGAGTAATAACCTGTTAAACTAAGTTTAGTCCACAGTGAAACAGGCAACCGTTAGTTTTGCTCCCCCAATATTAGCTACTGCTCATATCTTCCATCAGCCACTCATACTAACTCAGTTGTTCCTGCCCTTGGTACCAGGACCAACAGATGCATGTTTTATTTATTTATGTCAGGGACCATGTACAAAAAACATTAATCTCAAAAAAGAGAAAAGATGCTCTGTACCTGTACCAGATTCACCAGAACACAGAGTTAAACCCAACACCACTCAAAGCACACAGCACACACACACACACACACACACACACACACACACACACACACACACACACACACCCTCACCTCATAGTAATAAACATATAACAGAATATAGATATCAAAATACACACATACAAAAATAGATAATTAGAATGTGATATTAATGATGACAAGACTACTTATTTAAAAATCAATATTTCAACTTCACGAGAGAAAATGTGTATGTCTAAGACTTTAAGGGCTTGTTTGTGAAGTGTCCGGATATACATCAAATCATTGCATTCAGGTATATCCTCAGCGGTTAGTCAATCCCTAATACGTCTAAAATGAGCTATATTGTATTTCAAAACTTGGCACATCTTTTTAATATGATTTCATTAAGATGAAATCTAACCTATAAAATATGGCCTTTATCACATTACTTCTAGAGGATCAGATAGTCTATCATATACTGTATATAGTATGATAGACTATATATATATAGTATATCAGATCAAATAGTGAATTCCACTGCAAGCAGAATGTTGCATGCTTGTCTGCACAGTGTAATATATTCACAGCTGAACTGTACAGTTAGTACTGGACTACAGGAGTCGAATGTGTCATTTAGGTTCTGAAGGTGTGGTTACAGGAGCTGCGCAGGGATGGCATTGCCTGTGCCTCGCAGTACGTTCTGTAACCTGGGCTTAGCTGACATATTAATGATCAGATAATGAGAGAAAAACATGCTAAACCATACTGTGATCACAGGCAGGTTCAAACAGCCATGTCTGCCATCCAACATAATCATCCTCATTTAGGACATGTGGAAGAAGAGGGTTTGGCAAGATTTCCACTGAGGCCGGAAAGAGTCTTTGGCCAACACCAAATTACAGAGAGAGAGAATCCAACCCTCTGCTCTTCTCTAAAATTACTTTCCACTGCTTTTCTAAAGCTGAGTTTATGCTCATTAGCTCAACTGGACAGTTTTGTCTTGCCACAGAAGATGGTGATGTCTCACCTTACACTGCACTGCTATGTTAGTGACAGGAAGCAGAGAGACAGAAGAAATATGATGCAGGGTAATAACAGAGCTGGGTATGGACACACTGCCGACGAAAATAGAAACGTGACTTTTTTCTTCTCTCTTCTGCCAGCCAATCAGAACTGAGTATATTCCATGGCCATGGAAAAGTCGAGTCATAAAGACCAATAACATGGACTGATAAGAGAGAAACAAATGGTGTAAAAACTATTCAGACACTTAATTGAAGCAAGTCAAAGCACTGTATTTAAAACCTGAAGTAAATGTATAGAAGTATTCATCTTCAGCGGACTGTGCTCATTATGGACACTTGGAGCACTCACTATTGAGTACTCATAATGGAGACTTCTCTGAATAGTATATTATTATTCTATATTATTTTTTATCACTATAAGAGTTACATTAATGTTTAAGTAGCACTTGAATGTTACACATGGTCAAGCTGGAGATAATGTCATCAATGATATATATATTCACATAGTTCAAATTGTCACTTGTCACTTGCTTGGTGAAGGTGTAGCATGCTAGCACCTGGGAGTTGTGAGGGCCTGGTTTTAAGCATTGTCTGCTGATAATTGAGGGATGAGCTTTGTACACTTCAGGCTGGGTGTTGGTGCTGGTTGCTCATACTGATTATGCTTCTTCAGTCCCAAACCTATTGCCCTACAGCTTAGTGCAGCCATTAGTTTAGATAATGGGTCAGCAGACAGTGGGAGGTTTGTGTGCATGGGTGAATCTGCCTGTGAAAAGTGCTACATGCATTAATTCCATAAGGATCGTGTGTACAGGTGCTGCTAACAGCAGGTCATTAGACAGAGCTGTCACCGAGGTAACGAGAGGGTTGTTGCCATGGGAGCAGCCAAAATGGTTGTGATACCTTTTTACCAAACCTTCATCCCTTAAATTAACCATGTGAAACACATATACACACACACACACACACACACACACACACACACACACACACACACACACACACACACACACACATTGAAACAGGATAAACACAAACAAATACAAACATCCACTCAGCCTGAGCTTTTGAGTGGTTTTCCCCTCAGTCAACAACGACCAAGCAACCAATCACAAGGAAGATGTGAGTAGCACTGATGAGAAGCACAGGGGTGGACAATGAACGCCAATGAAAAAAAAAAACAGGAAAAGGACAAGAAGAGGAAAAGAAAGGAAAGGGAGTGAAGAATAGACAGCAAAGAGCAGAAGTGGAAATTGGAAGCGAGATACCTTCTGAGGAACAGTTCCTGCCACAAGCACCCTGCAGAATATAGAACATCTCACGAAAAGACCTGGAACCTTCCAGGCACGAAGCATTGAGGAGAGAGAGGAGAGAGAGGGTGAGACAGGTAGGACACACAGGCCCAAGGGAGGAGGACAGGAGGACAGGAGGATGATATGATGAGACAGAGATAGATACTGAACCTATTTATACATGGGATGGAATCTACTTTTCAATGATTACATTGATTTTTAAGTAAAGCATGTGTTATTAGCATTATTATATCAATAATTTCTCAGGAGCATGGCTATCTATTTTGTTTCAGCATTGCTACACTGATACTGATACTTAATTAAAGCTGCTGACAGAAAATATTTTCTCGTGAAAAACATCCAAAATAATTGTTTCACAATCACGAGACAGAGATCTTTCTTATTGTAAGATCTCAACAGAATAATTGATAACTGAAATAAAGGTATCATCAGTATGGCTTCTTCTTTTTTTCCCTTTGTGTTTGTTTTTGTTGTATTTGTAATTGGTGAAGACTGTTCTTTTGAACCAAAGGTCGAGACAGGAAGACAACCTATGCAGTCACTTAGGTATAAGGACTGGCATAATTGTCAGTAATTTATTGCTTTATCTTGTAATATAATTTGAGGTACATTTAAAAGATTACGAGCTACAGTGCTGTAGTTTTGCTTCACCTATTGTGTTGATGTAATTTAATACTCATACTCTGATGTCTTTCAACAATATTCAAGTCGACTTATTTTTCTGTTTCTAGAATTGTATTGTCTGTAAATGTAAATTACATTATTTACAAACTGTATGTGTTACATGCATATATCTAATTAATCACAAATAACCATCAGTTATTTATTCATTTATTCATATAATCCATATTATTAGGGCCTGATTATATTTTGCATGCATGAATAGATATTTATATATACATTTATATTTCATATGTTATGTTACTTTGACCTAGTCTAGGATAATAGATTCAATAACATTGTATACATTTTTTCCACTTCTACTAATTAGAAACATGAACCACTTGAATTTTAATGTCTAATTAATATAGGTTTATAAAAAGAAAATAGATAGTGGTTATTCCAGAGAAAGGATGTGTGCACCCAGTAAGAAATTTATGACGAAAATGCCTGCAGAGACAGAGAGAGAGAGAGAGAGAGAGAGAGAGAGAGAGAGAGAGAGAGAGAGAGAGAGAGAGAGAGAGATGTTGAGAAAGAGAAGCGAAAGAAAGGGAGACATGGACAGAGTTATGGGGAGCCAGAAGCACAAGGCAGAAGGTATCTCCATCTGGATACACACTGACTGTCACTACTCAACTCAGTGACAACAAAAGGAAGGATGGATGGTGCGTTGTGGAAAGTGCAGTTCTTCCTGGGCTCTGCTGTCCATCTATCTTGGGCTAACTGGAGCTCACAGTGCATGCATCATGGCTGGTGAACTGTCAGTGCACATATAGTATTAAAGGTCATTAAAAACTATTAGAATTAGAATCAAAAGTGCTGATGATTAGAATTATTAAATCACTTTTAGCACACTAGAAACATCACTGCACATAATGCGTATAAATTGAGCTTAGTGTGCTGAGCATGACATAATCTTGTTAAGCCTTTCAAGTGTGTGAAAGTGAACTTTGATGAATCAAAGGGATTTAAGTGAGCCATGTTGGGAATTTCCCACTTATAGAGGGATGTTATGCTAGCATTAAAAAAAGAGTTTCAGGATGACAATCATACAAAGATACTTTTATTCAAAATTCAAAATACAATTTGTGCATAGTCTATAGAGTCTATAGACAAACTGTATTTTTCTCTATAGACTGGCTAAAGTTTTGTTATCTTTGCTCCTACAGGGCAGACAGACCTGGCAGCTGGAGAAGCTGTTGCCAAGGTGACTGGGATGGGCAGAGCATAACAAATCATGCAGCAAGCCCACAGTACCTAAGCTGCACCTCATATACACCAACACACACCAACACATATTGACACTGTCAGCCCAACACACGTCATGCACATGAGCCTGGTCACATCCTACCTCACACCACACAAAGTCTTCCACTCGCTGACAGGCGACCATCCTCACCAGCAGTTTTTTTTTTTTTACCTGTGATATCAAACCACAAGGGGGCAGAGCTCTGCTGCATGGAGACCACTCCCACGATCTCAGCCACCTTGTCATTCTCCATGACGGTGAAATTGTAGAAAGGTTCATCAAATAGCAGCGGCACAGTTGAGGGAGGCGGTTGACGGATCCACTCAATATGGAGGCGAGCCGTGGAGGACTTCTGAGGACGACCGTTATCTGTTGCTTTGATCTGAAGAGAGGAGCAGAGTGTAGCGGACACAGCATCAGTATGGCTCAGAACATCATCTGGTCAGAGTCACCTTTACTCAGATGAGTAAATTGGACCAGGTTTGATATAGAGACTGACAGGGTCTGTCTCTTGGACAAACAAAGATCCATTAACATTCCATGGAGCAACCAAGAGTGACAAGACCTACATAAAAGTAACGAAAGACAGATTTTGGTGTCTCTTTCGGACGTCATAATTTATCGGAGAGACTTCTTCCATCAGATTAGAGTCACACAGACCGCGATCATAAACTAAAAGACACATTCCTGACTTTTCCCCCTCTGTGTCTCCTGAAACCACACAGAGCATGAAAGTGAGAAAATTAGTGTTAAAAACTTAAATAAGAACATCTTAGTAAAAAGTATGGTTTAAACAATACCAATTACTTATATGATTATCAGTTACCTAAACCTCCACTGTAACAGCTATTACAGCGATCATAGATAAATGTGTATTTGAAGAACTGTGATTATAATATCTCCTTTAATCAACACAAATGTTGGTATGAGAATGTTTACTTAATGTGAGAAAGTGTTATATTGATGTTATGCTTACATTTTGGTGATAATCAATTATCTATCATGGAATAAGTAGAATAACTATGTGTTATGCTTGATCATATTAATCCTCTTCAGGTTTTAATGAATGGCAGCTTGATGAAGCAAGCTGATGTCATATCAATGCCAGAATAATACATCCTGTGTTCTGTGTTAATAAATTATGGTATGCATTTTATAATCAGGATTAAATACTGAATGAACGATGATGATGATGATGATGATGAAAAGTTTCATGGTAAAAAAAAAGCTGGAAATTAGATCCTCAGAGTAGCTGTGATGAATCTGATTGGCTGACACACCAGCCCTCCCCATGGACAAAAACCAGCTGCACCCATCTGAAACCGGCTTTGCTGACCTGAACAGGGCTTTGCACCCACCTGAAAGGGCTTTTGCCCATCTGAAACGGTCTTTGCGTTGTTTCAGGTTTTGCTTTGTCCATCTTTTTTCTTCACCTCACACATTGTTAACTTAATCTTTAGTTATTCTTTATCTAAGTTTTCGTAAGTTTTGTAATCTTGTAACTTTCACCAGCAACGTACAGAGAAAAGGCTCTTTAAGTAAACACGTCATTAAGTTTTGCATTCAGCCTGTTTTTAACATTTTTGATGATTTTGACGTGTGGCCAACGCTGAGATCTCTCCAGAAAGTTATTAAACAGTGAACTAGTTAAATTTGACTTTTCCTCCATCTTTCTTCAACCTGCGAGAGCTTTTTGGGCAGACAAATGTCTGTCAACCCTACGATTCATCATAACCGACAGGGACAAAGTCTGCCAGCAGACAACCACCGGACCAGGCAGTCTGACAGAAGGCCAGCCGACCCGGACCATCCTCACCCCGCCCAGACCTGCGATGCTCTCTGAGATCTTCCACTTGGTGTGCGTACGCGTGGTTCTGAAGGACGGACAGCTGAGACCCTCCATCGATGAAAGTAGGATCCAAATATTGCATTAATCAAGGGTTGATCTCAGATCGAGTAATTCAGATTTTCTTTAAAAGTAAAACTCAGTCAAACTTACAAGTTTTCTTAGTTTCCACATAATTACATATTTTTCATTTAAATTCATAATTCACCATCATCTTTCATTCAGGTCGCTATATCGAGTAATAATCGGTTGAATTAATATTGCATTGTATCATTATTTATTTATACATCATTTATTAGTAGTGTGTAGTTAATAAAATCCATAAAACTCAATCAATGGTGTATGTCTATTCTTTGAAGTGATACAGGGGATCTATTGAACCGTAGAGCCATGAACTTTAGATATTTGACTGATTCAGAAATGTATTGATTTATTTATTATTATGATTTATTGATTTATTAATTGGCTAATCAAACAACCAATTAAGTAAAAATCTTTTCCTTCTTACAAAGGTGGTGCCCCTGCTTACGAGAGCTATTTTCAATATCTTTTAAGATCCATAATTGCCATCTACAACTCTTGTGTTTGACAGCCGCAGTATGGTTGAGGTGCTAGAAAGATTATAGTTAAGGTGAATTAAACGGGTCCCTGACTCATTCTGAATTTCTTGTTGGTGCGATAGCTTCTGAAACCTCCACCCACACACAGTTTTCAGAACATGGTTGTTGGAATGATGTCTGAAAATGTCTATCTTTCTGAAACTGACAATCTGACATTCCCACACAATCATATGCTGTGATTAGCTGATTGTGTGGCTGTATAAAGGAACCAGGGTTTAAACTTGTCTGTGTAGACAGATAGATAACTAATTCACTTTTCATATAACCATACATTTTCACTGTACAGGTACACAGGCAAGTCAGGCAAAGGTGCATGTATTGTAGGGGTGCAACGAATCAAAAAACTCACGGTTCGGATCGTTCCTCGGATCAGAGTCACGGATCGGATCATTTTTCGGATCAGCCAAAAAAAAATAGACGAGCGCGAGTATAAGGAAACAGACGTAGCACTAGAGGCAGCAGTTATCGTTACAGTAGTCACCGAAGTCTAGCCTACTTTTATTTTCCATGCCCACTGTTCTACATGTTGTACACTGAGGACAATAAATCACAACGAGCCATAGTTTGCTTATTGAAAAGGGAACTGTTGCAGACTTTTACCCAGAGCGTGTTAAGTAGCTCTGTCCCTGGAACTAGCAGGAATGGTTACAGTTGTGTGTGGACTGAACATGCGCACATTTTTTTTTTTTTTTTCATAAATCAATCCGCGTATCATGCGTGTGCCGAACCGAAATAGATGGTCCGAACGGATCACGGACCAATGATGATCCGTTGCAGGCCTAATGTATTGAGTTGAATATGTTCAAAGATTCCCATGATGCTTTGACAATATGTACCTAGAGATCTTGTTTAAACGTAAATCCTAAATCCTTTCAGCAGTTGATAAATAATTGCTGGAAGTTACGTACAGTGAGGATATCATAATTCCCTGCAGTGAAGGCCTTGCGTGATGATACCACTGCTGTCTTGGGGTCGATGAAGAACTTCCCATCCTCGTTACCATCCACGATGCTGTAGGAGAGGTCACTGTTGGGCCCATCATCGCGGTCGTAGGCGAACACCCGATAGATGGGCTCCCCCTTCTTTCTCCGCTCCCTCTCTGGCAGTTTGACCTGGTACACCTTCTCTGGAAATGTGGGCTTGTTGTCATTTTCATCCAGGACTTGAACCATCACCCACACTGTACTCTGCCTGGGACTAGGACCACCATCTGACACCAACACCTGCAGGGGCAGAACAGATTGAGAGATTTAGTATAAATGTGTACACACAAAATGTGTTTCAGTTTAGGGGCTTAATCCTTCTAAGATGTGAGCCATGAAAGACTGTCCCTCGGAAGACCTGAGGGCCAAGCTGAACCTGTACTTCCTCCCCAAATTTAGTAGTCTAAAAATGGACTAAAATGTGAAAGATGTAAAAATTGTTACTTAAAGTCTGTGTAAAGTAAGAATAAATATGTGTTCTGAGTTTGACATACCACAGAAAAGTGTGTTGTTAAACACCCTGCCAAATTTGAATGATAAAAAAAATCGCCAAAATATATGAAATTAGGCTTCAAAGTTGTGTAAAACTCAGCCTTCTTCTCTGCTACCAAACACTGTGGGAGTGCCCGCCGAGTCCACTGAAACCCCGCCCCCTACCATGTGTCACCTGTCAATCAAAGTCACCACCTCTACCTGAAACATGGACGCTACGTCTGAGAGCTTTCTGCTTCTAACTCAGCTACTAGCTTGGCGGCTAACTAGGCAGCTAGCTCAGCGGCTAATTCAGTGGCTAACTCAGCTAACTAGCTAACTGTAGACTGTAGTAGTAGTAGTGTGCGCTGAATGTATTTATACCTCTACAGCAGCAGGGGCGGGTTAATGCTTTTCAGACCCGCCCACTAAATCCTGAACACAGAAATGTTGAAACACAGTTTGTGAAGCCTAGCTCCGCAATTCAAATCTAAATGGTTGAAATGCTTTTTACACCTTTTTTAGAAATATATTTCTGACCTATTTAATGTGTTTAGAAGAAAATGTCTGAATTCACTTTACACAGTCTTTAAACAGTTGAAGAGGAGCGCTTTAAACTTTTGACCATCTGAGGTCCTGATTTTGCAAGTTTATTATTACTTGTAAGCTATGTCCAGGTAAATGACTTTGACATTTAATGTACATTTACTATGGGCATCCATGCAGCCAGGGAACATTTTTGCCTTTAGACAGCTCTGTTGCTCCTCTAAGTCCTGGAGGAGATAGGATAACTTTCACTGATTAAAGTTGATAATACTGTTTTAGTCATAAGTCAGGTAGGACCAAATATTTACACTTTCAAATACACATGTGAAGAAGTGCTTTTATATCACTGCAAAGTGAATATCCTTGAGTTTTGGACAAGACATTTGACATCTGAACACATCACTTCAGACAATGGGAGACCATGATGGACATTTTTCATTATTATCTGACATTATTTAGACCAACTATTAATTAATCAGTATAATGATCTGCAGATGGTTCAATAATGAAAATAATCTTTATTACATATGCAGCCTGAAAAAAATGTTTTACACTATTGCTATCTATGCTAGACTGTGATCATTCTATAAATTAAGTCCAGTGTCATACAAAAGGAACCAGCCCCTGTCTGGGTTCATTTGCTGCCAAGCTCATCTGAAAAGGAAAATAATTTGTCTTTGTGTGCTAACTCATTAAGTTAAGTTAAGTCTGTATTTCTACATGATAAAGAAGATAATTACAGAGGAGGAGGGGCTACTGTAAAGAGGAGCTGGCCTATGAGAGCTACCAAGCAGGATTTCCTCTATGTACAGATTCATTTAGCCAGAGGTGCAATCATGGTTTCATGGAATGGTTTCATGGTTTCATTCAAGAATACTATCTGTCATTTTAGAAAACCCAAGAAATGAGGAGCTGCAGTAATTGTGAGGAATGACAACCTGATAATCAATTACAGAGTTATCCCTTAACTGGGATGACGAGAGTAACTATGTGAAACAATGGAAGGTAACAGGAGGTGGACATAACATAATTTGGACAATAAGAGAAAATGAAAAGAGGAAGAAGATAGGATAAATACTTTTTTGACAGTCCTTAACAGAGCAGAGATGTGAATTAATGTATGTGTGTCTATGGCCCTGATTTACTAAATGTCTGTGTGTGCAAACTTGCAAAAAATATGCAAGTTGATCTACTAACGCAGCGCACTGAGGTTTGCGTCTTTCAACTGTGTAAGATAATACGCGCTGTCCATTAGTATGTTTGCTTTAATGAATATGTAATATGAGGAGTTTCAACCCCAGTGTGCAAAATACAGGGAGGACACGCATTGTGATTGATCAAACCTGAAGGTAATTTTTCTGATGGTAACTGAGTCTATAAATAATAGGTTTGAAGGGCAGGTATTAACTGGCTGTGTACTGCTCACAGATGACTTCTGTTACTGTGGAGAGGAGAAGACAGAGGCAGAGGCATAGAATACACACAGGATGGAGTTTTTCCACCTGTGTTATAATTTTGGAGTGGAATATTTTTGGTTTTACTAACAGCATTGATTTTGTCACTAATACACTCCCATATGTGGGTTTTTCTGGTAATATTATTTTTTGTTATAACTTAATATATTTGTTAACCTCTTCCACTAGAATCTGATCACATTTCATGTTGCGCTTGCACCTTTCTGCTCGTCCAAATTCTCCATTAAGACACACAAAACCCTCATTTAAATACTGCAGTCTGCACCTGTTGCACCTGTTTTCATTTATGCAGTTATTCTTAGTAGATCACCCGCAAAACACACGCAAACGAAACGCGCAATCTATTGCACCGTGCACATACCCACTATTTGGGATCTCAGTAAATATACTGCCCTTAACTCTGTAAAATGTCTTCTGGTGTTCCAGCTCTTAAAAACGTTACTACCAAGGCCAAAATCAACCCCCAATCTAGGGATGCACATGGTTAACCGTTTAACCGTTAACCGATAACAGGAACTTTGACCGATTAGTCCCAGGACATCGGTGCCATCTGAGCGCGTATTCTCCACTGCGGGTCTCACAGTAAACAGACTGTGCACCAGGCTGACCCCAGAGCATGTCGACATGCTGCTTTTTCTTAATAGAAACCAGTAAAAGATAAAAATAATCCGCTATGGCGAGAGAGGACTGAGGTTGGCTTGGGACGTTTATTTTATTTTGAGGGCTGAGAATTTCTTTAAAAAGGACTGAGTGGATTCACGTAAGTTATGTTTATCTGGTGGCTATTGCTATTTATTTATCTATTTGTTTATCTGGTGGCTATTATTTATTTTATTTAGAATATTTTGATACACGGCTCAGACTTATTTTTTTGGTTACACGGGAGGACTATACAGTAGCTATACAGATATAGCCTATTCTTATATATATATATTATATTGATACTGTTTGATTAAAAGAGTGTTTTTGTTTTGTAAAGCTGTTCTTGTTCATTAGAAAGTCTGGTAACTATTTGATATTTGAAGTGTTTTTGAAACGTTACAGCTCTGCTGTCTTTTTTCTCAGAAGTGTACTCTAAAAGGAGAGGGAAAACTTAATTGTAATGCTGTGTCAGCCTATAGCGAAAATCCAATGTTTCATTACACAGCTGCTCGCTCTGTCTTTGAGAAGTCAAATGGATACAGCTGTATGATCCATTAAGTGCACGTGTAAACTGATATCACGTGAGAAAATATTATAAGTGCAGAAATCACGATTTGTTGTTTGACAACAAATTATTCAATTGCAGTTTTGCGACTTTGATCAGCTATTTTACTGATTTATATCCATTTAAAACAATACCAGATATTTAAGCATTCCAGCTCAAAATACCTTTTGTCAATACATTTTTTTAAATTATGTTTGGGAACTATCACATTAACAAAAAAACCTGATACCATGGAACATGGTGGAGTTTACCACTTTTTGATTTTCACTGCAAAGTTTTGGCTTGGAACTGGTGATGACTGGTGAATCATCTTTAGATGTGTGTGCAGGTTCAACATACCAGCAATCCATCATCTGAAGGTTACTTTTTCATGGTTTACAGAACTGAGACAGACTAGTCTACTAGTAATATCTACTGTAGTTGTATGGCTATAAAATAGTCTGATCACCAGGTAAGAAATAGACAGTAAACACAAATTCAACATGTAACATGCAGTTTCCATATGGTCAATGTACCCACACTCAGCATGCACAAAACAAACACACTGTTCACACCCTAAACTCTATGACTCATGAGAGGGCCAGTGGCACAATTTAGCTCCAATCATGGTAGAGTGGAGAAGAGACAGGTTCTCATTATTGTCTAATAGATACCAACGCACACTCACTGTCTTCAGACTAGCTCTATTACCAAGCTAATGCAAACTTCACTGAGGACAGCAAAGAGCAAAGGGGAGAGTGCTGTGTGTATAGCAGAGGAGTAGAGGAGATTGGAGAGGCAATTTGTTCTTATCTAACTCCTGGCAGATTCTGGATTGGAGCATGAGTTTATGGGCTTGACACACACTGGGCGATATTCGGTTCATTTCTGAAGAAAGCAGTGCCAAATAGCCATGGGAGCCTCTGTAAATCATCTGTTAAGGAACACAAGCAGGGACTGGCTTTTTTTTTTCTACACTATACATTTATAAATACCTGAGTTTTCCAAAACCATACAATTTTTCCAGTATGTGTTTTTAGAAATTTAGATATATTTCTATTCTATATTGGACAAAATTAGCCAAACTTCTCTGTTTTGCAAGGTCCATATGATAGCTTTTCTAACAATCCATTTGTCATGGAATTGGTTGTCTTCCTCTCAGGGATGCCATGTTAAGCTAACAGCAGAGATTTTAAGGTGTTGAATTGTGCTGTTGTTCTGACAGTCCAGCTATGCAAGAGAGTCACACTGGAATGCTTCTGGTGGTCCTTGTTGAATTAGCAGTGTCTGTCCTGGTCTGTCTCAGTTTTGAAGACACTCAAGACTAAGATCATCCAGAAAAGCATTTGTGAGGTTAGGCACAAGATGTTGGACAAGAAGGCCTGGCTCACAATCTCCATTCTAGTTTATCCCAAAGGTGTTTGATGGGGTTGAAGTCAGGGTTCTGTGTGGGCCAGTCAAGTTCTTCCAGACCAAAATCATCCAACCATGTCTTAATGGCCCTTGCTTTATGTACTGGGGCACAGTCATGGTGGAACAGAAAAGGGCCATCCTGGACATAGAAGCGTTAACATGTTTCCACTGCTCCAGAGTCCAGTGGCAGCATTGTTGGCATTATGCTTGGTGAAGTAAGGCTTACATGCAGCTGTTCGGCCATGGAAACCCATTCCATGAAGCTCTCGGAGCACAGTTTTTGTGCTGATATCAATGCCAGAGGAAGTTTGGAATTCTGCAGTTATTGAGTCAACAGAGCGTTTACCCTGCTCTGTGACTTTATGTGGTCTGCAACTTCATGGCTGAGTTGCTGTTGTTCCTAAACTCTTCCACTTTTCAATAACACCACTTACAGTTGAAAGTGGAATATCTAGTGTTGGAATAATTGTACATAAGTTATCTCATATTTACCTTTTATATTGCAACTAATCTTTTCTATTAGAATGTACAAGTGTGCTGTATGCTTAAGTTGCTTTTCAGGAAGCCTCCGAAGTGTTCTTCGAAGTGTGAGTGTGACCGGCTTGTGACCCTGCTGAGCTTTCGACGAAAAACAGGAACCAAATCTAGAGGCAGAGGCAGCTGAAACCAGACAGGCTAATTTCTGCCACCGTTTCTAAGAAGAAGAGATTACACCTACTGAAGAACTGATATGCTAATGCAAACTTTAAGTTTCGATTACGTTGCTGCTGTGTGACCCCCACCCTTTAGAGCAGCGACGACGATGTAAATTAGGGAGTCCTGAAGACAATAAAAAGAAAGGGTTCGGCAAGGTTTGCTCAGAGCGGAAGGAGATGTGTACTGAGCATATCTCTCCGTGTCTCCTTGCAAGTAAAAACTCTAACGCTGTGTCTTGTCTTCCTTTGTCTGATATTTGAATGTTTTAGGTTGTCTGAACCTGACATCTAGCAAGGGAGAAATTTCACAAACTGACTCATTACAAAGGTGACATCCTATGACAATGCAATGCTTGAATCCACTCCTCATAACTCTTCAGATTGACCCATTGTCAGTGTGCTTGATTTACCTGTAGCGATGGGTCTGAATGAAATACCTGAATTCAATGATTAAGAGGTGTGTAGTGTATTTCAACTTCTGAGCAGCTTGTGTCTGAAGAGCTGTCAGCATTCCTTTTAGACTAGAGTGATAAGACATCACTGTCAAGTCATTTCATATGTACAAAACATAGACACAAAGTTAATTATGCTTGTCTCTGAGAATGGAACAGAAGAGAAAGAGAATATTGGGTAATTTTGTAATCATGAGGGTGTTTTCAATAGAATCCCTCCAAGCTTTGTTGTTTTCCAGGTTCAGTAGATACAGCCGAGTGACCTTCTTATCCTCATCTGCCCTCAGCATACAGATGTTTTAAATCTTTGTTTACTATCTCTTACTGTGTGTCAAGTCCATTATTTTGCATGCACACACACACAGAGAGAGAGAGAGAGAGAGAGAGACACAGACACAATTTCACTTTTGGGGTATTTACATAGACTTGCATTCATTTCCTGGAAATTTACGCTAACCCTTAACATAATCTCACAAACCGTCCCTAATCAACTGGACTTGAAGTCTTGTTTGTGTCCCTGAAAGTGACTAAAGTAATTCCCACACACACATATACACACATACACT
Organism: Scomber japonicus; assembly: GCF_027409825.1. Lineage (NCBI taxonomy): Eukaryota > Metazoa > Chordata > Actinopteri > Scombriformes > Scombridae > Scomber > Scomber japonicus. The sequence goes on along the minus strand of NC_070583.1, from coordinate 1,500,791 downwards.
GCATCCTCACCTCTAAAACATGTTCATTTTGTTGTTCGCGGTCCAGTTTCCTGGAGGTTGTGGTGATCAGACCTGGGACAGAAAACATAAGAGAAAACAATTAGAATGAAGACAACACACACACAAACACACACAGACACACACGGACACGATTGCTGACTTGTTCTAATTACATAGAATGAGAGATTGTGTGGGGGCGGGCATTACTATTCAATTGACTTGAATCAATAAGAGAGCTTAAAGCAGGAGAGAGGTGAGATGAAAGGAGAGTTACGTGTTTGAGTTAGTTGAATGATGAGAACAACTTTGGTGTCAGTCATGTACTATTAACAGGGTTTTTATTATCATATTCAAGACTGCTTTGGATTTTATTCTCTGCTTGTGCTGTCATTGAGGCTCTTGCCAATGAATGAATGCATTTATTGTCATTACATGTTGTGTTATAGTGTTGTCACTAAATTTAAAGAAGCAATTCCATCAGTGCTGAATTCAATACCATGTCTCAACACAATATAGATTTCTTATTCTGATTTTAGTCCCTTCCAGATCGATCATATTGTTGATAGTGCTGCAGGTTCACTGCGAACAACTGTCTGTCATCGCTCCTTTTAAAAAGAAGATAAAACAACAGAGAACATCTCCGTGGTATAATACTCAAACCAGACAATTACAGCAAACTTCACGAAAACTAGAAGAATCTCACTTAGCCTGGTAAGACAGTTTTACCAGACTAAGATTACTCATCACTAACCCTCCCTACTAAAGGTTTCTTTTCAGTACTTTGGCTAAACTGACAAATAGTCACAACTCTACTGATCTATGTATTCCTATAACTCTCAGTAATAATCACTTCATGACTTTCTTTAATGATAACATTTTAACTATTACGGACAAAATGAATCACCTCCTGCCCTCGATAGGCACTGATTTATCCTCTAACACATGAAACTGATATTTATTTAGACTGTTTTTCTCCAGTAGACCTTTCAGAATGAACTTTAATGATTACTTCATCCAAACTATCATCCTGTCTCTTAGATAGAGTCAAGACATGTACCACAGTCCTTTAAGAAGCCTACTCTTGATTCAGAGGTTTTACTACAACTACAGGCCTTTCTCTCCAAGATCCTTCAGGAAGCAGTCGCCAATCAGCTGTGTGACTTTCTACATAGTAAAGGTTTATTTGATTTCAATCTGGATTTAGAACTCATCATAGCACAGACAGCACTAGTAAAAGTTACAAATGACCTTTCAACTTCATCAGACAATGGACTTCTCTCTGTCCTCGTCCTGTTAGATCTTAGTGCTGCCTTTGACACTATTGATCATCAAATCCTGTTGCAGAGACTTGAACATTTGATTGGCATTAAAGGAACAGCATTAAAATGGTATAAGTCCAATCAGATTGATTTCAGTTTGTAAATGTCAATGATAAATCCTCCATGCAAACAAAAGTTAGACACGGTGTTCCTCAAGGTACAGTGCTTGGACCAATACTATTCTCCTTATATATGCTTCCTTTAGGAAACATTATTCGGAAACACTCAATAAATGTTCATTGTTATACAGATCATACCCAATTATATCTATCAATAAAGCCAAATGAAATTAAGCAATTGACACTACTACAAACATGCATTAAGGACATAAAGGCCTGGATGACCTGCAACTTCCTGTTATTAAACACAGAAAAAACTAAAGTTATTGTGCTTGGCCCTAAACACCTTAGAAACTCACTATCAAATGATATAACTACTCTGGATGGCATTACTTTGGCCTCCAGCACCACTGTAAGGAACCTAGGAGTTATATTTGATCAGGATTTGTCCTTTAATTCCCATATAAAACAAATTTCAAGGACTGCCTTCTTTCATCTGCGTAATATTGCAAAAATTAGACATATCCTGTCTCAAAATGAGGCTGAAAAACTAGTCCATGAATTTATTACTTCTAGGCTGAACTACTGTAATTCATTATTATCAGGCTGTCCTAACAAGTCTCTAAAGACTCTCCAGCTGGTCCAGAATGCAGCTGCTTGTGTTCTGACAAAAACTAGAAAGAGAGATCATATTACTCCCATTTTGGCTTCACTGCATTGGCTTCCCGTAAAATTCAGAATAGAATTCAAAATCCTTCTCCTCACCTTCAAAGTTCTTAATGGTCAGGCTCCATCATATCTTAAAGAGCTGATAGTACCTTATTTTAGGGCTGCACGATATATCGTTTGAGCATCGTCATCGCGATGTACGTGTGGGAGATCGTCACATCGCAGAGCCTGCGATGTAGGTGGCGAATGAACTCATCTAATTTCAAGGGTAGCTGACTGATATACACTGCATGTAGACTCTGCGTGTGCTGTGCAGTGATCCACCAATCACATTCAATTACCCTGACAGCCGCCAATCAAAATCAAAGAGGAGGAAACCACCCCCCTGCACATGAAGTGAGTCGCTGACGCTGCCGGTAACAACAACAACAACGATCGCAAAATGAGCAACGAACAAGAGAAAACCATCGAAAATGAAGACTTGTTGCCAAAAAGAAAAGCAACGTCAGTTATCTGGAATTATTTCGGTTACAAGAAGGATGATGTCGACTACACACGTGTTCTGTGTCGGCAGTGCCTTTCATCTGTTGCTACAACGAGAGGTAACACAACTAACCACACAGCTCAGTATGACGAATGCAAAGCCAGATCTGAATGTTGTCCCAAAAAAAAAAAACATTTCAGAAGCCTTTGTAACTTGCAAACAAGTTAGTCGTGTTACCTCTCGTTGTGGCAACAGATGAAAGGCACTGCCGACACAGAACACGTGTTTTAATATCGCAATATAAAAAAAATTGCAATGTTAGTTTTTTCCAATATCGTGCAGCCCTACCTTATGTAGAGCCTTCAGCTATCAGGCTCCTCTCCTGTGGAACCATCTTCCAGATTGTGTCTGGGGGGAAGACACTCTCTCTAAGAGTAGGCTTAAAACTTTCCTTTTTGATAAAACTTATAGTTAGGGCCGGTTCCAGCTCCTAGTTTATGCTGCTATAGGCTTAGACTGCCGGGGGACTCTCTCCTCCTCCCTCTCTCTATCTATATCAATTAACATTCATGTGCTATTAATGCATTCACTAACTTAAACTTCTTTCCCAAAATTCTGTGTTTTCTTGTCTCACAGGTAATCTGGGATTGTAGACGTCAGGTGGAGCGGTTCCTGTCCTGGACCTACTACTTTCAATGTTGATTTCAACTCTCACACACACACACACACACACACACACACACACACACACACACACTGCTGCTTGTTGCCACTCTGCACTGCTTCTCTACACTGGTCTCTCTATTCCCCCAGGAGCATACCAGTCTTATGATTGTGAAGCAGGAAACCATTAACAACGTGATTATGCAACATTAGCTCAAACACCCTGGAAACCAAAGCTTCATTTCTGTTGTTGATTGGGAATGTGAAACAGGATAAAAGGTCCAGGAAGAAATGGGATAGAAGGGGGTAAAAGATGTGACAAATAAGCCAAATATGGAAGACAAGATGTGGGAAGAAAGCTAGAAGATTCATGTCACTGAGTATTTCAATAAGTGTAAAAGGGATTTAAGTCAGTTTTACAGGAGAGCATCATGGTGAGTGTGCTCCACCACAACCACTGTCACTATGAGCATTACCATAACATTCCCTATGTCTTTATATACAGTCCCTCATTGTCGTAAATGTAATGGAGACTGCACAGGATTAACCCAGGTCATCTTCTAAATCACACAAATAAACCTGTTGTATATGTGTTTTGAACTTATTAACCATGTCTACATTGATTAATCAGCTCCAATTGAGCTTACTTGCTTCACTACAAACAGATTCCCCTCACTCACTACAGTGGGCAGGGATGTAAAATCAATGGATCAATAAATACAAACACTGTCAATTTCTTCTTGTGAAGTCAACATGATAATAATTTTGTTCAGTTAGCCTGATGAAGGCAGATTGTTGTCCTCTCAAGCTGGGCATAACCTGTGCAGTCTGATTTTGAGCTGTACAACCCTTTTTTTCAGCTTTTCATGTCAGAAATTTTGGTCGCTCCTCATGAGGGCAGAGCCACAAACCCACTCCCCTAAATTCAGTGTTTTGTATCTTTTTGCAAAATGGATAAACCTTATTGCCAGTGTTGGGAAAGTTCAAAGTTCAGTTCACACTAGGCATGGGCCGGTTACCGGTTTCAAGGTTTACCACGGTATGAAAAAGTCACAGTTTCAAAACCACTTAAATTTTCCGTCATACCGTTCCTGCGGTATGAGCAGGTTTTTTTTTTAATGTGACGTCTCGTCAGAGAGAGTGGAGGTCCCTCAGGTCGTGTGCAGCTGCAGCGTAAAGTAGTCCTCCTCCGGCGCTCCTCCGGTTGCTGTTACAAGCAGGTAGCTCTGCAGGCTGTATGATGGCTGAAGGAGGCGAGACCCACGAACTTTTCCCCCCATTTCAAAGGACCAAGTCGGCTGTATTTATACTCCGGCTACCGTAAAAAGACAGACGGCCACGGCTTGGAGGGAGAAGGTCCCGGACAGTAGCAGCGCGAGGAGTCATCAAATATGATAGTGAGCAAGTCTCCAAAAACTGTTGAGATTCAGTTTTAAGCTCCTGCCTGCATTCATTTATTTATATTTATCTTAGAAGTGTTTTTACCTTTTTCAATTATTTATGTTCTGATCTTGAGCCACAGGTTAAGTGATGTGTTGTTTTTTTCACTAAAAATAATTCATTTATGTCGTGACTTGAGTTGCAGGTTTAGCCTCAGTTAAAGGACTGCACTTACTTTTTTCAGTTATTTTTTATTATTATTTATTTTAAATACATATTTACTAAAAATAAAAGACCGTTCAATGGAAAAAAAAATAATCTTTTTTTTATTTTTAAATACAGACATTTCAAAATATCACATTTTATAGCTGTAATCATAATACCGTGAAACCGTGATATTTTTACCTAAGGTTATCATACCGTCAGAATCTCATACCGGCCCATGCCTAGTTCACACATTTTAAAATGAACTAGTTCATAGTTCTTTTTTTTCATTATGTTACTGAAAGCTATTATTTTTCAAAATGAAATAATGTCCTATGCGTTTATTTCACTTGTATAGTGTAAGTAGTCAAGTCGCAGCAGACCAGTGGACCGTGCAATGTGAGCTCTGGCTTTACAGTGTGAGCTGCTATTTAAACAAAAACATTGCTGAAATCACACAGTGTATGCCCAGTTTCCGTTCAACAGGAGCTGACGGACAGAAACACTGAATGCAAGTCAGAGTGTGTGTGGATTCAACCTATGTGCTTATGCCCATGTTTCCTTTCTATGTGGATTCACAGCAAGAGTGAGTTTGGGTTTTTAGGACAGGACGAAAGCACACTGTTGAAAATGGATGCCTTAGATTTAAAACACAAGAAAAAACAAGAGCGTCATTATGAAACAGAATGCGGCCCTTTATTTTGATTCATGTTTTCATAATCGCTGGAAGCCAAACTTGTAATTGAAAATTAAATTAAATGAATCACTCAGCCCTTACAGAAAATACAACTCACAAACAGTTTTGCTGTTTTCAAGCTGTTTTCAAGGAATAGTTTAACATTTTGGGAAATACACACATCCCTTTCCTTTCAAATATTGAGAGTATTGAGTGGTTAACCTAGTTTAGCCGTAAGACTAGAAACACCTAAACTAGCTTTGTCCACAGTTTAAAAATACACCAGCCAACAGCTCATTAATTAATCGCGGAGATGTTTAATCTGTACACAAACAGAAATGTAAACCTGACCATTTCTGATTTTAAGAGTCACATGCTGGATCTTGGCAACATGTAACTATCTATGGTATTGTCTGGAAAGATTTCTTGGTTGAAGTATTTAAAAAGTGTCCTCTGTTACAACTGTGGTTGTATTTTTTCTTGCAATGTACAATACATGTTTCCTCCCCTCAGTATGTATGTGCATGATGTGTGAAGGGACAAATGTGATGGAAAAGTGGTAAGGAGATAATCAGACAGAGAAGGAGACAATTAGGCAGATGGACAAAGGAAATAAACACAAATCACAGCAGAACGGTGCTACAGGCTTATAGATTATCTGTGGTTCCTCATCAATGTTTCATAACGACAAAATCAAATATTCAACATCTGCCATGGAGACAGAGGGAGACAGGCACATGGGTGGAAAAAAGAAGTCACAGCTATAAAGAGAAGAAAGTATGAGAGGATGACAGAAAAGAGAACACGAGAAGATAAAATATGACAATACAAAAAAGCAAAGTGGAAGAATCTCTTTAATAAAGGCAGACAGTGAGAGAGGGAGAGGGAGAGAGAGAGAGAGAGAAAGAGAGAGAGAGAGAGAGAGAGAGAGAGAAGTGTGTAGTTGTTTGAGACGAATGGGTGGAATATTATCAAATTCAAAGTGAAGAAAGAAAAGATAAATATAGCATCAGCCAATTATATCTCCCTCTCTCCACCATGAGCTCTATTTGCAGAATAAACGGTGTGTGTGATGCAGCATGCAGAGTGAAGTGTGTGTGTGTTCATGTTGTTGTTGTTTTGCCCAGCATCCTCCTTCTCCTCAGTACTTCTGCTTCATCACACACTCACACTACATAGATGCTATTACTCTACCATTTTCCTTCTATACTAGTGCTACCACATACCTCTCATTAAATGTGTGTAATTTTATCATCTCCCAACTGAATATCAGTAATGAGGAAACCTCATAAATTCCACCAATTGTAACTACTGATGATGTCAAGGCAAATGGAGAAGAGACATGTCACATTATCCATCTACATTATAATAATAACCTCAGTTTACCACTTTATGCTGCTGTCTCTGATTTATTTACATGTTTAAAGGAGCTGAAGGAACAAACTTAATGAATGAATAAATAAATAAACGTAGAGGCTTCCACAGAGCTCACTGAAAGGATAGATGAGTATGAAATTTATGCAAATTGCATGCTTTGGTCTTCACATTCACCAGATATCAACCCACTTGAACAACCGAGAAAGATTTTGGAGCAGTACGTTAAAGACCGTGTAAAGTGAATTCAAACATTTTCTTTCTAAAAAAGGTGTAAAAAGCATTTCAACCATTTAGATTTAAATTGTGGAGCTAGGCTTCACAAACTGTGTTTCAACATTTCTGTGTTCAGGATTTAGTGGGCGGGTCTGAAAATCACTGCCGCATTACCTGCCCCTCCTGCTGTAGAGGTATAAATACATTCAGCACACAATACTACTACTACAGTCTACAGTTAGCCAGTTAGCTGAGTTAGCCACCAAGTTAGCGGATGAGCTAGCTGCCGAGCTAGCGGCTGAGCTAGCCACTGAGCTAGCAGCAGAAAGCTCTCAGATGTAGCGTCCATGTTTCTGGTAGAGGTGGTGACTTTGATTGATAGTTGACACTTGCTAGGGGGCGGGGTTTCAGTGGACTAGGCGGGCACTCCCACAGCGTTTGGGAGCAGAGAAAGAGGCTGATTTTTACACAACTTTGAAGCCTAATTTCATACATTTGACGAATTTTTAATCATTCAAATTTGGCAGGGTGGTTAACAACACACTTTTCTGTGGTATATCAAACTCAGAACACATATTTATTCTTACTTTACACAGACTTTAAGGTGAGTACAGGCATCACAATTGTTGAACCAATTATGATTAGTTAGAGTCTGCTCCAGTCTGGGTCAGCAGGTATACTAACAGTCTCCAGATAAAATCCTACAATGTGTACTGTCATCTTCTGGTCCAATTGCTACCTGTTACTCCTATTATCATTATGTACAACATGTTTCATGTTTTCTTTGTAGAGTATAGAGATTATGTTACTTTAATATCTCCACTCACCATGTCATCCAAATTTAGAATTTTTCGCCCAATTCTTTTCAGTGCATATTTCAGTATAAGTTAGAAAGTATTTTTGATTAACGCCCCATTTCAGCTGCTTTGGCCCTACAATGGAAAAGCCCAGAGTGAAAGGAAAATTCATGATCTCTCTGCCTGGAATTCACTTGACCTACACATGAAGAATCAGTGTTTTCAGTCCATACTCTGCTCATCCAGATACCTAGGTTACTTTTAGTACTGCCTTTTTCACTCATGCAAAAACTCACCAGTTCGGGGGTTGATGGTAAAGAAGTTCTGTGGGTTTCCACTGATGATGCGGTAGTTGAGCCTGTCAGCAGCGGTGGGGGGTGTGGCATCAGGGTCCTGGGCTTGGATCTGGATCACAGAAACATCTCGTAGAGAGTTCTCAGGTACTGAGGGTCGGTACAGCGGCTCCGAGGTCAACGGGGCATTGTCATTGACATCCTCCACCTGGACAAACACCTCGATAGTGGCAAACTGGGGAACCACGCCATGGTCGCTAGCATACACTGTCAGCCAATAGGAGTCCTTGGTCTCACGGTCCAGCATGTCAGTGGTGTAGATCACCCCTGGTGGAAGAAGACACAAAGAGAGTGTTTGTCATCACCTAGTCATGCAACCCAGTCTCACAGCAAAACGTATCACAGCTACGTTGGTCCACTGTGTAAAAGCCATCTCACTCAGTCCTATGGAAAAGAATAGGGCAGAAAAAACGTAGCCATCGCACAATTTATGAGCCCAAATAGTGAGATGGTTACTTTTTACACTGTGGACCAACGTAGATGTGATACGTTTGACGCACCGACACATCATCTGGCCAGCTATATATCCACTGTTTTCACTATGAACACAATTTTCTTTCCCAGAGCTGTTGGGTTTAACCTGAAACCTGTCCTCATTACTGCACACAACATATTGTCAACAGGTTTCATATAAATAGGAGTGGTTTCTTTGTAGAAACAATTAACATTCACAGTGAGGTTTGCACATGATCCAGGGCAATACATATGTTTTTTATGAAATGTTTTAAATGATGGGATCAACATATACTAAATTCCATCACCTGAATTGCAGGAATATATAAAACAGACATCTCATCTGTCTAAGCAAGTAAAACGAAGACCATCTGACTGGATAGATACCACTAGAGGTATGGGAGTAACAAACCCAAACTGATGTTCACTTCACTCAGCAGTATAGCTTGTAGCTAGGCCATCAAATGCAAACAGCAGACACAATGTAATTTGCCTACAGTGCCTGCAATTTATCAGTTCAGCTGATCCACAGAAGAGGAAGTCCCTACTGCTGTACTCACAGTGTCACTTTCTCCTACTCTGAACAGGACACTAACATCTAAATGTTGTTCATTGCTTACTAGGGGTGACGAGATCTTGCGAGACGAAAACGCGACGATATTTCTCATCGAAGTGAATTTTGTCTCGCGAAGCTATAATTACACACATTAAAAAAAAGGATTTCTATCGCTCATTTGCACTTCATGTCTTCTTTTTATAATGTTACGTGTGGAGCTTCTACCTGTTGAGAAGATCTCAGTTAGAAGTATCAGATGAGGAGAGGAGCAGCAGTAAGTTAACCTCAGGTCTCTACACTGATAGTCTGAGGTAGGAGGAACGGAGGAATCTAGCGCATCTATGGAAGCCTAATGATGCAAAAAGTAAAATGAGTCTACCAAATTATTTTTGTTTATATTTTGTTCTACTTGTGTATTTATGTGATACAGGATTTGGGCAATTTACTTTTATTAGCAATATGTTATAATTTGTGATAATTGGATTCTTTATTTAAATATATTTATATATTAGAATTGTTTCTACTCTTTATAATTTACTTTTTAGTATTTGTGATTGTATCTAACCTTTTTATTTATGATTGTTATTTCCATAAATACCAAAATTATCCATCTATAAAATATCTATATGGGGAAACCTTTTACAGTGCTGCATACTGCATATTGTTAGGGACTTTTCCATCATTAAGATGCACTGGGTCAAACTAGGCTTTGCGGTCATAAGCAAGGCCTCACCAAATGATAGGTTTAGACATTGTCTCCCCTTGAGATAGTGGTAAGCAGTGAGTCTGCTCCTTTTGGGGAAAACAAGAGGCATTCTGATAGTGTTGCTATAGCAGCCGAGGTCAGATATGTGTTTGACTGTTTTCCCTGTATGGGGTAGAGGTAAGTGGAGTCAGAGGTTTGATATAGTGTTGGATGTAGGACAAAGGTCCTGAGTGAGGTCTATGTCAATGTTTTGTCTATAGACCAGTAGACTAAATTCTATATATTGTAGATGTGTTGGATCTGCCCATATTTGGGCATGGCTCAACCATGAGCATTATCTGTGTAATTAAATTAAAGTCTATCTCCGGAGGAGAAAAACTTCAGAATTGAAGGAAGCATCAGAACGTAACGTATACTGATCATTCATTCACTTCTCCTTCATGAAGTAAATAAACCTTTTCAATACAAGACATCCTGGACTCCCGTCTACTCTCTCTATTGCTATATGGGCTGCATAATTAATATCTCTATCACATATGATAATTATATATTTAGAAAGTAGAACTAAAGTGATTCATTACAAGATGATTAGTTAAAACGTCAATTAAATTTCCATTTTGTGAATTTCAAATAAAAGAACAGTCATGTATTTCCTCATTGAAGTTTTCTTAAAAATATAGTTAAAGTCTTGTCTTGTCTCGATCTTGTGAACCCAATATCGTGTCTTGTCTCGTCTCGTGAGCTGAGTGTATCGTCACACCCCTATTGCTTACAACTCAGCATTCAACACAATTATCCCCTCAAAGGTCTCAAACAAGCTCCACACCACAGTGGATTCTGGCCTTTCTCTCAGCCTTAAACTCTACACACTATTCACTATTTACTCAGTGGTTGTGGGAATAACAACATAATCTTTACATTTGCAGCCACACCACAGTCAGGTTTGATCACAGGCAGTGATGAATCAGCCTACAGGACAGAAGTGGCAAGCTTAGTGTTGTGGTGCAAATAACAATCTGACCCTCAACATCAGCAAAACAAAGGAGATAACTGTGGATCTGAGGAGGGCAGAGCCACAATTCAGCCACAATGTGACAGAGAGTGTGAGCAGCTTATTTTTTCTGACACCTGAGCCAATTCCATTCAGAAAAAGCAATGTGTGAACCTCAAGTTCAATGCATGTAGTGTAAAAACTGAAGTTACAAGGAAATTCAATCATTTGTATTTCAGCGTTCAGCCACAGTAAGACAATAATTTCATCTTTTAACATTTCGACTTTCACATGCCAGCACTTATTTTGCACTGCAGGACGTCTCACTCTGGAGTTCCTTCATCTCTTTTTGGATTCTACAGTTACACTCCATTTATGTGTACAAGTACTGATTCATGATACATGTGCACCAGCCAATTGTGTTCTTACCTCTGTGTGTATGTAAGTGAATCAGAATCATTCTAAATTGACAGGCGTGTGCTCGTTCTCTGTAATTGGGATACTAACCTATACACACTTATTACTCTATGTAATGAAAGCCCTGTTGGAGCAGTGCAGCAGTGCAAATGAGCCACAATGGTAAACATGTTGAAAAGCATGGTAAACATGTAATTGATACAGCCATTAGGATCCTGAATGTGAGAACCTTCATACCTATTGCACCACTACCATGCAGTATGTCCATAACAATAAAAAGTCTGTGGGGTTGATCAAATAAGTATTAACTACTGTGTTAGGTGCCCATTGTATTTTGTCACTGTCCACAACAGTACATGATATACCAAAAGGAGAACAACCCCCCACCAAAATAATAAAATGCAGGTAAACAAATAATTATGTTAATATTAATTTTTGTGGCAGCCTTCATCATCATCCACCTGAGCATCTGTACATGCCTGGTGTGTGTTTGTCTTGTGTGTGTGTGTGAGAGAGAGAGAGAGAGAGTGAGAGACAGAGTGACTGCAGTGAGTGCTCTTTATTCATATTTATTTGGCTATTGTCTAAACTGATCACTGTCTCTTCAGTCCATGTGGAATCCTCCTGGTCATACCTGAGTGTTGCTGACTAAGGCTGACAAACACACACACACACACACACACACACACACACACACACACACATAAACACATGCACATACTGTGCAGCTTTAGTTACAGCTGGAGCTTCCAGGAAGACACATAGGAACATTACAGGAACTGTTCTGTTTGCTGCTCTACATAAACCAACATGTGCGTGTGAGCATGCACGCGTGTGTACGTGTGCATGTGAGTAAGCGTGTTAAGTGGCCGCCTGTTCTATTTTCTTTTTCAAGTGTCACTGAGGGATGTGTTCAGCAGCAGTGGAGAGTTAAATCCAGCTCTTTGAGAATCCACTTCTTTAAAGGTCCTCTGCAGACACGTAAAAATACTTGGAATAATAATGTGTGATATGGTTTTTCCACAAAAAAAGTACAATTATTAATCTACTCCTTCTCCCTGATTAAGAAATTCTGTGAATATGCAAATATTGTTATTTTCAAAAGAATTCCTGCTGGACACAAGATGTCCATTCTCAGTGTACTGTATGGGCATCACAAATGTGTAAATTATAGATAGGTGACATGTGCCATAGAAGTGGCTCCAAACTATTTTCAGCAGATAAATGTGAAAGTCTTCTTCTGCACACACACAATGAATCACAAACACTTAACTGTAGAAACAGGAAGAAAACACACGATTAAATTGGTGAATTGTATGTACAATCAATGTATTATTCTATCAATTAATCCCCTCTAAAATACAAAAAAGCAGATTTTTTTTATTTTTCATATTGAAACTTGTAGTTTTCAGCCCCAACAGATGCTGACTCAAACATGACTTGAGGCAAGTTATCAGATTTGACGCAGCTCCCTCTGGAGACACAAAAGGCTTTATACAACTTTTTACTCATAGAACACCTGGAAGCACGCTGATGTTGAAAATAAGGGGACTTCGTCTTTAACTGTGCAAAGTCAAACACTGCTGATGCTCACTCTCTCTTTCTAAGTGTATGTTCTGAAACACACACACACACAAGCAGTGTGTCATTGTTTTTGTCCTATGGGACAACTGAATGTTCAAGGTTAGCTGTAATTAATTCACAGTTGCCCTGTGCTGTGCTCTGTCTGCCTAGCTGTTCATTCATCTCTGCCTCCTTCAGGTCCCTTGACTGCACTACAATTAATAGCCATGCACCATGCTAGAACATTGCTTTTAATAGCCTAAGCTCCTGCTTACAAGACTGCTTTCCAATTATGAGTGTGGAATTAAGTACAAATGTCACAGGAGTGCCAGACATAAACACAGTGGAGAGAGGGGAGTGACAGTCTGCATCTCTGTCCAATCAGCTCCTCACAGCGCAGAACTGCTGTACTGCCATCACATCCATACGTCTGTCAGCCATAATGTTATTCTATCCACAGTTCAGACAGGTGGACTGTGTTTATGTTAAGATCTGACTTTGTGTTGTATGTATGCATTAAACAAGCACAGCAGCTCTTTATTCGCCTTTTTAATGCTATTTGGATATTAGAGCCCAACGGTTATTTAACTTTTGATTTAGATAATGATCTTAATATTTAAGAATAAAAACAAAGATTTAATAATAATATTTTCTTTCTTTAACAGCACATATTATCAAATCTAGTGTTAATCTAGTCCTTAACATTCTTCATCTATTCAAAGACAAATTCATGTTACAGCAGTTGACAGAGTTGACTGCCCATGTTGGTCTCTATCACAAAGTAGAATATCCAAATACATGTTAAAGTTAAACACTGTAACTGCATGTTCCTAAAAGCTAGCTTCTGTTACAATATGTGTATTGTGACTGGTGCCTCAAACCAAATCAGGATAATCAAGATGATTTCAAATGATATTTCATTTTGGTTTCTGTACAGTCTATCATTGTACAGCTGAGCACAGGTTCATATGATATGACCAATTCAAAACTTCTGTAACTAAATTTCAGTTTTTCTTTTTTCAGCCCCATACTATTTTACTACTTCATTTTGTTATCAAATTATGCTAACTCTGGACTAAATGTAATTTAGTGCAAAGTGGAAATCCAGGTTCCATAAGTGGCAGGTTTTTAAGGGGGACTGATGGATTTTCTCCAAACATAGATGCTGTAGAACTACAATGTTTGAAGTGTTTTGGTAACCGTGACAGTATTCTGAGCAGCCAGCTGAAGAAACATCATCTCATACACTCCACCTCAAGATACTACTAACTCCTCTAACAGTCATTCTGTACACTGAGACAATAAATATGATAAATGACTTAAGTAAATGAGCCAACCTTGTTCAGCCCTGACTCTGGCTGAGCTAAGTTGTGAGTCTGACTAGACTGAGGGCTGCTGGGTATCTGGGGAAGTGCATTTCAACAAGCCAGACGAAGTGAGTCTCAGGCTTGGTTGGGAATTAGAGTGAGATTAATTAAGGCATTGATTAGCATTTGCACTAATCCAAGGGAGTGGAGGCCCTTTGTAATACACTATGCAGGCACTCACTGTTTTTTATTGCTGCAAATGCATCCAATTTGCAGTATTGCTACATCTAAACTCAGCATTAGACTCCTCTCAGTAATAGTAAGTTTAAGTAACTAACCAACTAACCACCTATGTGTATCGTCAATATTCCTTGTGCAGCTGTACATATTTCAGTGTATGACTGTGGTATTGGGATGAAGCCTACAATATAAAACAAGATATATGCTATACATTTTCACTGTGATAAGGTATTGGACATATTCAACAGTCAATAGCATTACTGTAGGCTTTAAAATGCTGGACACTAACTTAAAACGTTTTTCTACATTCGACTAACTTACATTCTGCCTTTTAGAGAGTAGCACTGATTGGTCTAAGCTTGGAGGCACTTTTGTTAGATGGTCACGTGACTGGATGACTTACATTGCCTGCAGCAAAACTACACCTGATGTTGACTGATCCACTGGTCAAGTTTGTAAAGATGCATACACAGGCAGTAGTGCACCAAGATACAGATGAAGAGGTGAGGAGGACCTCGTGCCTCTCCACTACCCAACTCATTAATGCCATTTTAAGTTGAAGCTGAATCTGACTAGGATCAAAAGAATGATTCTAAAGGGTGCCTATCGGTCTTGTTACCACGGCAACAGCAACAAGCATTGCTGAAAATGAAATCAACATTGCTACTGGCTCCACAGTAGTGGAGTTAAGAGGAGTGACTTCAGTGGTATGGATGTGGATTGGTTACATAAGACCAAATATACAACAAAACATGGAAAGTTTGTAAGAAGTGCAAGAAGACTGGGACAACAAAAGGGGACACACAACAAATTGATTTCATCACCTCAAGTAGAAGCACCAGTTAAGTAGAAGAAGAAACATAGAAATACCCTGATGTATTGTGACATTATTTTAAGGTCATATTGCCCATCCATTATGGGGATACAAATACACAGAAAAAATCCATGAATAATGAATAAAATCATTTGAAAAATATGAATAAAAAACTGGACACAGTGCTTACTACTGTATGTGTATCTAAACTTGCTGATGATCATTTCTGATTTCTTCTCTCTCAACATGTTTAACATAAAATGCAATCAATTATGGTTGATTCAGTCTTGAATTCAGTAGAATTGACAAGTGTGCAGGGCCAGAGCACATAGTTGTGTAGGGATACTGGTCCACCTGCCCTACTTTCTTTTTGCTTTGCAATTTCATAAGCTGCTCTTCAGCAAGAGGTGGGAGCCACTCCTTTTGCTTGTATTCAAGAGTCAGTATTGGCATTTAGAAGATAACAATCTTATTAGCTAGATGGCAAGAGTGCAAGGTGTTATAAAACTAACTATTAACTAATGGAAGTTCTAGGTTTTGTGGTAGCCTGAATTCAGTCAGTCAAGACTCTGAGCTAAAGATTGAGCCTGTTGTTCAGGGCATCAGGAGACCAAAGATCCCAGTAATATCCAATAATGTGACTTTTTTTTGTCACATTTAACTATACAGTTTATATTTGATGTATCCACCCTCTGCCCAGGAGTTCATCACTGACTGATCTAACAGTGCAGCCCCTGACGGCCTTCATTGACCAAGCTAGTCATCTATCCTTGGTTTCACCTTTTAATAACCCACAAGATTCAGCTGAGTTATGAGAGTACTGCCCTTCAACAAAGGACTTTTCTTTTCACAATATACTATGCTGAGTAGGCCAAACAAAACCATTTCTTCTTCAACCTCACCACACCTCCATGTCAGCAAAAAAGCAATCCCCAGTGGAGACAGCAAATAAAGAGTGAGTGGCTAGGTGAAAGAGTGCAGTGAAAGTGGCAGATGGAGGAGAGAGGTAAGATGAAGAGGTCTGTGTATGGGTTTGGTTTGATATCAACGCATTCAACTCCACATAAAACTACTACAGTCCATAGCCAGAGACACTGACAAGCTGAGAGAAGTACAAACACTGAGTTAAACAATACACCATAAGGAGAGAGATTGGCCTGATCCAACCATAAACACACCTACATATGCACACACTTGGAGATGAGAATGGAAAAGGAATACACACATTGAAAATCCAATGAATACAGAGAGTTGGTCAGCTTCAAACACAAGGAGAGCAATGAATGAAATAGGTTTCACTCACAGAGCTGGTTTCATTTTGATGTGGTAGAAGTCTGTTTACATCAAACGTGACCAGGTCTTCAACGGGGGTCCGTGACCCCTAGGGGGTCTGCGGAGGTACTCAGGGGGGTTGCGAAAGTTTTGGTTGATTAGACATTTTTTTATATTCCCCCCTCGCAAAAAAAGTCTTTAAATACAAATACAACATGTCTTTAACATGAATCCAACACACGGAAGTGAACAGATCAATGGAGGCAGAAGACGTCTCAGCGACACACAGGAGCTGTTTCAAGCTGGGCACCAGTTCATTCACAACACCCGTCCCGCCAACAAGGAGGACCCACCCCTATCACTGCTGTGCCAATCACAAGGTTGTACCTTGCACCTCTTTAAAATAAAAACATGAATATATGAACCTGTTACAGACATCCCAACTCTACCGGAAGTTCCGGGAGTCTCCCACATATTGATAGTGGCTCCCTAACGCCCGCAAATGAGATCCAATCTCCTGGAATCTGGAGTGAGCAAGAGCGCAAACTAGAAAGTGACTACGCGTGTGTGTGCGCGCGTGTGTGTTATGTGACTATGAATGTTGCCTCTTATTAGACCAATCCACCCCCACCCCACCCGGACCGGCACCAATCACAACCCCCCCCCAGGGGCCCCCACCCCGGACCGACACCAAGTGTAACAGGAACCCCTTCCACCCCCGGAACGGACCTCCCTGAAATGACTTTTTGCAGGTTGGGATATCTGGTATTATTTGAATATCTTAATATTGAATGCACAATAACAAGGTACATGTATACATGGCACTATAGGACAATTGTGTACAATAAAAAATAAGTAGGGGCAACCGCTCCATCTCTCCATCAGTTTGGGGGTCCTTGGCCTGGAAAACGTTGAAGACGCCTGCTGTGGAACATGACTATGTAGTACTACCCTGATCAGGGTTTACTGGTTGTTCTACTGGATTGATCTAGGCTTAAAAGGCTTAAAACTAAAGAAAGACTCCACACCATTAGAGGTTTCTATAGGAGTTTAAAGATAATGAAGAATCTGTTAGACATGTTTGGTTTGAAAACACCAAGAACAAGACAACAAATCAAATATTGGAGAGAAAAATCAGGCTAGAAAACATTAAGCTGAAGGTGAACACATTTTGCCCTTATATCCACTCCCCCTTCAATTCGTGCTGTCAGTGCACCCCCACTCATCTCCACCTGGTTTAACAATGAGGGAAGAGAAAGGTCACAGAAAGAAAGACGTGAAGGCTGGGTATAAAACTTGGCCAATAGTGGAAACAATAAAAATCCAGTTTGATATTAATCTCTGCAGTCAATACAGTGTCAGCCAAACTGATATTGTCTCAATGTCTCATTCAATCTAAAATGAAATCTTACCTTTTCATGTATGTAAGCACCAGAAAATCTTCTTTTTTTTTTTACATTTGTGTTTATTCTTTTCTGATTCAAATATTAGACCACCTTTAGTGGTCTAATATGCCTATGAGTAGGATTATAGTTGGTTTGAACAGTTCTTCCATGGTCAGGATTTATACCTGACCATGGAATACCTAGATTAATAAAATGATCTTTAATATGAAATGAGGAAATATGAGATATTTGTCTTTACCCTAACAAAATAAAACAAAACAAAACAAATTCATCCATAAAAAACAAAACCTCTCACAAATAGGGGCGGGCACTATAGCCTTAAAATTATATCATGATATTTCAAGGTTATTTCTATGTTTTATTGGTAATTGCAGATTGCAGGTAGGCAGCATTTATTAGTGGGCATTTCCATTCTTTTGCAATGAGCTACTGTCATTGCCCAATTCTAAATGTGAATCTATTGCCACAAGGTGGCAGCAGTAACATTATAATGCAATAGTAATTATACAGCATTGTAGTAGGCCTTATTACATTAATGTTGTCATCAACTATATAAACTGTCAACTGTGATATAAAAAACTATTGTCTTTTTTATAAAATTGGAAAAAATCCTTTCACTCGTAAGTCACCATTGTTGTTTATGTCACAATGCATTCTGGGTAGTGTCTACAAATGTTTGCAGTGGTCTGTTTACACTACAGCCAGATGAACATGTCTGCTGTTCAGTCTTTCCAATTTGAACCTGAGTGCAACGTTAGCAAGGAGGACATCACCACTTCTCAATTGCTCAGAAATGCAAAACCGAGATATATTCAACTTCCCAATAAACAAAACAATTTACACTTCAATACTAGGCTATAAAGACTTAATTTTCCAGTTCATCAACAAAACAAAACAGAACAGTCAGTTCATTTCTCAGTAAAAAAACAACATAAACCGATCTTGGTGTAACTTTTTCAGTTCATCAGTTGTGAAGTCAGGTGAAGTCAGAGCCGTATCTCCCGTTTTGTTGAGGAGACAAACAGTACTCATTAACCGGCGTTACCATGGTAACATGTCAGTCAGTAGTGAGTAGCCTAGTAGTAGTAGACTAAGTCACAGTCAGGGATCTGTAATCACTCACGTCCAGTTGAGAATTGAGTTGAACAAGGGATTAAGCTTTTCTCTCTAACTCTGCTGCAGTGTGCAGACTACTTTGCCAGTCTGTCTCACGTCCTCCAACTCCTGTGTGCGCCATGAGATGCTGTGTGACGTCTTTTTTACAGAGACAGCAGTACGTTGCCATGGTGACATGTGACACATTGCAGGTGCAGCTGAGTGAAGAGCTGGAGTGAATGATATCACTTGGTTAGCAGCATATGGACCACGTAGCATCTGACATGACCACAAATGTTCTTTTCATGTGACGGCAAGCTTTATTAAAGGGAAGCGACTTTATGTATTTATGTTTGTCTTTGCCAGCTTGTTACAGCGCACTAGGGAATGTAAGTGCATTATACATCATTGTGCCGCTACATTATTGATATCGTGATATGACTTTTTTTCATCACATAAAAATGTATACTGATATTATCATGAATGGTATGATGTGGCACAGCCCCACTATCAAACATTCCCCTCTAAGATCCATATAGCCTATAAATCTCTCCACCCTTGTAATATGTCTGACATGACTAACTGACCACCACGGTCACCCACTCTGAGGGGCTGCCCTGCTGAAGTGGATTCACAACAAACATAACTAAAATAAGGAATCAAACTCGTTCCCCCAAGACGATGAGTATCTCTTGCATATACCATGACAAGCTTGCCTGTAATTTAGAGAAATTCAGCTCTAGATACAGTGTGTTGTACATTATATTATATTCATTTCACTGGTATGAGCCATTGTGGAGAGTGCAAATACATCAAACCTGCAGTTCACTTGGGTGCCGCTGCTCAGATTGTATTCCTCTGCACTGTGCTTCAGACTGTTTCAACTGTAATGCAATATGCAGTGTTTCCTCTAGGGCTAAGGATTACTTTGTACCTGGATGGTGCAGTATTTAATAATAACACACAGTGAATGATTTGTTAAACTGTAAAATCCATCAAACATAACACTAGCTAGCTAAATCTACTCTTTTCTCTATTCTCTTTTCTTCCTCTTTCTCCCTCTCTGTCTGTGTCACCATGTACCTAGGTCAGACTGGAGATGTAACCATTCAGGTGAAAGATGGGTGATTACTTGTTACTTTTTTGTACTATTTAATCAGAAAACATGGTACACCTCGCTTCCACCTGTCTCCACTCATTTCAAAATAAAATTCCACAAAGTCCTGCATTCATTTTCCACTACTAAATGAATGTAGTGGAGATGCTGCTATACATCTTATTGTGTGTATGGACATCAATGAGTAGTGCTGAAGTTAAAGGCCGTGTAAAGTGAATTCAGACATTTTCTTCTAAACACATTAAATAGGTCATAAATGTATTTCGAAAAAGTGTAAAAAGCATTTCAACCATTTAGATTTGAATTGCGGAGCTAGGCTTCACAAACTGTGTTTCAACATTTCTGTGTTCAGGATTTAGTGGGCGGGTCTAAAAATCTCTGCCGCTGCCGCTAATTGACTAACTGTAGTAGTAGTGTGCGCTGAATGTATGTATACCTCTACAGCAGCAGGGGCGGGTTAATGCTAATCACCACTGTCTGAATTCACTTTACACAGTCTTTAAGAGAGTACATTCAGGAAACACGTTTAGGTTTTAGCCGGACCCTATTTCACAGAGAGTCATTCATTCTCTCATTCTCCAACAGAGTCTGCTTTTTATTTCTGCTATCTCATTCATCTTTCAGGAAAGGCCAATGGAGAGGGATCACTTGAAGAATAGACAGGAGAAAGAAGAAAAGAGAAAGACAGAAAAAATTAGAGCAGCAGTTCCAGCATTTAACTTACGTAAACAGTGCACGGCCCTGCATCAGTAAAATAGCCACATCCTTTTCTGTGGAGTTTGACAAGGTAATGCTGTAGGTGTGAGAGGTCAGCAGGTCAGTCATGTCAGATTGTGAGGAGGCTATTAGTGAGAAATGAGCAACAGGAACCCTTTATGAGACTCCTGTTAAGATGGCCTCTCTGAGGGTTATAATGAGTTCTCAGCTAGTCCTTCAGCTATGAGCAGGGATTAGCACCTGAGACCCCACAGGTAAAACCCTCATTAACCAACTTGCACTAGAGAGATAAAGTCCTGGGCCACACTGTGAGGGGAGGTGCAATCTATCTGCATGAGGGAGAGGAAGACAGCAGGTGAGTGAAGGTAAAGGTTAGCACATAAATAAGAGAAGACTTCTTATCTTGATTCTGTGCTAAACTGCATGGAGCCTTTAAAACCACAAACAATTACAATAAAACACAATCAACTATAAAAGGAACTGAGGAATAGGGGCAAGCTGGGTAATGAAAAGGTTTGATATGCAATCATGTTCCAATGTTGATTTAAAGGGTTGCTTCACCCAAATAATGGATACTTCTAGTTTTATTAATTTAATTTTGAAGTGTGTGAAATAAGTCTGAAATTTTCTGTCACCACTCCAATACAATAGAGATGAAGGGAATTTAGTTTGTGGTGCTCACAACACTGAAAAGTGACTTTGGCCCCTTTTATACAAAGATCCATTATTGCCATAAAAAGACATGTCATGTTATGTGGGCTTTGCTATTATACAGTGAACCAAACAAAGCAAGCAATATGGCACCCGTTTGTGTGATTTCAGATAGCATGTTGGCATTCTGGAATCAGAGGTCTAGTGTGTGTAGCCTGCCATGCCGTCTGTCCCTTTTACACAGACGTTGATCTAGCAATGTGACTACCTTTGCTGTGACTTAATGGCGGAGAAGCAATGGAAATGAAAAAGCAATTTAAACTGCTGGTAAATCAGTTTGGATGAACATCCCCACCCCCACCTCTACTCTGAATAATCTGCAGGACATACTGTTTTGATTGGAAAATAAATGGTCTCTATGAGATGTCTACTTTTTGTCTGACTTTTTTTTGGTGTGTGTGTGTGTGTGGGGGGGGGGGGGGGGTATTAATTATTAACTGATTTACTGATTAACTACATTTTTTTTACTAAATGGTATTGACTGTTTCAAAATTGTTGTTTCGTTTCTGTGTCTCACTGCAATTTCACTGCTGCATCTTGTCAGCTCATTTTTGGCAGTTTCATAAGTTTAAAAGAGACTGAGATGTTTTTCATAGAGAGAAAATAACTTTCTTTTTCTTGTCATGATTTCAATGTGCACACATCACCAGTCTGAGACAAAGAGAAGAAAATTAAATGGAAATGATTGTTTTGTGTTAGTGCAAAGGAGGATGTACTACAATTACTCTGTTAGGAAACGATACAAATATGAGGCATCACATCAGCAACCGATGTGTGTTTGCAAACAGTGTGGAGCTTCATTTTGAGTTCCTCCCTTAGCGCTAGAATGCTGGGTGCTGAATTTGGAGAGAAGAAAAAGCCTGAGGGAGGATTAACTGATGGATCTGTGTATCATGACACCACTGACTATGGTGAGATGGAAAAGAAAGACACTGGGTTCTTACTGGCTGGAGTACAGTCACAGTGATGTTACTCATGCCTTTAAAATAATTAAACATGTGACAAGGTTATACATTATGAATCATTATACATTATAAATCAACTTATATTGATTTAAATTAAATTAAAGCATGTATATATTTAACAACTATTACAAATGATCAACCCAAACCCAAAGAGAGTTGCCTAAACAAAGAATTGCTTAAAAAATACTGTAAATTCTCAAATAGGCCAGTATATTGTGTTTAAATGCAGAGGGCCTTTATTTATGATTTCACATATAAAATATTATATGGAATATTTTGTCATATTCGGTAAAAGACTCTTTACCTGAAATCATAATCTGCTGTTGATGACCTGTGGGTCTTCATAAATTATTTGTAATGTATAATACAGCAACAAGATTATGTCATGCTCATCACTCTGAAAATACAGTTTTC
Organism: Scomber japonicus; assembly: GCF_027409825.1. Classification (NCBI taxonomy): domain Eukaryota; kingdom Metazoa; phylum Chordata; class Actinopteri; order Scombriformes; family Scombridae; genus Scomber; species Scomber japonicus. The sequence goes on along the minus strand of NC_070583.1, from coordinate 1,477,853 downwards.
ATTCACCAAATATGGGACACATTCCTTGAGTAAACTGTCTAACTTCACTTCACTTCAGCACAGACACCCTCCATGTCTAATCAATTCCCCTCTGAGACTTGTTTGCATGGTATGTGCCCTGTTGTGGTTCTTAACTGGTGTTATCCACAGCACTGAATAAACTTGAGGCACTGACAGAGACAGAGCGCAGCAGAGAGAGCATTTAAGGATATAGGAGTGAAATGATTAATTCAGTAGTTTAGATTCTTATTCTAGCTCCATTACAGACTGAATAACAACATTCTCTGCATTTCTTTGTCAATTAGTTATTTTTTGTGTGTGTGAGAAAAGGGATTAGTGGAGCTTTGATTTGAGATTACTTTGTGTCAGAACAGATAGACTTGTACTCAGTATTTGTTTCCGTATCCTGAGAAGTTTGTACTCCCAAGTCGAACTTCCAAACTCTGATCTCACAAGTACACAAGTGGTAAACTGTAAATTACGTCTGTAAATTGTAGTAACAGAAAATAACCTGGGTTATACTCTCCATGCATACTGATCATATACCATAATAAAACCACCAGAAGTACATTCTAAACCTACAGTATAGGAAACATTGTACGTTCACACAGTATAAAAGGGACACATTAGGTGTGTTACCTTATTATGGAACTCAGACACACATGCAAATATAGTAGTATACAGTGTGCATACTTGATATCCTAAACAGTACAAAAACAGCATCTCACATTCACAGTTGCAGCACTCATGACACCATACCTGAAGGTTTGTTCCTGCTGACAAGAGCACAGAAGTACAATGTGTGTTTGTGTGAGAGAAAGAAAGAGAGAGCAGTCAGTGAGACACACACATCTGACTAAACAGGATTATTTTCTTCTGTGGGTGAAGTGAGGACACAGTGTTGTGGGGCAGGAGAGTGCTCATGCTACCTCAGTCTGTGCCTAATGTGTACGTGTGTGCACTGTGTGCGCGTGTGAGTTGTGATGAGCATGATGTGTGTAGGCTATTCACGAAGGTTTAATCCTAATTTTTTTCCAAGCTGTACACAGCATGCATGTCTGTGTGTGTATTGGCTGCCCCCACAGTGAGGGCAACCAAAAGCTATCATTACCAATGTTATTTTTCTCCTCATTGCAGGAAATGTAGCCTACGTTCTGTGCAGTGTGTGTGTGTGTGTGTGTTTGTGTGTGTGTGTGTGCGTGTGCGCAGTGAGTGGCCCAGCCCTGCTCTCCACAAGACCAAGCCACAAGCGGGCTGACCTCAGCCTTAAAGAGGCACAGGATGCAGCACACACAGAACGCACTTGTAAAAGTTAGAAGACAACATCCTATTTAAATATACAGTATATGAGTCATGTCCCATATTTTGATCAAATCTAAAAACAAAGCTCATATTAAGTTTGGAACCAAAAACCTGGTTTTAGCAATCAAAACAAGAACACCTAATTTACTACTTTTAATTAATCCTCCACTACTGGCTTGCTCTTGTGGTTATGTACTATTCCAGTATCCACTGGAACTAGGCTTATATTGAACGTTTCTGCACAATTTATGTCTAATTCCAACATTCAGTGCAGGAAGTAGTGTGTCCTATATAATAAAGTAAATGTGTGGAAGTCAGGATGGTGGATGGGATATTTGAAGTCTATCTTAAAACAAGTCAGGGTGAGGTACCATATGAATATGATATCCATATGATGTTCCCTTGTGTTGCAGCAGATATACTGTCCAGAGAAACATACATAGACAGGTCTGAATGCTGTAGTGCTTTTACATAATCATATATTCCATGTGTCGTAGTGGAGTGCGATTGGTCTAATAAGCAGCAACGCAGAGCTATCAGGACTTTGCTGTCACACACGCTGCATTGATAGTCACATAAAAACACACACACACATTACATTGATAGTCACATAAAAACATACGCGCTGCATTGATAGTCACACAAACACACACGCATACACAGACACTCCCCTTGCGTACACTCTTGCTTGCTCACTCCAGATTCCGGGAGATTGTAACCCACCCACACACACACACACACACACTACCCATACACCAGCTGACACCCCAACACTGCAAAGTACTCAACATGACACTCCTGCTCCTTCTCAGCCTGCAATTATGATAAATGAAGTCATTAATTATCTAATTATGGTGATAAAAGAGTGTAGCTCTGTGTAATGTGCAGAATATGTGATTAGTGTGTGCTTGTGGTCAAACATTCTGCAGTGTGCTCCTTAAAGCAACTTGAGGCCAGGAGGGAAGCTCTTTACAAGCTTGCTTCCAACTGTAATTAATATGGTTAGCTTAGCTGAAAGTGTTTAACTAGACTGCAGAGAAACTACATCCAGCCTGGCACTGCTAGTCAGGCTGGATTTCAAGACTCTCCACAAGGGCTCACCGCCTGAAATTAATCACTGTAGAACTGGGAGCCATGAATGCTCCTCTTCACCTCCTCCTCTTTTATTTCTTTCACTTTCCAGAACACAGTGGTTCCCAGGAAGAAGTGACACAGTGATTAACAGTCTTGATGTGAAGAGTTTCCTGCTGAATACAGTGGGCGGGAGAGTGACATGTAAAGGTTAGACTTCCGAGGTAAGTGTGTGTGTGTGTGTGTGTGTGTGTGTGTGTGGGGGGGGGGGGGGGGGGCGGGGTTGGCCAGTGAAAGTGGGAGTCAAATGTTAAGCCTATCCAGTTAGAGCAGGTACCAGCAGACAACACATCTATATCAACACACACAACAAAAGGCTACAATTTCCTCTCTCCAGCATTAAGCTGCCCCCCACCTCATTATTTTGGTTGGGAAGCATCAGAATAGAAAGGGAAGAAAAAAAACACACACAATTTAACATCAGGGAAAGAACCTTTTCAGCCCAGGGGCCAAACCAAGTGGATACAGAGAACGTGGATCTATATATGGTAAGGTTTGGTGAAGGTTTGTAGGTGTATGTACTGGTGCAGCAAATAGCTGATATTAGTTTCAGTGTTTGCTTGAGATATGTACTACTGAGTGCATTTTTTGGTACCAATGTTTTGGTAACTGTAGCCCTCGGTCAGGAACAGATATCGTCAGGTGGTGTCCAACCTTCATAGAGTGTTTCAGCCTTCAACCACTACACTCTCCAGTTGGTGGGCTGGCAGTAATAACTCACCGCCTATCTGCTCCAGACCTCCAGCTTTCGTCCTCCCTTTTGATCCTAGCCAGCAGGAGGCTTACTCAGCCTTCTCCCCAATCCTGCAAGCAGCTTGCTTTTTACTTCTCCCGTCAAGGCCAAGTACTGACAGCATCTGCCATGCTGACTTGGCAGGGAGGCCTCTGCAGCCTATTTCCACCAGGAAGAGCCACACCTGCCAGCCCTTGTCCCTGCACTCTTGGACCAAGGGCTGGTACTTGAGGGCCTTCCCCTAGTGGGCTTCGTCACAGCCCTCCTCCTATGAGACCGCCAACTCGACCAGGGTCATCTTCTGTCATATTTTTATTTCTAAAATATGACATTACTGCATGTGACGACTGTTATACTATCTAACTCAAATAAAGGAACATTTTCTGTCTGGAAGAAACACAACACACTGAACATTGTGTGTGTCACTGTGATCTATAGAGGGGGTCATGGAGATGCATGTACAGGTAAACCTGCTCAGCAAGTCTACTCTCGCGTAGCGTGCGACAAGTTGAAATAATTCAGGTCACAACCAATCATGCTTGACGCAAAAACGTGATGATGTCATTTTTGGCACACACACCCTTGCACTGGGGACACTGCATCAAGCATAATAAATCAGGCTGCTAGACTGACAGCTGTCTAATCCTGTCACAGTCAGCAATGGAACTTTTTTGCACCCAGACTCCACTCATATAACTAAATTAGGATCCTCTGTAAATTTAATGTTCAACATTATGGTTTAAAGAGCTGTTCAGTGTGTGTGTGTGTGTAAAGGGGCATAATTCATTAATTAGCTTTGGGCTGATATATGAGGCATGCCAAGGCTTGGCTAACAAGAGCCAGAAACTACATAAACTGATGTCCCTCCCCCAACTCTGCTGCTGTTCATCACGTTGGGATAAGTACACAGGGTTAACGACTGTGTATTATTATATATTATATTATTATTATTATCATTATTATTATTATTATTATTATATATTATATTATTATATATAACTATATATATATATTTTTTTGTTTGGCCATATCTATCTATCTATCTATCTATCTATCTATCTATCTATCTATCTAACTATCTATCTATCTATCTATCTATCTATCTATCTATCTATCTATCTATCTATCTATCTATCTATCTATCTGTTTATTTTGCTAGAAGTCATATGTCAAGTCGAAGAAGAACCAACCGTGTACCAAAATGCGTGTACCAGAGTGCGTAATGATATATGGTTCAATTCTTTTACGCACCGGGCGCACGCCGGTTACGCTTGGAGTTTGTTTATGGACAGCCAAACTTGATAGCTTAGTGTCATACACCGTTGGAAACCTCAGACTATTGGCTAAAAGGTTATTAACTTCATTCAACCTCAAATGCTTTCAAGTATTTGAAAAAGACATGGGCCACGATACACAAAAATGCACAAAATAGCATTAAAACGTCAATGGAAATCTAATTCACAAAAAAAACGTCATCACAGAAAACAAAGCAAGTCGTAAACAGCCACAGGCATAGAATCACAAATGAAGCTGTACCTAGAGTGAAATATAATAATGAAACATTCTCCTGTCTGCCAGGATGAAAACTGACCTCTCTTTTTTATACAACAGCTGTACACGCTGTACACTCAGCGAACAGAAAATACACCTCTACACAATCAAGGGCTGTATCTTTGTGGAGGCGCACCAACTAGCAGAAGCAGCACTTTGACTGTTTGGTATTTTCATGACCTTGAAAGAGGCGCAGACAGGTGGGAGGATTATTCAAATTAAGCGGCACAAAGAGTGTTGTATTTTGGTTAAAACTTGGTCCCAGATGTTGCACTAAAACAGACATCTCAGAACCACATCTATTTCATTGTGCTTAAAAGCTTACAGTTTACTGAGTTGTCTTTATCACGATAACTGTGATAACAGTGAATAGCACAACTGTTTCACTAGTGTTTTGTAGTAGTGTTATATTCATTTGTCTTATATTTAAAGTTGTGTTTCCCATGCACTGTATATAAATGGGGCTAGAAAAATATCAGAGATATAGTTATTTTCGTGTTCTGAATTTGACATGTGCTTGCTTCAGTAAAATTTCTCTGTGGTCCATTATACTTTTATGTTGTCTTCCATACAATGCAATGTTAATAAAAAATAAACTACAAACCTGCTCATGAAAATCCTGGTTCAGCTAAGCCAGACAATAACCACTTTTGTTAAACTACCTTGCCAATTTAGGGTTTCTTTTTATCACAAATTACCTTGCTCAACCAAGGATTAATCCAAACATTCCCCACAATTGTTAATATGTTTTTTCATTTAAATTGGCATGTTCCAATTTGAGTGAGAAAATGTTGCAATCAGAAGCTTTCCTGTGGCATTTACAGCAGAGGGGCACCATCACAGAGGTGTTCACAAGTCATTTTTTGCAAGTCCAAGTCAAGTCTCAAGTCTTTGAGTGAGAGTCCGAGTCAAGTCTAAAGTCTTTGAGGGTCAAGTCCAAGTTAAGTCTCAAGTCTCTGGTTAAGAGTCCAAGTCAAGTTTCAAGTCTCTCGCAAACACTAAATCAAATTCAAATTCTATAAGCTCTGTAAAATCCTCTATATAAGACAGTATTGATGATTGTTTCACTAGAATCTATAGCAATGTGATGTGGAAAAAATAATTCAGTTTCATAATTGTATTTTTCTTTAACAAGAGTTTTTTTTAACAATGCTGTAAAATACAATAAAAGAAATATATCGCACCAACAATGTATTTTGATAACAGGCACACAATATTTTGCATTTTAACAATAAATGAAAAAACACACCCAGAATGGTGCAAGTAAATTATGAGTTGTACTCATTTGACTTACTAACTTAAAAATGAAAAACTGGTTCTTTAAAACCTCTTTCACATTCCTGAAAAAAAAAAAAACCAAATATTTTCCTTAACAAGAAATAACTGTGTCTTAGTAATGTTGTAATTGATAACACACACTGCTGTCCGTTTGTTGGCTGACTGCGTGAAGGCATTGTAGACAAATGTAACGATCCAAGGGACTCCTGTTGGGCTTCTTTCACTCACCATTGTCTTGAAAACAGAGAGTTTCTAATACAGTATACAGTAGTAGACGGGCTCTGCTCGAAATGCGTGCGTACACACGGCGCGTGCCTGATGTTGGTGTTTACTGTCATCCTCAGTCACAGCCAGAGATCACTTCCCAAATGCAAACAGAGAAGACGAATGACAGATAATAAATAATGAGAATATAAATGATAACATGAAAATAATGGTAATCTGCGAGTCTCCAGCCTCAAGTCCGAGTCAAGTCTGAAGTGTTTTGAGGTTGAGTCCGAGTCGAGTCTGAAGTCAATGTGTAGTGCGACTTAAGTGCGACTCGAGTACGAGTCGCAAGTCCGAGTCACCAGCTCTGCACCATCATAACTGAAAATAAGCCAGCCCCCTCGGTCATCCGAATTAATTATTGCACATGTATCAAATATAACATTAACTTTCAATGAAAAAGAGCAGAAGCACTATATCACATAGCAACACTCACATATATAATGAGTCTAATATTTACTCCACCATCTATCAAGTTTCGAGTTTTTTCAAGGGGAAAGTACAGAAAAAACAGATAAATGGAGATTTGTTTGAAAGGTATATGTAACTGAAGTTCTAAGAATTCTGCATGCCTGCCAGAAATGTGTGTGATGTAAACCTGGGAAATTACATAATATCTGTACAACTCTCTCTGACGAGTGGTCAGGAAAAATGAAACATTAATTACATATTGAACCACTGGATTCCATTTTAATGTCATCAGATCTGTGTTGGTTGCATAAGTTCTTACTACCTCCACTAAGCAATTTTAAGAAGAAACACTACATAACTGTATGGCTATAACTATTAACAGTACATATTGTTTAACTGACAAAAAAGGGGGTTTATCACATGTATGTGGGACACCGAGGAGTGACAAAGACCAGCTACTACAATTATAGTATATAGGGATGTCCCGATCCGATATTGATATCGGAAATCAGTCCGATATCAGCCAAAAAAGTGAATATCGGATTTTATCGGACTGAATCTAAAAACTCCGATATAAACGCTCCGATATAAGCTGTCCATTTACCGCTCCAGTACTTCTATAATAATAGGTGACTCTGGTTTGATCACACTCCAACACAGTAGGTGGCGGTAATGCCCCTTAATTAACGTTGGTGCCGGCCGCGGAAGAAGAGCGTCTCTGATCCAGCATGCACAGCCCACGTGATCACAACAACGACAACGTGTGTGCCTGCAGCAAGGTGTAGTGATGTCGGCTGTGTGGAAGTATTTTACTGTAAACTCGGACAAAGACGTTGCAGCTAAATGCAACATTTGTCAGGCGCAAGTGTCCCGTGGAGGGACAGAACCAGGAAGGTTCAATACAACCAACCTCATCGCACATTTGAAAAAACACCACAAAAAAGAACATGAGGATTTTCGCGTGAGCAGCAAGGCAAAGCAACAAGCCTCTGGCTCGCTTCAGCAACCCACGCTGGCCGAAAGCTTTGCAAGACGTGACAAACTACCACGGGACAGCAAAAAGGCATTGTTTTGGGCACAGTCAGTCAGTGAAACTGGAGCTGTGTGAACTCTTAACTTAGAGCAGTTGGACAGTGGACAACATTGTGTTGTTGTTGTTGTTTTTGTCCCTGCCCACAGTTGTTTCCAACATATGCTGACAGTAAAAAAAATAACTGGAGTGAACTTGAATTGTTTGCACTTTAAAATGTAATTTATTCTATTCAATTGTATAATGATGTTGGTAACCAGTGGTTATTTTGCACTTTAAATATAACATTTTGTTTTTATTGGATTTGTTGAGGTAATACTCTTATGTTGAAGGTTAAAATTTATGTAACCAATTGGTTAATAATAAATGGGTCAGTTTTTCCTATACCTACTGTTGCTGACTATTGTTTTCTGTTATATCACTACAACATCAGTAACAGTAACAGTAACATCACTTTATCAAGCCTTTTCTAACATTCCACACAACAAAATAAGGAATAAATATATGTATGATTCGTGCCTATATCGTATCGTATTGATATCGGTATCGGCCAATACTCAAGGCTACAATATCGGTATCGTATCGGAAATGAAAAAGTCATATCGGGACATCCCTAATAGTATAGTATAGTATGTAGTAATGTTGCAGTGAGTTTGTAGCAGCAGCAGTTTAGACAAAGCATAACAGTGACCCTCTCACTGCAGAGTGACAAAGCTGCTTGATCCACTGTGTTATCACTTCTGTATTGCATTTATCTAAAAACGCCCCATTTCAGAATGCCCTTGTTAAAAGTCCCCAAGCTGGACCCAGAAAGATGTTAGATGTGATAAAAAGGTTCAAGTTGACACCATAGATCCCAGTCCTTACACCTTTTTAAAGAACACCTAGCAGCCTGTTCCATAATTAAGACTTTTTGCCAACAGGTGGACCAGCTGTCCAGAACATCTAACTTGCCAATCAACGTCAAATAAAGATTTATATGGTCCTGTGCTTTCTAAAATTATTTAGATTCAAACTGATCAAATTAACTATACTGTACACACAAAACAAAAACGTACCTGTTTCTTCATCAATGGCGAATCGTCCAAGCCCACTCCCATCACGAATAGAGTATTGGATTTCTCCATCTCTGCCGCTGTCCTCATCATTTGCAGTGACTTGGAGTAGGGTAGTTCCCATCCGGGCATTTTCTTTAACTAATCCTGTCAAGGCGAAGTGGGAAAAGTATGGAGCATAGAGGTTTTCGTTCACATCTACCACCTCTACTTCCACAAAGGTGACAGAGAGAAGAGATACAGGCCTTCCTTTGTCTTTGGCCCTTACAGTGAGGTTATAGAACTGCTGTGTCTCATAGTCCAGCTCTTTTGTCAGCCGAATAGCCCCACTGGTCCTGTCTACCTCAAACCATCCATTGTAGTCATTGGCCAAAGAGTAGCGGACTTGTCCCCCCAACCCCAAATCTGGATCCTGGGTTTCTAACCAAGCCACAACAGTTCCGACTGGGAGATCTTCCAAAGCCCTGGCTTTGTACACATTAGGGATAAATAGCGGGGGACAGTCATTTACATCATCCAATATGATTTTCAAAGATGTCACAGAAAATCTCTGGCTCCCTTTCACTGCCTTGTCTCGAGCCTCAATCTTCAGGTTAAAAGTAGAGACAAACTCCCTGTCAAGTTGGCCAGCAACATACACTATGCCATTAGTAGAGTTAATACCAAACTGAGTGGTGCTGGTCAAAATTGAGTATACAATCTCTCCATTCGGTCCAAGATCTTTGTCAGTGGCCTCAACCTGGATGACATCTGTACCTATGGCAGTGTTTTCAGGTAAGACAATTCTGTAACTTCCTTCTTGCAAAAACTGGGGTGCATTATCATTAGCATCTTCTATGTAGACAGTAAGCAAACGCCAAGCAGTTTTCTGGGGCAGGCCAAGGTCATAGATAGTTAAGTTGAGGAGATAACGATCTCTCTTTTCTCTGTCCATGGGGAGAAAGACACTAATAAGGCCAGTCTCCATGTCAATGGTAAAACAGCTGTCAGTGTTACCATCTGTGATAGAATATAGAATCTGACCGTTGAAACCTGTATCTCCATCATAGGTATTTACCTTGAAAACACTTGAGCCAACCTTTAGGTCTTCCACCACAGAAATATCTGTGGGAAAAGCTTTGTCAAATTGGGGCGTTTGCCGATTGACAGAGAAAAGGTCAATAAAGCCTTCCTCAATTTTGGGTTTAGTGCTCGCTTTGGACTTTTTTAATAACTTCTCAGCTAACTTCTGGGCTACCCTTGTCTCTTTGCAATTGAAACTTTTGGGAGGAGATTTCCCATGAACAACAGAGATGTTCACAAACATTGGATCAGAGAAGTTCTCACCATCTGTGGCAGTTATTTTGAGACTGAAGACACCATTTTTTGGACTGGCTGTGGCAAGGGGACGTCGCAGTGTAAGGACCCCTGAATCTGGGTTAAGGTCAAAGTATCCCCATTCATTGCCTAAAATTATCTTATATTTTACCAGTTCTAACTCATCTATATCAATTGCAGACATTGTGGTAATCACTTCGTCTACTGGGAAATCCCTAGAGATCACCCCCTGGCATGCTACCTTCTCAAACAATGGCTGGTTATCATTTACATTCTCCAGGTGAATTGTTACATTGACTTCACTCTCTCGCCTGTAAGGTGACCCCCAGTCAGATGCTCTGACAACAAACACAAAGCTCTCTGATGAGGATTCAAAGTCTATTTCTTTTGTGGTACTGATGATACCAGAAAACTGGTTGATTTTGAAGGGTAATGGCTGGAGGCTGGAAATGCTGTAAGTTATATATCCGTTTTCTCCCTTGTCCCCATCCTCTGCAGAAACGGTTAATACACTGGTCCCAACTGGTACACTCTCATTGACAAAAACCTCATAAGAGGTCTGAGCAAATGTTGGTGTGTTGTCATTAGCATCCTGAATAGTGACCCGCACTTTAGCTTTGAGCTCACTATCTACTTCCAATACCTCTAGATTAAAGACATCCTGGGTAACCTGGGTGAACCAGCGAGTGGTGGAGATTACACCTGTTAAGGTGTTAATTTGAAAAAACTCAGAGTCTGCAAAAGGTGTCAGGATATATTCTGCATCATCAGGCTCTGGTTTGATTTTAACGGCCTCTACAATCGTACCAGGTGGTGAAATTTCATTCAGACTAACATCATACATCTCCTGCTCAAATTTAATTTCCACTATTTGCCGTTTGTTGATCATAATGTGGACAACCTTGACAGCTGAGAATTTCTGTGGGGTGCCCCTGTCTTTAGCCTGCAATGTGAGATTATAGCCGTAAGGGTGAGTCTCCCAGTTTAAAGACACAGAGCCCTTTATGGCAAACTCCCCTTCCTCAGATCTTTCTATGTAAAACTGCTCTGAGGGGTCTCCACCCACAATGGCCACTGAGTCTATTTCTCCATTTAAGCCTTCATCCAGGTCCTCCACAGTGACTATGGCATACACAGGATTTTTATCAAGCCATGAGGGGCTGTGGATGACCACATTCATGAGTGGGGCATGCTCATTCACACGCTCCACATGGACAAAGAGCTTGGCTGTACTGCTGACACCGTTATTTCCATAAAGCTTCATGCCTCGGTCCACTGCCAGGATTTCTAAGTCGTACCGGTTCTGCTCATCAACATTGAGCTTCCCGCTGAGGGAAACCACTCCACTAGTTGGATGTACTGCAAAAAGCTCCATTTTCTCTTTGAAAAAGTAGTAAAACTCCCCATTGGAGCCAATATCGGCATCAGTGGCGGTAACTTGTGCTATGCTAGTCCTGAGAGGTGTGCTTTCCGCTATAGTGACGGAGTAAGTGGTAGGTGAAAACAAGGGCCGCAAGTCATTCATATCCAAGACCTGGATGCTGACTTTAGTCCAGGTCTCGAGGGCAGCCTCTCCCTTGACGGAGGCTTTCACTGTCAATACATAATTATCCTGAATTTCCCGGTTTAAAATGGCTGCATTGCCACCTTTAGTCCTTATGCGCAAGAAGCAGAAGTCACCCAGCACATACTCCTCAGCCTTGAAAAACCCTTCGTCATCACCTGAGGTGATTCTGTAGCGGATCTCCCAGGAGCTTTGGGACAGGTGGATACCCATTTTAACTTTACTGTTGGCATAGGTGCGTGCTGCTGAGTTTTCGTAAACCATGGCATGGTAGACAGCCTGAGTGAAGCCAAAGTGAGGTCCATCCTGCGAGGCCCCCTGGGTGTTCTGGCCATGGCAGAGTGGTGGCTTGAAAAACAGCAACAGCAGCAGCAGGGCGAGGCCAAGGAGAGGGGCTCGCATGCCTGCCCACTGGCCCATATTCACATCCATTCCATCATCACTCCATCCTGAAACAGAAAGAGACAGAGAGAGAATGTTTACCCACAGAGGGAGGGACTTACAGCAACAACAGACCACATATCCACAACTTGACCTTGAAACTCTGAGCCTGACGGGCTGCTAATTATCCACTGGACCACAGAGATAAATTGGATGTGGGGAGGGGACAGGGAGTTCACAGTTCTTGGTGACCAAAATAAAGACTGACATCATCCATCACCCCCCCCCCCCAAAAAAAAAAGAAGGTGGTTTGAGAAGGAGCAAAATAACTGCATGGCTAGGAAAAGGAGTGTAACATAACCAAAACAAACACTGAAGAAAATAACCACCAAAAACAAAATGATGGGCTGCTACACCATGACCCTATCATAACCCTTTTCCTGAAATACATAAAAACTGCAGCCCTGATTCACAAAACCTTGTCATGTCTTCAGAGGCAAACCAAATATGGGTTTGAACTGAGTCAAGTAGCTGATGTGTTCAGATTTTGTTCTGTTTTTCAAAAAGAAAAAGAAAAAAAACAGGCAGCCACAAATATGTGCCAATCTGGGCTTTGGGAGAAAAGTCTGATCCAGTAAATGCCATGTTGTGGCCATAGGAGTGCCACAGTGGTCTGCATTTTGATGACTCTGCACTTTCCACCACAAGTGATGGAAAGATGGGCTAGGAAAAGGCAGACCATGTCCAAGCACACTGATAATAACACGTGGCTCAAGCAAACAAATACATCTACTCATTCCCAACACACACACTTACACATACAACATACACATATGCACACAGCTTCTGCAACAATGAAAACTTATTTGTTTCAAATAAGAGACTTAACCTCTGACACAAAAACCAATAAAACAAAAAAATAAATAAATAAATCACCTCAGCTTAAACAATGCAAACTGATGCTGAAGCGTGCATTTAAATACAATTCAGCAGTCATTCATTCGGAAGAAATGCTCAAATCCCCCTGAGTGAAATGCCAGAAACAACACTGCAATTTTTTTCTGACCTTAAACTGTCATCTCATTGTCAACTTCAGTCAGTGAAGATGGAGATGGGGGGTGGGATGAGGACTCTCCTGCTGAGAAGTGCCTCAGAGCAGGCTACGGCTAAACTGTACTGAGTACATCTCCTCTTTGAAAAAATAGTCCCAACAGGGAGGCACAGTAATAATATCTCTCTTCACTTATAGACTCATTGCATAGTCACTACATGCTTAAGCACTGAAAGCCATATTGGTACTGTATATGTTCTAGGATTTGACATTGTTTAGTGTTTTTTGCTCGTCCAAAGGTTTTCAAAACACAGTAGATGAGAGTGTCAGTGTTCCTGGGTTGATGTGATATTCTGAGGGTTAAGGGATGATGCTGGAAATGTTCTATATTTTTCTTATTGCTAACAAATCTTGCTTATAGAGCCAAACCGACACTGAATTGATTTTGTGTGTATCCAAAAACCTCTGTTGTTTAGAAACACACACCGCTGCACTGGATGACATGTTCTTTCACCACAAAGAGGGCACAGTAGTTTGTTTAGAGACAGAGCTAAACAATGAGTGACCACATTTTCAGTGTCAGAAGAGTAGTTGTGATGCCACTGTGCATGCATGAGAACACAGCTCCATATTGTACATTTCTCAAAAACAACAACAACTGTAGTACAAAGTCAAAATATGCTGAAGCATTCACATATTTTGCACTACACCCTTGCTGATATTTTAAGTCACGCGCAAGCTGGAGTAAAAAGTAAGCCTTAAATCACAGGTAGCCACTCTTATTCTTTTTTTCATGTTGCCACAATCATGCTTTGTAGGAAACAGGTTGGCGGTTGTAGACCATTCTAAAGAATATAAAATATATTCAGACACTTGGCAAGGTGCATCCTTTGTAATTAAGATCAGTTAGTTTGTTTGTGTATACTGCAGGATTAATTTTGACTGATTTTGCACAGGTCTTATTACCTAAGGATGTTACATTGAAGACTTTCCTTTGAAAGTGTTGCAAAAATGAAGAGCTAAAGTCAGGAGATGCCTTCATTAGTTTTTATTATGATTTTAAATTGACTTATTTATTTGACTTAATGCAATATAGTCCAGTGATATATTATGGCAAGTTTAATGTCAAGAGCTTTCTCATTATCTTGGAGAATAAGACTAATAAACAAGTCAGTCAAAGACCATTTATTTTCTAATGGTGCTTATTATTACACATATGCTGGAGGAAATGGCATATGTGTGGAGAATGCTCATTAGACTTTGACAGCCTGTGGCTCCACTGCTGTTAGAGTTCAAACTGTCGAGTTTGAATTTAGCCTGCTGTTATTCTCAGTTGTTACAATCTCACAATGCCCCAAATGCAGTCACATTTGGAACTTCCATAAATACACATCTGGGCAAAGAGTTCCCTGCTATGTTTGCACACACACACACACACACACACACATACACACACACACACACACACACACACACACACACACACACACACACAGACTCACTCACCTACCTACTTGTGGCTACCAGAACTTATTTCTGTCCCCCAAATGTAGAGTTTTGCTCAGAGTGCTGGTTGAAGGGCAGTGTGCAGTGCGTTGATGTCAAGCACATGTACTGCTACTGTATGCTGCTTGCTCTCTGCTGGGACAAGACTAGCTGTGATTGTATTGAAGGGCCTGGTGGACCATAAGTGAGAACATACAGTATGGATCAATTCATAGCGGGCTACCTGAGTTACTATGCACTTGATGTCAGTGATGCTGCTGTAGTGGAATGTAAAAAAAAAAAAAAAAAGGATGCTGTCTTTGGGGGGTACTCCCCCCACTCTTATTTCTGTATATCATATACGATTCTTTTGCTAATGTATGACCTGACCCTATCCCCTGTTGTTCTTGTTGTTTTGGTTGTTTCCGTCTGACAGCACTGTTTATTTGTTTTTGTGGCTGTCTTATGTCTGTATGTGTTTATAATATGTTATGTATATTTGGCTACTCATAATGGCATGCTGTTTGTGTGAAGGAACTGAAACTGTACTACTTTGTTTTTGCTACATCTGGCATAACCTTCCACTCTTGTCTCCCTAGCCTGCGCTGTATATTTTTGTATGTTGTTTTTGTTGTAGAAAACTCAATAAAGATATTGAACATAAAAATGCTACTGTAAATCAGCTTAGAACACATTAAGGAATTAAGGATGAGGGGATAAATTCCAGTCTTTACCATTCATATTGTCAATCTATGCCATGAAAAGAAAGAAACAGAAACAATCCTCTGTTCTGTTGTCAGAATCACTAGAGCACAAAATGTCGATGAATCTTCTGCTGAAAATATGTATTTATTTATTTATGTTATTAGTTTATTTGTCAGGGACAGTGCATATTAATAAACATATCTGTAAATATGCCAGAATTAGCTCAAAGGCTATTTGGCAGGTAAAATCAAGAAACACATTTAAAACATAAGACAAGTTAGTAAGTCATTTCTCAACAAGTGCACTATTTCCTGCTGTTTAAGTATCATTTGGTAAAAAATGTACAGTAGGTTTCACAGGGCTGCTGGGATATCTCACAGAGTACACTGTAATATTACCACTGTTTGGTTTAAATTTGCAATTGACAGGTCTAAGAGTCTTGGAAACTCTTAAAACATCATTGTTATTAAATAGTTAAGTGTACTTATTGTGGAAAAGACAGTATTTTGAAAGTATGCAGAATAACACATTACACAGGAATAATAGAGTGAATAAATAGAACTTGATTTACAAAAAATGTTGTTTGTAGGAAAAGTGCTAAATCATGCACAAAATGTTGGTATGGTCTGTTATTGGACGTATGTATGAATTGCTTCTTCTCATGTCTTTCTACGTGTATTTACAACACACACGCATACACTTACATAAAAACAGAAAAAAGAGAAATGTGTTCAGAAACATTTGAGAGAAAAAACAAGCCTAAGTACAATGTGCTGCAGGTTGTGACATGGCAGCTTCAGCTTGGTGATGGCTTCTCTCTGGTAGATAGTCCTTGTGAACACTGTTGTCACTGATCTCGATGGAATGATATAAGTCAAAAAAGGGGACCAGATCCTGTAGAAAACCTGAGTCATACCTCTGGACCTGTATGTAGTATTCCATGGGTAACATGTCAAGAATAACCTTATGCCATCCAGCTATAGTGGGGGATTTACAGTCTATCCACTTAAGCAATATATTCTTCCTTGCACAAAAGGTAAGAATAGAGAAGAGTCTTTTGGAATGTGCACTTTTCAGTTGTGTGTCTGGCAGTCCAAACAGTAGACACAATGGGTCTTTTTTAGGTTTAATGTCAATGATTAAATGTAGTCGATTTTCTACATCTTGCCAGTATTCATCTATGTGTCTACAAGTCCAGACACAGTGAATATAACCTTACCTACCTTTACTAGGTCCTGGGAGAAAAAAACCAAAAGAAAGTTAGGAAAAAAATAAAACCCACAGAGGGTATCTGGGGTTGATGGACCCTGAATCCTTCAAAAGATGCAAACATATCAGCTCAGAGGTGGCGCACCCTTAGCCACATAGAGATAAGAACATAAATACGATTATATCCATAACCATAACAAATACAGACCCTTATATGCAATTTTTTTATGCAGGGTTAGAAAAACTGTAACGAATGGAATGAGTAAGAATTGTTATAGTTACGTAACAACCTTAAATAATACTGCCTAATGAGATAGGACATCAGGCAATGTAACATAAGTGTCCCATCTCTCCTAGAAAAAGCAAACTGCCCCACTCAGAAGAGTTGAATCTGGCGATGATAACACTCACCCCAATAAATGCTTCTAAGACAGTTTCAGAGAGTCAATATATGCAGATACTTCACCCGGAGTGTGGAATGTTTTCGTGGAGTCGTTCACCGTGACCCTGAGTGAAGCTGGATACAGCATGGCATAGCGCGCCCCGGGGATGTTCTGCAGCTCCCTTTTAACAGCCACGAATTCCCGTCTCCGCTTCAGCGTCTCTGCAGCAAAGTCTTGGAAGAAATATATTTTAACTCCCTCGAACAGAACCTCCTTCTTACGTCGAGCAGCCTCCATAACTCTCTGGCGATCGGAAAAGTTGTGGAATCTGACGATCATCGCACGGGGCAGCCTCGATGCAGCAGGGCCGGGTATACGGTGAGCCCGCTGCAGCTTTATCCGATCTGCTTTGGTCTCGATGTCCAGAACACGGGGGATCCACTGCTCCATAAACTTAACCGCGTTGCTGCCCTCCACTTTCTCAGATAATCCCAGGATCCTCAGGTTCTTCCGGCGGCCGCGGTTTTCCTGGTCCTGAAGACGCTCCGTTAGCTCCTTAACTGACTTCGTTTAAGATAGCGACTTGCTTCTCTGTCTTGGTCGCAGTATTTTCCACCGCTAATATCCTCCCTTTGGCTTTGTTGAACCGGTCACCAATCGCGTTAAGACGCTGCGATATGTTATTGTTAATACTGTGCAGCATACGGTCCAGTTTATCATCAATCATGCTGGTGATATTAGCGGTCATTACCTCCATGACTTTTGCAATCGCCGTTTCCAATTCAGGTGTGTTGTCTGCGTTGTCGCCATATTGGCCGGGCAGCGGCTTCTCCGCAGCGGTCTTCTTGGTCTGTTTCGGAGGCATTTTGCCGGTTGAATTGCCCCAAAAGTGCTCCAGAGACATTACACGGAGTAGATACTCCGTATTATCGTAGTTGGTTTGTTAAAAATAAATGATTAATGTCGAAAAATAAATGGGTGTGCCGGAGCTCCAGCCAAACGTGTTTACTCGTCTGTTTGCATCACCGGAAGTCACAGTGGCATTTTTACAATAACAACATCAGACATATATTCTGTATGTGCTTGTTCCAGAAGTCCAGTGAAGGTATATGAGGCTTAAACTATTCCCACCCAGTGAGCTGCACCATTCCCTCAAACGGAAACATATCTAGATGTCTTGTGCATTCCCTAAAGCCTAGCCTGACACATTAGCTCATTATGTTGGACACACTGGTGGCTCAGCAGAGTTAAAGTGGAAATATTTTTTCTTAAAACTGTACATTCTTTCGGAAAAAAAAACTGCAGACATTTGGGACACTGAAATCATTTAAATTCTGTGCTACCCTGCTCTTATTCTTAAGTGCATAATTGCCATGCTGTTTCTATATAAGGAAACACTACAAGCCTGTGTCTGCAATGTTTGCCACACACAGATATGAGAGGCCCCTTGAGAAATAATTCATACTTGGTCTCTCACACAGCATCATAGTATCACATATACCAGGGGTTGGCAATTAAGTTTGGCCACGGGCCAGATATTTTCCAAGCCATTAGATGGCGGGCCACTACCAAAACTGACCACTGGGGGCGCTATTAATTATATGCCGTTTTAATTTAAAAAAACACTTTCACTAGTTGCGGTTAGCTGTCAAAAATGTCACTATCAAAAAATCTCAAGAGAAAGGTTGACAACGAAAACAGGATCTTTAATCATGAATGGACAGAGAACTATGCCTTCATCCTACCCAGTTTCGTTAATGCAAAGCCCACATGCCTGATCTGTAACGAGGGTGTCTCTGTATGTAAAGAGTATAATATTAAACGACACCACGAAACGAAGCATGCTAACTTCAAGGTTGCATTCCCTCAGAAGACAGAGGCGCGAAAGCAAAAAATCGAAGCCCTGAAAGGTGGATTTGCACACAGCAACAGGATCCTGCTGCGAGGCCTCACATCCCAACAGAAGGTAACAAGTGCATCTCTAAAAGCGTCCTGGTTGCTAGCAAAGCACAACAAACCATTCACTGATGCAGAGGTCTTCAAGGAGATGATGGTGGTGGTTTTGGAGGAGTTTGCTACCGACAAGTCGATGGATGGTGTGATCGGGTCAGTGAAACAGATGTCCCTCTCTGCGAGGTCTGCTGCCCGCCGCGTAGAAGCGCTGTCCGACAGGGTGCAGGGTGAAATCATCACCGGTGTCAGTCACGCAAACTACTTTTCCTTAGCCATTGACGAGAGCACTGACAACACAGATGTAGCCCAGTTGTGCGTTTATGTGAGATATTTTGATGGGAAAAATTTCAAGGAAGAGCTGCTGTCTCTAAGTCCACTAGAAGGGCACACCACTGGAGATGCTATATTTGCGAAACTGGAAGAGTTGTTTCAGTTATATTCATTAACATTTCAGAGGGTTAACCTAATCGTGACAGACGGGGCTCCTGCTATGATGGGAAAACACAGAGGTCTGGTAAGCAGGCTGAAAGAACTCGCCCCCCAAATGCATGGGCTGCACTGCCTCATCCACCAAAGTGTCCTTTGTGCCAGACTGAGTGGCGAGCTAAAGGATGTCATGGACAAAGTGATGAAAGTCATTCATTTTGTCAGAGGTACATCAAGCACCCAGCATAGGCTTTTCCGACAACTTGTGGCTGAGTTGGAAGATGCTGCCCACGATGACTTGCTGCTTCACAATGATGTGCGCTGGTTGAGCAAGGGGAAAGCACTGGATCGCTTCTGTGCGCTACTTAATGAGATCAAAGCGTTCCTTAGAATGAGCAAGAACAAGGCAGCAGCTGACCACCTTATCCTGCTGGAAGATGAAAAGTTCATGTCCAATGTAGCGTTTTTATCTGACATATTTGGCCACCTAAACCAGCTTAACTTTCAGCTACAGGGGAGAGACAAAACCATCGTGGATATGGTTGAAAAACTGGAGTCATTCACGAGGAAGCTTGAGATGCTTGAGGCAGACATATCTACCGGCAGGCTCCTGCATTTCAGCACACTGAAGACAGCGGGACAAGTGACGGAGCTGATGGTTGACTTCATCAAGAGGCTACGGGCCAACTTCACTTCTCAGTTTGATGACTACTCCATCCCAAAAGACATCATTCACTTTGTACGTGACCCTTCAGTAAAACCAGCCGACAACTTCTCCTCCCTGGCGAAAGAAATGATCCCCTCTTTAGATCAGGCTGCGCTGGAAATGGAAATTATTGACTTCCAAACCACCTCAGTTGTGCGAGATGCGCTCCGAAGTGCGGAGTCTGTGAGCGCCTTTTGGGTCGGCCTACTATGCTCCAAGGAATACAGCAACCTCAAGACAATGGCACTTTACATTCAGACAATGTTCCCTTCCACATACGTCTGCGAGTCTTCCTTCTCAGCTATGAATGCAATAAAAACGCACGAGAGGAATAGACTGACTCACAAAAATCTCGAGAACTGCCTGAGGATTAAAGTGACGTCTATTTCACCAGATATCCAGCAGATAGTGACCAGCGGGAGATGCCACTTTTCACACTAGGTGAGTAGTCTAAACCAGTTGTTGTGTCTAAAATCTGAACTGTATTTTGAATGAACGTCTCAGCCTAATTCAGGCCTACAGTAAATGTAGCACGTC
Source organism: Scomber japonicus (assembly GCF_027409825.1). Taxonomy (NCBI): domain Eukaryota; kingdom Metazoa; phylum Chordata; class Actinopteri; order Scombriformes; family Scombridae; genus Scomber; species Scomber japonicus. The sequence goes on along the minus strand of NC_070583.1, from coordinate 1,457,378 downwards.
TGCTCTGTCGTTTCAGGAGCTTTGAGCACTTCCAGCCCATGGTCGAGTGGATTCAGCTTTTTTGCTTCGTTCTTTTTTGTTCTGATTTGCTCCGATTTGCAATTGCATTGTTATCAGTTCACATTTTTGGTGCCACCACAGTCATATAAATGCCTAAATAACTTCAGTACACTATGTTTAAAACTCGTGTTTTACTTTTCACAGTTGTAAAGGCCTATGTTTGATGTCTGGCCTGTTTAAAAGAAGTCGTGTTTTAATTTTCACAAGGCTAATGTGAAGCCTATGTCCTTTGTTTGAATGACAACTGTTTTAGGGACTAATTCGGAATTTCAGCACCAGTCGCTGTCCACTGATTTACTGTTTTTGCATGTTGAGTGTTCACGCTGCACCTCGCTGACGTGCTTATTCACTCTAGTATCCAGATAAAACAAATAAGCATTATTTTTCGATTGAGGTGATTTTTCTGTTTTGGAAAATGAAGTTTCTAAATAAAGAGCACTTTTGAGACTGGTAGTCCGATTTTTAAATTTTTATATATATTTTTTTTTCATTTTCTAGTCTAGTCTAAACAATCTCGCGGGCCAGATGTTTTTGCCACATCTGGCCTGCGGGCCGCCTATTGCCGACCTATGACATATACACTACTATACTCATACACAAACACCACTATACTCTCTCACATACACAATTATACTATAGTCTATGACAGAGGGGTATAGTATTGTCTGTGAGTATAGTAGGGTTTTTGTGTGAGTATAGTAGTGTGTGTGAGAGTATAGTAGTGTGTGTGAGAGTATAGTAGTGTGTTTGTATGAGTATAGTAGTGTGTGAGAGTATAGTAGTGTGTTTGTATGAGTATAGTAGTGTGTGAGAGTATAGTAGTGTGTTTGTATGAGTATAGTAGTGTGTGAGAGTATAGTAGTGTGTTTGTATGAGTATAGTAGTGTGTGTGAGAGTATAGTAGTGTGTTTGTATGAGTATAGTAGTGTGTGTGAGTGTATAGTAGTGTGTGTGAGAGTATAGTAGTGTGTGAGAGTATAGTAGTGTGTGTGAGAGTATAGTAGTGTGTGAGAGTATAGTAGTGTGTTTGTATGAGTATAGTAGTGTGTGAGAGTATAGTAGTGTGTGTGAGTGTATAGTAGTGTGTGAGAGTATAGTAGTGTGTTTGTATGAGTATAGTAGTGTGTGTGAGATTATGATGCTGCATATGAATTATTTCTCAAGGGGCCTCTCACACACACACACACACACACACACTCTCTCTCTCTCTCTCTCTCTCTCTCATTCTCTGTGGTGAGAGGCTGTTGGTTTCATCCTAACTTTGTTAGCAGACAAAGCAGCACACACATAGTGAGATAGTGAGACAGAATGTATAGCAGAAGGCTGAAAATAGTTCGTTATCCGCCCATTATAACTCACAGTGTGTGTGAAGACAACAGTAAACATGTCAGATGCTACGGGCCCCTCTGAAGGGGGGGGGGCTCCAATCAATCAACTGCTGGTTTCAATTCCCTACAAGATCCATCTGTTTTAAACACATTCATTATACATTTAAGTATTATAGATATATATAGGAAATCAATCAAACATCTTCAGTGCCTGATTCCTTATAGCTGCCCTGATCTTCACCACACAACACATTTATGTTCACGTTTAGCAACTACACTGTCCCTGAGGGTCAAAACACAACAAACAAATGTTTCACAAAACATCAACATTTCCAAAACACAACATATCAGGAAACACAACCACATTTCACAACACATAACAGTATTTCACATTCTGGAAAGGACTGGACAACACTTGTTCATGATTGCATAAAACTGGAGGCTCAGTGAGAGGTGGCTCAGGTTCCTATGGCTGGCTAGCTGTGCACTTCTGCGATAGACTGTAGACTGCCTGAGAGGGCCTGGTTGGCTTGAACCGTGATGGAGCACGAGAGAGAGAAAAACCCAAAACATTCAGGAGTGTTTTACTAACAATTTCACAATATCTGCTAGTTTTGATCCATCATAAAGTCAATTTATTTGATGAAAAGGAATGAAAAAAGCATCAAAGAAAAACTCATTTCAAATGGAATTGCCGGGAAATGCAATGGAGACCTCAAAGTATGAGTACTTCAGAAGATATTGGTGTACAAAGCAAAAACTAAATTAGTTATTATACAAATAAATGTTATTCTGTGTTGCTCTGTGGACCAAAAAACTATTCTTTGGATGACAACATGAGGTTTGAGTCAGTGGCTTTCTAACCTGAACCATCAACAGTTTAGGGGGAAGCCCTAATAGTGTTCTCCCCACCTGAAAACAAACCAATGACCTTCCTTACAGCAATCTCTCTTTGCATGTTCATTGCTGATTCATTCTAGCTAAGAACATCTGTCCCAATGGATGCTCAGGAATACAATATACCCCTGCCTTAGTCAACAACTCACACACAAACATGGATGGATGCATGGTTAAGTTAGTGCCTAACCTGAGTTGTTTTGTCTCAGGGTTACCTGACACAGAGTGAGTAAAACCCCTAATTAATAGAAACAGGGAAAAAATACTTAATCCTACTTAACCAGTTTGCAAACAGAAACTAAATGCTATTCTGTTTCCTGTATTTCAATACAAGGCTGCTGCAGAGAGAAAACAGCTCAGGTTCAGACCCTTCAAGCTTGGCCAGGCACTCTATTGAACATAATCAGTGATCATTTGTGGGAAGCCAGTGAGGATCATGACAATAACATCTCTCAGTGGTTAATCTGAGTGCATGTAGCGGGGGGGGGGGGGGGGGGGGGGGCATAGTAGAAGCATATAGTTTATAGTTTAGTTATATTAAGGTTAGGGTTAGGGAACAATTGTGGTTTTTTAAAACAACTAGGTTAGGAAAACAAATAATCTGACTTTTGGTGGGAAATTGGACTGTTAAGAGGGTCTACATAAAGGTCGACCTCTATGCCCCTTTGACTGAAGTACCAGGTCATTAACCCTCCCTAGGCCTTTGACTCGAAAATGACATACCCAACATGAATATAGTATAACTCTGTAACTACAAGGTCTATATGAATAATATTTGTGTAATAATAAAGATAACACTTGTGAGATATCTGTAGAGGTAAAAGCATCAACATATATGTTACTGGGTCAGAATAAATTGAGATTGAACACATCATAAATTAAATATTGAATTTCCACCTGATGTGCTGTGTATCAGGTAATCCAAACAATATTTTCATGAAGCGCATCAATATCTTGAGAACCCATTGGTCAATACGGACAGTTCACACCTCTAATGAAAGTTCATGCCCTCTAGAAAGTAGTGCAGTTGGATAAATCTGTCACAATTGCATAATTCAACCACTAGGTGGAGACTATTCATCCTCCATGCCAGAAACATTTATGGAAAACGGCTTGAATCCATTAAAAATGATTCAGAGACACTGGAGTAGCTGTTACTAGGAATATTATACAACCAGACACAACTTTTAACCAGCGAAGGTAAGACATAATTTGTAATTGTACATTTACAATGGTAAATTTGTTTGGATTTTTATTCCGCGAGTTTTACTCAGACAGTCATGGGTTACACTGCTGGAATCAGTGAAATTTCAGCTTTTATTTGATGTGTAGTGTGGATAGTGTGAAATTAAAGATAGGTGACTGCGGGCATGAGCAGTGCTTAGACGGAGGAGCATTTTTTGCTAATGGCGTTATCAGTTGTTCCATGTTTGTCTTATGTTTGTTTAGCTGTGACTATATGACTATATTCATGCTTGTTTTTGTTTTGTTTGTCATTTTTCTGAAGGGCAGGCAACCTAAAGAGGTTAACCATCTATAGAAAATAACCATTATTCCTGGCACTTCTACATAATTACAGTTTTAAAATTACCGCATTAGATTGGTGCACAGTCAGCTACAGTCCATTATTGGAAAAAACATGAAAAGTATGCTGTTTCCTCAGAACAAAATGGAGCTAAAGCTCAGTCTCTGGTGATACAGTATGAAGCGATGAAAGGAGTGATAGGATTTTTAAAAATCACTTAAAAAATGCTTCAAACCCAGAGGGCATTCAGTAGCACACAGGCAGCTGTAATGCTGATCACTTCTATAAAAGAAATGACAAATGATGTTGTAGTTCTTTGATGACTACACTGAAGGTATCATTATCATAATTGTCATTTCATTTTTCATTTATGTAAAAAAACAAACAAAGACATCATATATTATTATCAGAAAATGTTAAATGCTTGAATATCTATATTAGTATCAGCCTAGAAAATCTAGCATCTGTCTAATGCTCTTTTGCTTTTTGAACTGCCTTGGTAACAGGAAACTGAATCTCCCTCCTTTCTACAGTAACACCGGTACAAGTAAAGACTTATCTGTAAGAGATGTGCTAATGGCTTTTGGTGCCTGTGGTTTAAGGTAAAGGACACCTTCTTAATTAGACTTGTAGAGGGAAAGTCATGAACATGTACAAGAAGACTGGAAGGAGCTTTTATGGACTGATGAATCAAAATTTTAAATATTCTATCATGCATTTTGTACACCGAGTACACGAGTTTTGTACACCGTTGAGTAGGCGAAAGGATGTTTCCTCAGTGTGTTACATTAACTGTTAAATATGGAGGAGGAAGCATGATGGCCTGGGGCTGTTTTTCTGGATCCATGGTCGGCCACCATAGCATTCTGCAGCAATGCCATGCAGTAGCCTCTGGTATGCACGTAGTTGGTCAGGGGTTCATCGTACAGCAAGATAATGACCATAAGTCCAAGCTATGACACAACTACCTTAGGAAAAAACATCAAGATGGAAAGCTTGAAAACATTTTTTCAATAAAAAACTGGAAAAATAGGGGTGTTCAAAAACTTTTGACCGGTAGTGTACACACTCATGTGCACACACACACACACACACACACACACACACACACACACACACACACACACACACACACACACACACACACACACACACACACACACACACACACACACACACCTTGGTGTGTACGTAAACTAGCTCAGAATAATGGTTGAGCAATTAATAGTGAAATCAAACACAAATCAACACTCCTTCACATCATCACAGTCTTGTACTCAGCACACGACGGAAACAAGTCTGGATTTTTACATTATCTATCAGTCTGATAAAGTCCAGCAGGTAATGTCACAAACTCCTTGTTTTACACAAAAGCTCACAAACCAGAATATGCTCACAGACTTTACTAAGTCATTTTTCCCCAGATACTACAATTCAATTCAGAACCACATCAAATAAAATAAAATAAAATAAAGAACTAAATTCCAAGTATAGTACATTTTTATACTCTGATGATGAATGCAAACAAACAATCACAATATTTGCATGTCTTGACCTTTCAAGTATTCCAAAAAAGCTGCAGCAGGTTCAGCAACTGGGTCAAAACAATAACAGCAACAATCCTGAGGGACCAAATTCTCTGATCTCCATTTCACTGTTTCTTAAAGATTCACTAATTAAGATTTAAAACAAAAAATGGATCAGATAACTAGGTGTAATTTTCTGTGGGGCTTTTCAGTGTCTTACAGCTCATTGTTTTGGTTCAGCCACACTCATTTCCCCCAAAACTCATTTTCAGTGACAGCAGGTGACTGTTTTAGGAAAAAGAAGAAAAGAAAAGTGATGATAAACCCAACTATTACAATAACACATTCTATTCTAAACCATGCAGAGACCCCTAGGGATTATTTTAGGAAATTTAGGAAAATATTGGCATGGAAATCTGTATGGTTTACTTGACCAAGTGAACCAAGTCTTTAAAAAACTCAAATTCATTGTGCTATATTCATAGCACACTAATGATACCACACATAGGCTATTAACTGTTCAAATGCAATATAATATAGCATTATGTTGTCCTTAACAGACTGAAAACTGGTATGTACTTCATCATCACCAATGCAAATGACACATTAATAATAAAACAGGACTCATTCACATTGTGCTGACATAGACTGATGGTTACTCTGTTATATGCAGCACACAGTAGAGGACATGTGTTCAAGTATTCTGTTTCTCTGACTCTGATTAGCATTGCAGCAGTAATACAGTATACTGTTTTCTGTTGCTCCAGTTATTGAGAAAATTCAGTAAAATAATGTAATAATATAAATCAGTTAATATCAACCAGGTTTGAATGATCTGAATGATTCAGCTGTTTAGCCTGGACTACTGGCTGAAAACACCGATATGATATTCAACAACACAGAGACAGAGAGAGAGAGAGAGAGAGAGAGAGAGAGAGAGAGAGAGAGAGAGAGAGAGAGAGAGAGAGCGAGAGAGAGAGAGAGAGAGAGAGAGAGAGAGGGAGAGAGAGAGAGACACTGCCGACCAATCACATTCAAAAATCCTTTTCTGAACATTCTCTTGGCCAATAGGAAGTTGCCAGCGAGCTCCTCAGCACTGGTACAGTAAGAGGCACAAAAGAAGAATTCCTTCTGTCAGCATTCACACACACACACACACACACACACACACACACACACACACACACCCCTGCAGTGTTCCTTTAACACTTTGTATTGTCAGCTTCCACTGCTCTCATGCCATGGTGACACACTCCTCCCTCCTTCTCAAATGTGCATTTCTTCTCTTCTGTTCCTCTATCGTCCCTCCTTCTTTTTCTACTACAAATGTTCCTCTGCCTTCCATCCTTCTTTCCCTCTTTTTACCTATTGCCTTTGTTCATTTTTGTGTCTTTCTCCATCTCTCCCTCCATTCTTCATCTCCCCCCCTTTCTTCTCTCACCCCCCCTCCCCTTCCTTCTCATCCTCTCACTCTCCACCTCAGAGAGAGTGTCAGTGTGGGTGGTAATGAACTTTCAGTGTGTAAACACAGGTGATAATAAACCTCTTCTCTCACTCTGTAGAGTTTGCTTTCACTCTTTTGCCCCCCCCCCCTCACTCTCTCCAATCTGTGAAAGTCCAGTCAATACTGCTAATGATTTTAATTGGCTCCTATATATGCATCAACAGACAAACACTTATTAAGCAACTACTAAGGGCCACAGAAATGAGTTGTGTGTGTGAATGTGTGTGAATGTGTGTGTTCTTGATTACCATGGGGTAACTCACACCCTCCTTCCACTGAGGGAGGTTTGAAGCTTCACAGAATCAATAGGAGGGTTGAATAGGAGGAGGGTCACATTTCCATCCGGCTGCTCTCACAACAACTGTGTGAACTGAAACTGCAACTGACAAACTCTGCTTATGTTCTCTACATGAACATCATCTGCCCAGCAGCCACACTGGATATGATGCACTGAACCCACAAGAGAACAAGGCTGGTGTTATCTACAGTAAATGTTTCTTAAAGTCCATGTAGAGTAAGAATAAAAATGTGTTCTGAGTTTGACATACCACAGAAAAGTGTGTTGTTAACCACCCTGCCAAATTTGAATGATTAAAAAAATCACCAAATATATGAAATTAGGCTTCAAAGTTGTGTAAAACTCAGCCTTTTTCTCCGCTGTGTCCACTGAAACCCCGCCCCCTACCAAGTGTCACCTGTCAATCAAAGTCACCACCTTTACCAGAAACATGGACGCTACGTCTGAGAGCTTTCTGCTGCTAACTCAGCTGCTAGCTCGGTGGCTAACTCGGCTGCTAGCTCAGCAGCTAATTCAGCTAACTGTAGACTGTAGTAGTAGTAGTGTGTGCTGAATGTATTTATACATCTACAGCAGCAGGGGTGGGTTTATGATTTTCAGACCCGCCCACTAAATCCTGAACACAGAAATGTTGAAACACAGTTTGTGAAGCCTAGCTCCACAATTTAAATCTAAATGGTTGAAATGCTTTTTACACCTTTTTTAGAATGTGAAAATGTCTGAATTCATTTTACACAGTCTTTAAAGTCACCAAATTCCCCCGAAAAGACCACAACCAATGTGTTTGTCTGCCTCTCAATACTTTGTGTTTCAATCCCACCGGCTCCTACTGAAGACATAAATCTAAGGAAGATACATTTTTAATTGTCTGTCTAATACAGAGTTTCAGATTTCTTAAAAGAGTAAATAATTTCAGCTGGACATTACTCAGACAGGAGGAAATCTTAGAAACTATTTTCAGCAGTGGATTCATATACAATGTTCAGATACAGAATTATGTATGCTGCCTATGTAAAGAGTTTATTATGACTCGGAAATATGGTTGAAATAATTATCTTAATATTAGTACAGTTTCATATACAATTAAATATGCAATATGTAATGTATGCAATATCACACATAAAATAATTCAACAAGTGGGGAACAGTCAACTGCTGCAACACTCAGTTCCATGTTTAATCTCACACATGTGCCACAAGGTAGCAGGTGCATGTAGTAAGTAATGATAATAGCTCTTTCTTAGTGCTAACATTTAGTGTGGATTGAAGTCTAAGAAAGAGAAAAAATGGCACAATATGAAATGTTTTCCACATTTTTGTACAAGCAGTCTCTACAGGTTAGCTTGAGAATAATGAGAATGACCATGATTATGAGCAGAGAACCAGAGGAAAGACTGGAAGGGTTAGGGTTCTGTAAACATGGCGGCTTGCTGGATCAACACTTACTCCTAAGCATTGAGGATTTGTTTAAATGAATGTCTAAGATGTTTTTTTAAACTTGAGTGAGGGAGCAGACACAATGCTGATTGGTGCAGAGCTGGATGGACAATAAAATTAAATAACGCAGTTCTTCAAGCAAAGACAAGTTCCTGAATTCTGTGTAGATACATCTGACTTATCATAGTGACATGAATGAGCTGTTATTTATTACATGGTGAAATAAGTGTCTCAGAGATTTAAAAAAAAAAAAGATTTTTAAATTGAATTTGTTGTTGAAATGTGCCCAGCTTTCTAAAGCTGGCATGGTTGTAAGATTCAGAGGGCAGAAGAATCAGGGCTTTTTTTTCTTTTTTAGGGTAAACAGAGGTGTATTTTATTTTATTTTATTGTCAATTAATTAACTCTCTGTAAAACTCTCCTATGTACTTATTTAAAAGAACACATTACATTCTTAAATCTCCATCAGCTTTTAGCACTGTACTGTACAGTACTGTAATGCACTGTACTGTAATATACTGTACTGTACTGAAATATACTGTACTGTACTGTAATATACTGTAATATACTGTACTGTACTGTAATATACTGTACTGTAATATACTGTACTGTACTGTAATATACTGTACTGTACTGTAATATACTGTAATATACTGTACTGTACTGTAATATACTGTACTGTAATATACTGTAATATACTGTACTGTACTGTAATATACTGTAATATACTGTACTGTACTGTAATATACTGTACTGTACTGTAATATACTGTAATATACTGTACTGTACTGTAATATACTGTAATATACTGTACTGTACTGTAATATACTGTACTGTACTGTAATATACTGTAATATACTGTACTGTACTGTAATATACTGTACTGAATTATACTGTACTGTACTGTAATATACTGTAATATACTGTACTGTACTGTAATATACTGTACAGTACTGTAATATACTGTGATGTACTGTAATATACTGTACAGCACTGTAATATACTGTACTGTACTGTAATATACTGTACTGTACTGTAATATACTGTACTGTACTGTAATATACTGTAATATACTGTACTGTAATATACTGTACTGTACTGTAATATACTGTAATATACTGTACTGTAATATATTGTACTGTACTGAAATATACTGTAATATACTGTACTGTACTGTAATATACTGTACTGTACTGTAATATACTGTACTGTACTGAAATATACTGTACTGTACTGTACTGAAATATACTGTACTGTACTGTAATATACTGTAATATACTGTACTGTACTGAAATATACTGTACTGTACTGTAATATTCTGTACTGAAATATACTGTACTGTAATATACTGTACTATACTGTAATATACTGTACTGTACTGAAATATACTGTACTGTACTGTAATATACTGTACTGTACTGTATTATACCGTAATATACTGTACTGTACTGTAATATACTGTACTGTACTGTAATATACTGTACTGTACTGAAATATACTGTAATATACTGTACTGTACTGTAATATACTGTACTGTATTATACTGTACTGTACTGTAATATACTGTACTGTACTGTAATATACTGTACTGTACTGAAATATACTGTAATATACTGTAATATACTGTACTGTACTGTAATATACTGTACTGTATTATACTGTACTGTACTGTATTATACTGTACTGTACTGTAATATACTGTACTGTACTGAAATATACTGTAATATACTGTACTGTACTGTAATATACTGTACTGTACTGAAATATACTGTACTGTATTATACTGTACTGTACTGTAATATACTGTACTGTATTATACTGTACTGTACTGTAATATACTGTACTGTACTGTACTGTAAGCCATGCAATCTGTGTTACAGCTTTTTTTGATTTAATTATTCTGATTTCCTCAATTCAGCCTGTGATTCTGTCAGTCAAAGAGAAGATGTTTAAAGGCTGAATAATGTCATGGTGAAACAACTGATTTATCAACTGATAATATATCAGTTATTTATAGGAAAATATATATTTAAGTAATGTATCAATCAACAATGTCCAGCATATATCAGCTCCAGCTTCTCAAACATGAGGATTTTCTGGTTTGTCTGTGTTATATCTTTGTAAACTGAATACATTTGGGGTTTGGACTGTTGGTCAAACAAATCAAACTATCTGAAGATGGCACTTTGAACTAAATCACATCAAGTTGAAAAAGACATTTTTCAGAAAGTAGTAATGAATCAAGTTCTGCATATATTGACTACATTCACATAATCTTAATTTAACTGCATATTTGTAACTTCTATGCGCGTGCTGGATGAGCTCTTCAAATATATTACAGGACATGAAGCAGAGTAGAACATTCCTTTGACCTGCTTAATACTTTCAATATACATGCTCATACCATGATCCTAACCCTAACCCACTCACTGAAGGAAACCACACAGGACATTTTTCATTTTTAAAAATACTTTAGACTAACGTGGTTAAGATCTTTGGTTGAACCAGCATTTAGTCAACCAGAGACATTTACAGGAGAGAGTGTGTGTGTGTGTGTGTGTGTGTGTGTGTGTGTGTGTGTGTGTGTGTGTGTGGGTGGGTTTGAGAGAAGCATGCAGTCACAAATCACAATCTGCATTATGTGGCTGATCCCATTCTGTCTCTATCTCATACACACATCCACCCCTCCACCCACACACACACAACTGATGTTAATCAAATAGGGGGCTACAAGGACAAAATGGCAGCTGAGAATGAAGCAGTGTTTCACACACTGTCACTCCTCCCCCATCCAGCTGCTGTGGAACATGAGAACCCCCCTGTTTACCCAGCACAAGCCTCTGAAAGAGAGGAGAGAGAGAGAATGGGCAGTGGAGAATTAGAGAACAGATGCTATGGGATGGGTGGAGATGTAAAGCAGAAAGGAAAGAGCTGCTGCTAAATCACTTACCTGCAGCTCAACACAACTACAGGATGGAGGAGGGAGACAAATGAACGGGTGGGGCTTCTCTGGTTACTTGCCTAGCACACTGCTGTATAAATCACTTTATTCTTATACATGAAAAACAGGGCTGGACTTTCTAATAATACTTTATTTTACAGGTCTGTCATTTCAGAATCTTAAGAACTATGTACGCCTCTTGGAAAGGACAGACGACAAGAAAAGCATCAAAGTGCTTTAGCTTTTTATTTTACAGGTCCCTTAATGTTATACATAATATAAATTATGGCCTGAACAAAAAGTATAAATGGTCTTTGGGGTCATTTGAACCAGACCACGCAACATGGACAGAACAATCCTCAGACCAGGCTCATATTCTCATTCCTGAAGGACGTTAATTGTGTGTCTCCGTATTTCTGGCAATTCTGAATTAATGTGAATTAAATCATTATGTAAATAATTTGTTATTTTATATAAAAGACATAAAGAATGGTATAATTTTGACAGCTGTTCTATCATCTACTGAAGAGATATTAATTTCAGATTATACAACATGTAATACTGCCTTGTAGTTTTCTCTCTGGTGGTACTGTTAAGCAGAATGCTCCACTTCTGATATGCTATACACATACACACACATACATACATACATACATACATATATATATATATATATATATATATATATATATATATATATATATATATATATATATATATATATATATATATATATATATATATATATATATATATATATATATATATATATATATATATATACATACATATATATATATATATATATATATGCCTCCTCGTGCCTGTGTGGATTCTCTGCAGGTACTCCAGCTTCCTTCAACAGACCAAAAACATGCATGTCAGGTTAATTGGTCACTCTAAATGACCTGTAGGTGTGAATGGTTGTCTGTATTGTTAGCCCTGTTATGGACTGGCTACCTGTCCAGGGTGTCACCCAGTGACAGCTGGGATTGGCTCCCTTTAGAGAGGATAAACGGTTTGGAAAATGAATATTTAAAATGTCACAGTATATTTCATCATCCCCTAACTACCCCAGTAGTCAAACTTACTTTCAGCCATGCCAGTGGCATTCAAAGTTTGTGCAGATGTCCTTGTTAGGACATTGCACTGATTTCAATTCAAACCTTAACCCTAACCTTAACATAACCTTAACATAATCTCAGATAACACCTTACCCCATCCCTAACCAGGACCTTAGAAATGGCAATTTGCCTCATTAGGACTGGGCTTTGGTCCTCATGATGAGTACTGGTCTGTGTTTATACTGGAAAAGGCCCCTGTGTGGTAACAAACACACACAGGCACACATACACACACAGAGAGATAATGAAACCAAATGAGCAACCATATCTGTGTCTCCAAGGCTTTGCTCTATGAGAGAAGATACTTGAGCGCCAAGGACGACTGCTGCTATCTACTAAACACTTCAGTAAGATGAGTGACTTTTTCTCTCACACACACATTGTAAGTGTCTGATATAAATATGCACACACACACACACACACACACACACACAAATTGAAAAAGCAGCACTGACCTTGAAGCCGCCTGAGCAAGTCCTATCTGTGCTCATGGTCATCTGGCAGCTGGATAAGCAGCATTACAAACTTACTCAGGCAATGTTGTGATACATGCATGTGTTCAGTACTCATCCATATTAATGCTACACAGCTCCCCCTAACTAATATAAGCACTGTGACTGTATGTGTGCATTAGGATGGTTCACACTCACCATGTTTCAGTGATGCAGAAAGCATTCATTTTTCACCAGAGATGTATGGCTAGGCTACTGCTATGATGCAAGGAGATACCCTTCATCACACACACACACACACACACACACACACTTCAGAGTGGGTGCATTGCAGAGAAGCAGAAATAATTGCATAAGACTGACTCCGACACCCCATTTAATTCAGTGGCTCAGAAGAAAGGCAGCAAGGGGGACAGCATGAGGAGGCCAGTGTGTGTGTGTGTGTGTGTGTGTGTGTGTGTGTGTGTGTGTGTGTGAAAACCCTCAAGCACTAAAACAGTTGTGTGTGTTTCCCTGCTCCACCCCACATGAAACTAAATCCAATCAACCTGGCCTTTTTTTCAATGTGTGTGTGTCCTTATGGCTTATGCTACAAGCAGTGTGCAAGCGTGTGTGTCCCTGCAGAGCTGTATACACTATAAGCGTGAGAGCTCCAGCTCGGTCCAGACCACCCCTCGTCTATGCTTCTGTTCCTAGTGGGCCCATTTGTTCTGCTCTGAAAGCTACGATCCATTTAAGGCTTACGTGTGTGTATGTGTGTGTCTGTGTGTGTGTCTGTGTGTATGTAGAGGTTGTGGGTTCCTCTCTGGTTTTGGGCTGGCCGTGTAACACTATCCTCACCGTGTCCCCCAGAGGTCTTGGGCAGCAGAGAGAGAAAACAAGAAAGGGAGAATGGGGAGTTGAAATGTGAGGAAGAAGATGAGGAGAGGAGGAGGAGGAGGAGGAGGAGGGATGTCTGATAAAGTATTTAAGCCAGAACAAAAGAAGGTTCTACGATTGAGTGCGCTGAAATCAAATCAACAGTTCCAGTACTTCTCTTGTAATACAAATGATTCACATGATATGAGATGGATGGTACTGTAGAGATGGGAAAGAATGTAGGCTTGAACCAATGTAAAAATGTTCAAACCAGTTTGATATGAAGCCAATACTGGACTAGACCAGACTGCTAATAACCAATTTGCTATGGAGCACTGTGTAGAGCGTATTGAGAGAGGAGCTGTTAACTGCGTCCCCTTCTTAGGAGCAGTCTAACAACTTTATAAAATAACAAATAACCCACAACTAAGTTTATTTAACAGAGCAAAACTCCATGGCACACAACAATTATTAACAGTAATATCTGTGCATTACACTTCCAAACAGCATGCTGGGTACTGCTTGCTAGCTAGTAGCATAACAGTCTGAGATCTGTCAGTCCAGTACATTCAAGATCAGAGCAAAGAGATGGAAGATGAAGACAGAGACAGACTGTACATGCACCAGAATAACTTGCACAAGAGAGGAGCAGTGTCTGCTGTTTGGAAGCTTTTGGTTAAAATAATCAGACGCAGAGTGTGCAATGTGCTCTCTCAAGTTTCAGGGGCTTCAGACACACATTAGTTCCCATGCCAACCCTCAGCAGCTCTAACATAACCTACACAAGATCTTGGCCATTGTCAATGTCCTCAGGAATGAATATATATATATATATATATATATATATATACACATACACATACACATACACATACACATACATACATACATACATACATACCTACACATACATACATATACACACACAAAAGCAGAGCACATGAAAAGCAGTGCTAATTAAAAGTCATACTGCAGATATATTTTGTGACCTACAGTGAACAGCAACCTTCAGCAGGACATTCACCTGATGGGATATTTATCAGCAGCCTGGCATCATACACACCTTGATAAGTTAGTACAAATATCCACTGGAGGCAGTTCAAGTTATTGAGGCGTGTGTGTGTGTGTGTGTGTGTGTGTGTGTGTGTGTGTGTGTTCAGATAGGGGGTGGCGGAGAGCTAAACAGCCATTGGATTGCTTTATAGGACCATGTGTTCCCACACACACACGCACACACACACACACACACACACACACACACACACACACACACACACACACACACACACACACACACACACACACACACACACACACACACACACACACACACACACACACACTGAGGTAGCAGGTCAAAAGTTCAGCTCAATCCTAATTAGTAATAAATTATTCTTGCTGACATTCCAAAATGGCAGCAAACTTATTAAATCATGACAGACACCCACCTAGGCAGGGCTGTGATGATGTCAGTGTGTGTGTGTGTGTATGTATGTGGTATGTGTGTGTGTGTGTGTGTGTGTGAGCACATGTGTAGATGAATGTATTGACTCTCAAACTGCAAGTAATGTTTAAATATTAAGCAGTGACAGGAGAACTCTTCAAACATTTTACAAACTTTGCAGCACTGAGATCATTTTAGAGCAATATTAACAAAATGACAAGAAAGTCAAACAAAGCATCCACCACACGAGTGGACTGATGAATGATTAACAGTAGAGCTTCAGGCAGAAGCAGCTGCTGAATTCAACAGGCCACCCACAACATACTGCACACATTTACATTTTCCAGCTTGATGATGACTGGAGTGTGCAAACGAGCAGCCAATCACAAGCTGGGGCAACCCTGAAGGCAGCCAATCATTCCAATGGATCAGCTCATTGCACAGAGCTCTATGTCAGCATCAGCAAGGAGCTGACTGTATTCCACAGGATTAAGATCAACTAGTGTTCTTGTCCTCATGTCCTACACTGTCTGCAGTAAAACATGATCTACCATGAATAAATCTTTATAAAAGCATCACTGCAGGTCGTTTCTGTGCCGTAAGAGTTTACACTCTACAAAGCAGCTCTTTGGCACAAGCTTTTGAGCTAAATGCTAATTTCAGTGTGCTAACCTGCTTACGATGATAACAAACCTGTCTTAGTCTCAATACAGAAAACACAAAGTTCATACTGGTAGAAGTAGAGGAGGTGTTACATTTCCTTTTCAATGGGAGAACAGTTTTCTTGCCGACATCACCTGCTCACCTGGGCCACCTGGGACTTTAACATGAACTTAGTGTGTTGTATAGTAGTATATATACTATATATAATACAATCTCAACTTAAACTTGTCTGGGAGCAAATGTTTAAGAATGCATTATTTTAATAAATCAACCATTTATTCAGAATTTAAACAGTTACTTTTCCCCATATAAACATCTATGTGGAGTCAATAATACAGTCCTGCTCACCATTATTGGCACCCATGAAGTTTAAGTACATAATGTGGAATATCTTCTGAAAAAAATGAATCAAGTGAAGTGAAATCATTTCTACAAGATTCTTTGTCACAATGAGAGATTATGATTAATAACAAAGCCCCTGAACTGAGATTGAAAAACTACTATAACATTCCTAATATCATTCTGTTTTAATGAGCATGTGAAACCTGACATTTCCTGATGACAGCCTCCTTCTAACAGAATGTGCTACAATCCTGGTCCACATGTAGCAGCATGTTAAACTTCATAAAGAAATGATCAGCCATGAAGTGCTGGCTGGGCCCCCAGGGGCCTGACAAATGCTACACTGATGTTAATGGTTAGTGTGCCAGCACAATGACTGGGCAATGGAACATAACTGGCTGTCAATAGCAACAGCGTGTCAGTAGAGCCTGAGGCTAATTCACATGTTAATGTAGCATACTAACAAGACACACACAATACACCCGCCTGTGCAAAACTGAATCTGAAGGTAACGAGAGGAAAACAGGACACAGGGATCTATTAAGGCTTCTCATCTCACAGCAGTCAGATGGAGAAACCAAAAAGATAATTATGTGTGTATCAAAGCCTGATATATCTTATTCCTCTGTGCTGTAGAGCTCCATTGTTGTACAAAAACCACACACACACACACACACACACACACACACACACACACACACACACACACACACACACACACACACACACACACACACACACACACACACAGAGTTTATTTTGACTCAATCCCACACATACCATCCTGCTGCCAGAAATAATCACTACACACTAAATATGTGCTCTAGTATAATATGAAAATGACATGACTGTATTATTTACCCAGAGAATGAGAATGATTCACCAGGTCTACTGGTCTTTTTCAGCAGCAAAAAACACAGTCCACCTTATCTTTTCAATGATTAAAGTCACACATAATAGTGTCTCCTCCTCTGAGAAACTGCTGGGGTGTAGCTGCCCCACATTCAGAGGGCATGTAGCAGTTCCAGAATTGGGCCAATTCATGGAAATAAAGTTAATTACTCTGCCACTTACTGAGGACAACTGTCATTTCAAGTGCAAGAATCTTGATTTTTTCTTTTTTAATTTAGAGAAAGAAAAATGGCAATGCACCTTTGTAACTCCACACAAGAATAAGAGCTTCTCTCTCACACTTTCCAAGCCAGCCTCTTTAACTATGTATCATTCATTCTCAGCACATTTTATTTCTTTGACAGATTAGAGATAGAAACAGGGGGGAATTGGTTTCATGGCTTCCCCTGATAGTTTTTCCTCAGGTCAATAAACAACGTACCTGCTCAATAATTCATCCGTCCTGCCAGAGGACTGATATCAAAGCAGGAGAGGATGACTGAGACGAGCTGCCCACCACAAATAATCCAAGGACAAACGGAGGCTCGAAACAATGTCCCCACTAACATACATTCAAAAATATTTTCAACAATATTGACAGATACATACTTGACATAGTTTAGCATGGATGTCCACACACACAAAAATATGAAACATGCTTGATAATAAACACTCAAAAAAGTCCTTGATTTAATAATTTCTTTCATCAAAAAGTGAAAATGAGCAATGCCTGTGACTGAATATGTTTCAGCAGCTCAAAAGATCTAAACTAAAAAAACAGTACAGTAATTTCCAGACTATAAAACCGCTACATTGTTCCCACGCTTTGAACCTCGCGGCTTAAACAATGATGCTGCTAATTTATGGATTTTTATGGACTGCTAAAGTTGTAAACATCGTCGAAATATCGCGAGACCACATGGTATTTCAGAGATAGCGCGATATTTCGACGATGTTTACAGCTTTAGCAGTAGCAGCAGAGTAAAAGCCATCAGGTAAGTGTTATTTTAATAAACTCCTGGTGTACTTACAAACTTTCCAATGCATGGATTTATGAGTAAAGATCCTATTTGTACTACTGTAGAAGTTTGACAACAATCCAGGCATTATTAGTGGGGTCATTTACCAGATACACTGGAGGTCCCGTTAGCGCCTGTACTAAGACATTCAGTTGATGGCTCTAAGTCCACTATTTTATATTAGCTAGACCTCATGGTGCATATGACGCTAGATCAAAATTACGCCAACCATCACTTTAAAGCCTGTGTAAAGTTCCTTTGTTTCAATGTAGGCACCTGCGGCTTATAGACATGTGCGGCGTATTTATGTTCAAAATAAATATTTTTTTTAGATTCAGTGGGTGCGGCTTATATTTAGGTGCGCTTAATAGTCCGGACATTACGGTACTGTCATGCATCCAGATGTCCAAGGTCCATGCTCAGTCAGAAAGCAGGCAGCTCACAGTGCAACACTCCAAGCCTTTATGTAATCATTTCTCAACATCAAACTTCTATTCTTCTGAACACTCCATTAACTGTCAACCAAATGAGTTTTTTTCTTCCAGGCACAGGATTTCTTTATGTGAATCTGATGATTGACCTGACTGAATCAGCTGTCACAAGTGTTTGACTTTGACACCTGAACATTCTGCTGCTCTTGCCATTGTCTTCAAGGCCTCTAATCCTTATTCCATAAACTCTGTTTTCTTCTTGAGTGTGATCATCCATCTGGTCTGTTACGGATGGCAGCAGCACTCTCTGATCTGCGCAGATTTGGCCATGAAAAGCAGAGGAGCTAATATTATTGAGCAGAGAAACGTGTTAATCCTTAGTTGAAGTTGGTAACGGATTCATTGCTCCATGACTCAATTTGCATCTCTGTGTTATCTAATGCTATGAATAATGCATCCTAGAAGTCTGCCTCTCTGCTGTTGAGACACCACACAAACACAGAACACTATGGATATCAATTTAGGCACTGGAGACTACACGCATACATAAACAGATGTGAGGGACACATACACAGCAACAAAAAAAGAACACACCCACACTAGTATTTCCACTCTTATATTCCTATGCTAATCTTAAAATAGATCATCACTTTCTCTTATTCACTGTATCTCCCTGTTTCTCCAACACACACACACACACACACACACACACACACACACACACACACACAGTACACTCCAGCCGTGGGACTGTGCATGAATACGAATGGAAGTGTACTGATTAGCATGCTAACAGCTATGGAGTTACAGTGATTTCTGTCTCGCTGGTGTTCTAACCGGAGTAAGAAAACACACACACACACACACACACACACACACACACACACACACACACAATGTGACATCATATGGGTCTCTGAGTCAAAAAGCCTAAAATATATTGATAACAAGGTGATAACACATTGCAGTGCTGAGGACACGCTCTGTCATCAAATCAGCCAATTACAGTCCAACATGCTTCACTCCGTTGCCAACCTGTCAGCAAAAAAAAAAGTGAAATCACAATAACAGCATCCCTCCATAAATGGATCTGTTATCACACTGTATGTATTATAGAGTCATTGCTGCTTTACCAAAGTTCATCAACATGCAAGCTAACAAGCTAAGCAATGTTTAGTAGTTAAAGGAATCATATTATTATTATGGGTCTCTGGTGGCTGAAATAAGACCACCCAGTCAGAGTGGTGTTGGGCTGGCTTGTTCTGTAGTCTTGTGATTCAACAGAGTACAGTCTTGACCCGCTCTATGTGTAAAGTGCCTTGAGATGACTTTTGCTGTGATTTGGTGCTAATAAATAAATATTGATTGATTGATTGAGATTGAACAAGACATTCAGATTTGATGCCCCTTCTTAAATAATTTGAGGCTTCATTTAAATTGTGCCATGCTTCTATCTAAGTCTCCAGACTGCAAATCAATTTTACAAATCAACATCATGACGTTATTTCTCATTTGATTGTTTATAGGAATTAAATCAAAGTAAAGTGTAAGTAAATTTTGGGTTCATTCAGGCTGTGCTTCAGTAACATCACTGGCTGGGGACTAGTCAGTTCACTGCCAATAAACACAAAATGATCCAGTGGTCAAACTTGCACCAGTAACATGAAACATATGCTGCATTTGCTGCATTGCTATGTTTTATCTGGCAGCCATGCTTCACCTAGGTTCATGCTTAACAGTTGCCATGGTAGCCATCCCACAGAAGAGGAGGATGAGGTGGGCAGGACAGGCACTCAAATTGGCTGTTCTGAACAGGGATGTTTAGACAGGATGAGAAGGCTGCTGTGGTGCTTGATCCACAGCATGTTGAAAACGTGTTTATTAAAACAGCTTGTTGCTACAACTGACTACTATGCATTAATCAGTACACATTTTCTCAGTTACTAGAGGAATATTCTGTAAGGAGCTAGAATTAATTTCCCAGTAATCATACCTCCCTCTTGGTCAAAATTTGCAGATTGGATGGTGGTGGGAAGTCAGTGAGGGATCATGTTTTTGTTGCTGGAGTATGGACTCATACCAGTTGATAGCGGTATTTCTGACAATGGATATCGAGGTCCACTATCCGGCAGTGTCAAAATAAATATCTTTGACCTTTTTTTCCTGCAGCCAGCTATTTCATATGTTTGTGACTATTGCGTTACCATGCAGCTATTTCCTTCCATCAAATACAAGCCATGGCAACATTTATACTCAAATGGACTTCTCAGTGTATGAGGAATGGAGCCCTTTTCCACTACAGCCAGCCTCCACACTATGATGTCTTGAGAGTGTGCATGGCAGCAGCATGCTTATTTTAGTCTTGAGTGTGGGAGGATTTCTGACTGTGCTGCTTGGTGCAGAAGGGAAGCCTGCAGCTATAGCAGCCACAATGTGTTAAGGTGAGGCAAGATGTATGGGCCCAAGCGGGACTGGCTGACAACTGACTGGATGCAAGATGGATGAAGTGAGTGAGAAGCAGGGAGGGGAGGAGAAGAAAAGATACAAGCAGAGAACAACATACTGTTGAGCCTAGACCTTGCTAGAGTCTAATGTCTAAGCCAACTATGAGGCATTTAGAGCAGATCTGAAGGTTCGAGATCCTCCTGGGTGTAAATTAGAGCCATCATCATAACTGCTAGCTCGGCAGTAACAAGGGATTTTCCCAGTGGGATTCTGCCAAGGTTGAAGGCCTCAGAACAGGCTTCTGTAGAGGGAATGTGAGCAGAATCAGGCAGGTATTTATAGCACATACTCCTGTTCTGACCTGAAGGAGCTGCTATCATCAGGAGAAAGATAATGTTTCTTAGTGATTGCCTCAGGGTGTACACACACAATAAAACATATATTCACACTGGTGCACACAGCTGTTTTCTTTGAGGATAATTGTGCAGGAACATCTGGACAAGAACTAAACTGCAGGTAAAAAAATCTTTCACTTTCCTTTCAACCTCCCTCTCAAATGCCCTCAAATGCATGTGTGTTCATGTCATTTGCAAACTGTGTCACTACCTCCTCTATTTCTCACAGATCATGTTTCCCAGAACACAAGAAGCTAACATGACAGGAACAGATTCCAGATTAGTAAAACTTTGTTTAAAAGCTGTTTGCAGTCTAGAGAATCTAAACCACAACCACACAATATCACAACGAAATACAGCTACATAATGCCACCACAATATACAACATGTCAATACCATATGAATGGAATTGGCTTGTCTGTAATCCTGAGTTGCTTAACTACAAACACAACAAAACCACCACACAATACCTGTTGTTAACCGTTCTGACATTCAGCCGTCTGACAGCAGGCTGGATGAGAAGCAACAAGAAAATTAAGAATAGTTGTTTGGTAAAGAATGACATCTGACATAGATACTACAAGCCCTATCTATAGCGCATGGTGTGAAGCACGTGGCGCAAGGGCAGACGTGTGTGTGGTTATACTGCAACCTGGTGTTATTAGCTGATTTAATAGACAGTGAGCAGCTGTATGTTATGGCACTGTGCTGGATAACACTCTGTAAGAATCACCCACATTCATTTACAGATCAGTACAGATGTTTTTACCACAGATGTTCAGTATTTCTTGTTGATAAAATCACTAAGTGGCAGTGAAGCGGCTCTGTGCTGCATATTTTTCATGTCTCCTCCCATCAGGTCACTATACATGCAGCTGCACCACTGTGGTGCTTAGTTTTTGTTTATCTTTTAATTACAACTTTGGTTCTCTTTAAAATCGTTTGGTCAATCATGGAGATAAGCTCAGCAGGGTTTTAATTGTTGAAAGTATGGAAACCTGATCTATGTCATTCAAAAATGTGTTAAATATTGTTCCAAACCTGTTTTGATCATGTTAACCTTTCATACAGTTGTGAAGACTGTCTGCAGCGGCACTCTCCAAGGTGCTGACCCCAGCTCCCCAAACAAATATACACAGTATTGGAGGTGAATTCTGATAAATGTTATGACTAACCATTATGACATGTATTTTTTAATATGTTGATGTTATACTTTTATTCCTATATTTTTGTATGTTTGTGTCCCGCTGCCTGTCCCTGTGTGTGTAACAGGCGGGTGTACGTGCATTGTGCTCCCGCCTATTAAAATCTTGATAATGCGCCTTTAAAATAACAGTGAATTATGCACCAGTGACTTTACACCTGGTTTTTGTCAGTGGTACAATTGCTTTCCTCTACATAACGTGCCAACAATCCACCTGACCACATCTCATTTTGAGACCAACACACCCATGGGTTCACAGACCAGTGCAAGTGCATTTGCTATTTAAATAACGTGGGTGCAGAGCAAGAAAATGACAACTGCATAGATCTGAAACTAACAAAGACACATACGTCGTGCCTGCAATCTGCTGTGCACCGAGCACAAAATAGCGTCCTACATGTTCAACCTGTTCAAGAACTTGCAAGTGTACAACAATATGACAAAGTATGGCTGGAGGAAGACTATAGATAACATTGCATTAGAAGTTAACATATTAACCCCATGAAACATGATTTTGACAGTTTAACCTCTTCAACCCTGCCAGATCCATCAGTGGGATCCTGCAGAATGTTAGTTTAAATTCTAGTCTAGCTCTCAAAGTTTCCAAAGAAATCAAACATGTCAGGCTGAATATGAACAAACTGATGCACAACACAATATTTCCATTTATAATGGTGCAGCCATAATAAAAATGGCACTTGCATTTGATTGTTTCTCTCAATGTCTGCATTCCACAGAACACATATGTGATACTGTCAAACAGTGTGGAAAAATGTCTGTGCTGTATCTCACACTGGAAATAAACATTTTCTGGAAATGAAGTAGAAGTCATTTATAACTTTGATCAAAGCTAAGCAGTTTATGATGATGTTGTACAGTATACGGTATATTCACTTTTATTCAAAGTCATTTGCATGTTTTCCCCACATGCACAAATCCAGAGGAGGTGATTGTAGGGTCAATGTCTTGCTCAGAGACATTTTTACACATGGACAGTAGAATTTGGGAATTGAACCATCAAACCTATGATTAATGGTTAGGAAAAGAATTATGGAGAATGTTAAGTAACTGTAATAAGTTGCTATAATACATAGTTGTACACCACAACTTATGAAAGTTATACATTAAAAAAAGTTATTAATTTGTGAAGTCATGGATACTAAAACAATAGGGGTTCTCCTACAATTTGTTCTTTCATGAACACACTAAAAACACAACATTTGCTCTTCAAGCAAGCAAAAACTAGAGTAACTGATTTCAAATGTTTTTAGTCAGCTAGTGTATTACATCTCTCCCAAAACCTTCAAATATTTTTCTTAACCCAGATATTAAAATATTTTTCTTAACCCAGAGATATTCAGTTCACTGCCATAGAGAACTGCAAAGAAAATATTCACATTAGAGAAGCTGGAATTAGAACATTTGGACATTATTTTCTTAAAGGTAGAATATGTAGAATGAGCAGAACAACGCCATCTAATGTCTCGAGATCGTAGTCGCAACAACCAAAAAGTAATTCCAGCAGTCGGGTTGCCAGGTCCGGTGCCGGATTTTATTTTAGCTCTAACTCTGTAAATATACCACTTTATCCACATGTCTAACCTTTTTCAGCGAGAAAGTAGCCCTTTAGATCCACAATGTGACTCTAATTTGTCCAAATAACATCGGCTTAAAGTTTTGTTCCTGCGAATTCGGAGCCACTCAAGTTAGCCGTAGCGAGTAACGCACTTCCGGTCATTTTCACAAAATAAAACACCCGTCGCCTTTTATTATTAAGAAAACCATAACGATAGAGTTGGTGCTTTTATTTTGAAAACAGGAAGTGAACATACCCTCGCTGTAACTGACTTGAAACCACTGAGGTACATTATATTGTAACGGCAGTGGGAATAGCAGTTAAACCTGGTGAGCGTGCATATGTTCCCCGGGTCCTATGTTCCCCGATCGCGGCTAACTCGGTTGCTAGCTCGGCGGCTAACTCGGCTGCTAATTCAGCTGCTAGCTCGGCTGCTAACTCGGCGGCTAACTCATCTGCTAACTCGGCGAATAACTCAGCTAACTGGCTAACTGTAGACGGGATCATCCCTATGTTCCCCGGTCACATACAAAGCGGGGAACATAGGGATGATCCCCTAATTATGTAGCAATACAGTCATTCTGCACATCAAATTAAATAGGAGAAACTCCGCTACAAGCACGTCATTTTTACACACACCAAACACAACTCAAACACCAAGCATATTAATGATCAAATATCAAAATCCAAATAGCGTCAGAAAGTCAACCCACTCTCCACATTTCCATTGCTACCGTTTTGATACTTCATGGTACACAAACAAATAGCATCTCATATGAAAGTTAAGACCCTGGCGAGTTCAACAGTACCACTATTATTGCGCTAAAAACTCAGTGAACCAGCAGCCAAAGAATACAAAGGTAAACAACCACTTATTTACAGCGACTAACAGATATTCTGTCTTACCTTTGAAGTTTTGTGATGAAAAGTTGTACTTGAGAGCAAAAAACGCTGGTTTTAGTAAGTCCAACACGGCTCTGCTTGTTTACAACTCCATTTCATCCAGTGCCAGCCTACAGTAGCTGCACCGGAACAACATACAACTTGGCAACCCGCAATTCCATCCGGTAACTGGCTAGTATAATGTACACAGAACCTCTCAGAACCTCATTGTCGAACCCGTCAAAAAAAAATTATAATATTAATTCAGACTAAATTTTTTTTAAGGAAAAGCAATACTTTCATTCTGTACCCCTCAAAAAGCCCCGTGGGTGCATTATTTTTTTTAACAAAAAAGCTTTTAATAAATATTCTACATATTCAACCTTTAAAGAATGAACCCGAACATTAATCAAATATCAAAATTGTTTGAGACTGATAGATTCATTGACAAATTGTTGCAGCTCTAAAAAATATTAGTGTATTCATGTCATATGAAAAATATTTTCCTACAACTGATGTAAACAACTTAATTGGAGTCTATATGTTGCTCTTAACAACGCAACCAACCCAAATAATTATGTACACTTATGTTTATACATCTACACAATCAACTTACTGTGTCTGTATTTGAAAGTCGTGTTTCCATATGTCTCTATCACTGTGTTCTGAGGCTTCTCTTCCCTGACTATTTCATGAATTATATATGCCTGCTATGTGGATGAATACTAATGAGCCAGTGAGGCCATATCTGTCATAGTTTCATGGCTGGCAACCATGGTCTTCCTCCGGGGGGAGACTTTGGGAACTGGGGGGTAATTTCCAGCCTAGTTCCCGCTCATGTTGCTGAGAAGCACTTAAGAGGAGAGAGTGAATGGAAAACAAGCTGGAGAGCATCTGCATGGATGAGTGGCAAAGGAGTGCATGTTAGAGCTCTGAGCCAAACAACTCATTAGAGAAAATGTTGCTCTGCAGTTTTGACCTTTGCTTTGTTAAATTGCTTAGAGCTACTGCAAACATATGGCCCATCCAGCCGTAGTTTCATTTATTAATTTGTTTTAGTTTATTTTTAAATACTGCACAAGCAGGCAAGTTAAAAATGGAAATGGTTTAATAACTAATTCCCTCTCTCGATGCCTCGTTAAGCACAGACTATGAAGTATTAGCTACTGGTTAAACGGGTCACTCCTTTTTTCAGCGTTAAAATCTAGTCAACCCCATGAATTTCTGAACTGCTGATTCAGCACAATGTTAACATAACCACATATGGCACACTCATGGATCTTGTTTATTACACTCTGCTGCAGCTTTCTATTTGTATCTTGATATTTGCATGGTCATAAATGGTTGAATGTTGAAGATGTCTGAAGATGCAAGATATGTGGAGTATCCATCATGCATATGCTAAAAAATGATAAGTTCTCACAGATGGTACGTTCCTTCTGGTGCACACATGTCAGCAGTTTGTGTTACAGGGTTCCTCACACCTTCACAGAACATTGAACTTATACTTGTTGATGTTATTATTGTCATTGATTGTTGATTGATTGTTACCAAATCAAGGTTCCATTTGTTTTATATTCACATATATCCATTTCATTTTATTGGAAGTGTAAGTTTCCTTTCATTTCATATAAGCTATGTAAGGAAGTAAGATAAGGATAGCTATGCTTCAGTCCAGCACTAATAAAATAACTGGATATAGGTATATGAGTCTTATTATGGTCTCATTTATTTATTTATTATTTTAGCATAATCTGAAGCAGAAGTTACAACTACAGTAGTAGAAAAAGTAGGGGATTGTGGTGCTCTTGTCCGACCCCCAGAACCCCCAAAACATTTTTAATAGCTGCTCCACCTCCACTTAAAGGTCAACACTTTTAAGAAACTGATTTTCAGATTGGTGTGACATCAGTGGTAATGCAGGAGCTCAGCCTAAAGTAAACACTCAATTCACCAATCAAACCACATTCCAGCCCTGACCTCTAGTCATGAGCTTTGAGTAATGACTGAAAGAATGACATCACAAATACAAGTGGTAAAAAAAGAGTGCCTTTTGCAGAAAGAGTTAGAAGGAGCCAGTTGAGGAGGCTCTGGCATGTGATGATGGGATCACCAATGAAGAGCTGGCAAAGGTAGGACGTCTGGGCTTTTTTGTTTAACCTGCTGTTGAAAAGGGACAATCACTGGTGCCATATCATGTTCACTAAAGTTGAATTTAGGAGTTATAAATGTTGGTGTGACCCAGACTTTTCACTGACTTTACTGTCATGGTCTGGTTGAAAACGATGGGTGTCTGATTTAAACACAGTAAATGGAGTGTAATCCTGTTTGGCAGGCTGGCGCTGGCTCATACGATGCCTCCAACCAGTGGAATTCCTCCTCCTGGCCTTATGTCTGTGTCTGAGTATCTGCAGCTCCTCCACTCCCCCACTGTGGAGTTCTGCAGAATTCACACCTACACTGTCTCCTTCTGACTCTCCATCCTGCCCCATCGCTTTTATTTTATTTTTTACTTTCCACTTTCCTTAACCGCCCCCACCCCCCCCTGCTAGAGTGAGCTCAGGCTTTACGTCTAAAACTCATTAGTTCCGGCGCCTTATAATCCGTTACAAACAAACAGGCAAACATCCAAGATTAATGGCAGTTCAGTGGCTGAGAAAAAGACTGGCTGAGATTTAGGGGTACCACACAGCTTCACACACACACACACATGCAGGCACACACACACACACACACACACACACACACACACACACACACACACACCTCTGCCTGAGTTCAAGTGTGGGAGGGACTTACAAACTGACCGTTATTTTACCTCTGTCTCCATCAGTTGTTCAGCTTTTCCATCAGTCTTTGTTTTTCTTTCCATCTTCTCTTCTATCTATGGCTTTAACTGGGGGTCTAAAGGGGTGAGGGGTGGAGGGAGGAGGGATGTTACCATGGTAGCGGATGCCAGGGACTCTGCTGGCCAGTGGCCACTGCCTAGCATTCCGACATCCGAACACTACCCCTCTTGCCAACTGCAATAACAATCACCAGCAGACAAAGGCTGACTGAACCCCCCCATTTTACCATGTTAACGGTTTAGCAATGACATCATCATTCCACATCCAGTTCACATGAGTCACCAGTAGTCTGGGCAGTATGTGTGGGTGTCCGTGAGAAACACTTTGAATATGAGCCCTTCAGAGTCTGAGTTTCAGTTCAGCACATTTTATCTCTACGAGTTAGAATGAGATTTAGGTTTAATATTAAAATTAAGATAACATTTCACACAGAAGAAAATCTACTGGTTAAAAAACTAAACTTATGAAAAATATATTTTTCATGTTTGCACTAAGGCTGCTCAATTAATTGAAATTTGATCGTGATTACGATTTTGGGGCCAAACAATCTCAAAACTAATAAAATTGGGGTGAAACGATTTTTTGTCAATTTCCTGCAAAAAGCTGCGCATGTGTATTTCCGTCCCTCCTCCGCAGCATGCACTGTACACCAGAGCTGCCAACACTCCCGTTTTCCCCAGGTTTCTCCCGTATTTTTAGACCCATTTCCTTCCGCCCTCCCGTTTTGTCTTTTCTCCCCGGAATCTCCCGGAATTTTGCAAGCCCCAACTTTGTTTGTTAATAATAATGAGAAGTGCACAATAACAAAGGTTTTATTTTGAAAGCTTAGACAGGAAGCCACTGCAGCTCCGTTAGTTTGACAGAAGCTGAAACACAAGGCGAAATGTTTTAACTGTTTGATTAAAAGGATGTGTTGTGTGAACTATCTTCATCTTAACCTGCTCGGCCAGCACTAATATCTCCGCACACTTTTTTTGCTGTGTGTTGCGTTAAGCGGCAGATAAAAGGCTGCTAAAGTTTAAAAAAATCATTTTAATAATCGTGATTTCAATTTTGACCCAAATAATCGTGATTATGACTTTTTCCATAATCGAGCAGTCCTAGTTTGCTCAAGTTATACTTCTGCATAAGATGATACTTGTTAATATCTTGTTCCTTTTATCTTGTATCTTTTTCTGTAATTATTATAACCATATTTTGCTGCAGTTGCAATAAGAAAAGAAAAGATTATTTGCTCAGAAGATATGTACACATTTTTTTATTCTTTAGGAACTGTGTACAAAATAAAAATTTTCTCATCAAGCTAAAAATAATGCTGATTTTCCTGATTCCTTAAAAATGACACTTCACAGACACAGTGTTGTCATTTCTGACACGTTTAGGTCAGAAAAGCTGATAAAGTGACGCAGCAGAAGTAAGAACCTGCCATCATCAAGAAGAAGACAAACATAAGACATCCATTCATCTTTTTAAACCAGACTTGGAGCCGTTTTCTCACGTTCACATTTTTGTTGCTGTTTAAAACTGAATCCTTGACCAAACGTACAGCTACATGATAATCCATATACAAACTGAACAGATCTTATTTCCACTGTTGAACTCATGGAGGCATCTCTGTGTTCATGGAGCTGACTGACATGAAGCAGGTGGAGACACTGAAAAACAGCTGTCCCTCTGTTGTTTCTCTCCCTCACAAAACTACACCAGTGTTTTCAAATCATTAAGTACATTTAAAACCAAACTAACTATGCAGACTGGATTTTGCGTTGAGATAGGTCTGTGATTATGATAAAAATCATTCATGATTATGGTTTCAAGTCTGAGTAAGTAGATTTCATAGTGTTGTGAAATGAACAGAACACAATGGTTCACTGAAGGCTTTCAAAAATGTAAACCTGCTGCATAGTTTGGAAAATGTTAAATTAACTTTAATAACTCACTTTCATAATTCCTCCATGTAAAAATACAAAAGAAGTTGTTGGAACTGGACTGTACAGTTGGGCCTGAACATCAGCACATGGCTGCTTTATATCACCTAAATGGATCTGCGAGGCTGTAAACACAGACAGCCTCCAAATGACCTGCAGAAGGGAGAGAAAATTACTAAGCCAAGTAACAAGACTTCTCCATGTTCATGGGCCACTGATCTAACTAAGCTCTGGCCAGCCACGCTTCGTCGACAAGGCTGATCTTTTGCCAGAGGGCCGAAATCAGCATCCTTCGGCCAAGGATCAGGACAGCGTTGTGACTGAATCCAACTTTTCTATACCGGCTTTGAACGCCACACACACTGCTCGCATCAAATCCATAGTCGTAGATTCAACGAAAGTTGTAAGAGGTTATTTCATCTGGGCAGAGCTAAACTGTGTGCTATTATGCTAGTTAGCATTGTATCCTTGTTGCATAAGCTTGTGTTTTAGGACCTTCACCTCCAGTTTTGATGACTCCTACGAGTCTTAAAGTCCGTGTAAAGTAAGAATAAATATGTGTTCTGAGTTTGACATATCACAGAAAAGTGTGTTGTTAACCACCCTGCCAAATTTGAAATTACTAACTGGCTAACTGTAGACTGTAGTAGTAGTAGTAGTGTGCGCTGAATGTATTTATACCTCTACAGCATCAGGGGCGGGTATATGTTAATAGAGCTGCATTATCTAGCCAGCACAGATAACACAAGCTTTAGCATCATGCTAGCACATATCTGTATAAGGCCTCTTTCCTCTCTCTCTCTCTTTCAGTTGCCATCCCACGCACGTATACACTTACACACATACACACTACACATAGGCTCATCCTGCATTATACATGTTGATGAGGTAACAAAGGAAAGCTAAGCTACATCCTAGCCTCATCCTCAGACACGTGTTTCGCTACTGAGCCAGTGTTTAGGCGTTGACCAGCAGCGCCATCTTCATTTTTGTCTAGCACATGTTTACACATGGTGAGACCCCCCCCCCCCACACACACACACACACACACACGTTCTCATACAGCCTGTTTACTTGTATAGACTTGTTTACACATAAGCTGTTTAATGTTTGTGGTGGTAGTAACTATACATTGATTAACTTGTTAATTGAGAGTTGTTAATAAAATGTTTATGGCTGTAAAGAGAAGTGTTTTGTGATTATTGTACATGTGTTATTATGATATGTATCTAATTTTATGACTGATTGATGCTTAATTTAACTGTTTGGTTATTCCGGGTTTCCCGGTGGTGCCCCATATTAATCATTAGAATAGGTTATTCTTTAATTTCTTATTAATAACTAATAATTATTTATGATAATTATTAGTAATTATTTATAACAATACATTCCTTTCTACTCTTACATGTATAGTTACGCTGTAGCAAGGCTATCACCTACATTATGGTTTCTATGATGACTAGGTTCCTACATGTTGGTGTCCCTGTGATGAGACTAGATCCAGTTCCAAACATTCTGGTGTTCTCTTCATGAAGCCCTTATTGCTAGTTCTAACATTATGGTGCTCTGTAGTGAGGCCATGATTCCCACTTACAACATAATGGTGTCCCCTTCTTGATAAGGTCATTATGGCACTACATTTTACATTTGGTTCCCCGTGTTAAGGCACTACAAGTTACTTACTGCCATAAAGTGGTTTCTAAACATAATTTAAAAGGTTGACTTGAGCCATTAGTGTATATTGCAGCTGCTGTAGACTATACATTACATTATGACTAAAACAGACTTCCTGTGGCTGGCTTTCAGAGCCGTACTCAGCTTTCTTACCACCACTGCTCATAAAGGTACCTTAAACCTGGTAAGACATTTATAAGGTGGCTAAATTACAAGAAGTTTGAAGCAAAACATGAGCTGTCGTGTTTGTGGTATCGACACCTTCCAGCTGTCCTGTTAGAGCTAAGAGGGAACACAGGCCTGCGGGGTACATCACCACATCACCACATCAGGCTCGGGTGTAATGAGATTTTCCATAGCTCAGTTTCATTAGAGCGGCTCTCCTTTCAGAGCCAGATGGTGATTCCTTCTCTAAATCACGAGTGCTGACAGGATTGCAGTGCTCTCATGTAATGGACCAATACACACCACTTAGGTAAACCTTGTTCGAGCTGCTGTTGTTGCCCTTTGTCTCAGAAAGAGCACACATTTGTACTTTGCTGTTTTCAACAAAATTGCAATAAATGCAGTCTGACCTGCTCATTAAGCACAGTGGAGTTCTATGCTTCACTGATGACCCTTTATAATATAGACACAGGTACTCCGACAACCAAAAATAAAGCATAAAAAATAATAATATCAGAGTGGTATGGCATCTGAGAAACCATTTGTCTTGCCAATTCAAACAAAAGTTAAGAAAGCTCTTTTTTTCAGCCATTGGAAAGAAAATACAAAATATACTAGTCCCATGTCTAGCTTCGGATTGGGTAAGCAGTTTATAGCCCACTTCCAAAGTCATCCACTGCCCACTCGCTCTTCTTGTCGTGTTCAGGCACAAACACAGAGTTCTGAAACAGACCCGTCGGCGTCGGTGTCTCCCAGAGCATGCCGAGGGGGAGGTGTGTTGCTATGACAACCTTGAACTCTGATGGCTCAGACTGCACACACACAAAGCAAGGCAAAGCAAGTAAATAACACACACAGTCCCACTGCCTGTGAAAAATCACACAGCCAAATGCATAACCTGTCCTAACTCTAACTCTAACTTTGGTTTTTGTTTACTACTTATTTCTGTCAGGGATCATGTACAGTCATCTCAGAGAGTGGTTGCACTTTGCACCAGATTTAGCTACATGTTTATTTCCATCAGTAGTTCATTTGCATCAGCTCAAATGTATTCGATGAAAGGAGGACAGAATGAGGAGAATGATCTGTCCCCCAACCCCTATCCAAAGTCCCGCCCCCAGCAGCAGAGAATAATGCCCCTACCAATTAGTGATTACTATTGTTCCACACACCAGCAGACACCACAATACTACCTTTTCAAGAAATGATTACATTGACTTTTTAACAACTGAAACAAAAGATTTGGTAGGTCTACCAGGGGAACCAAAACCCACATCTGCCACACTCACATTTAACTTCAGGCTACTATTCCGCTTCTCTAACCTCTCAGCTACGTAGAGCCCAAGTTTCCCACCTATTATTTCTACCAGCCCATCCTAAAATACCAGGCTGAAACTAGCCCTGCTTTTTACTTGCTGGTTTCTGAAAACATTCATGACTTTCTTACTGAATGTAAGAATAAGTTTTCTACATCATGTTCAGTGTTTCCCACACATAGACTAATTTGTGGCGGTGCGCCACAGATTCAACACCGGCCGCCACATATTGCGTTTCATTATTATTATTTTTTTAACGCTAATTAAAAAATATGCATCGTATTCGTTAAGCTGCATTTCCTTTTTCCTTTCTCTGCTCTCCCTGCGTCTCTCTGTCACTCACGCGTCTCTCTCACATAGCTCACACACACAGCCCCTCCCCTCCGTGCACACCGCGTGTGTCTCCATCAGCGAGATCACCCCCCCCCCTCAGATCAGATCTGTGGGAAACACTGACGTTCATCACTGGAGACTGTCCTTCCAGGAAAAACAAGATGATTCAAGTTCCCCAAAAATGATATTTATGTTCAAGTGACAGAAGATAAAGTCCATGTTTGTGTCTCTTATAATCAAACATTAAAGATTAAAAATGTATTTCTAAAAAAGGTGTAAAAAGCATTTCAACCATTTAGATTTGAATTGTGGAGCTAGGCTTCACAAACTGTGTTTCAACATTTCTGTGTTCAGGATTTAGTGGGCGGGTCTGAAAATCATAAACCCGTCCCTGCTGCTGTAGATGTATGAATACATTCAGCGCACACTACTACTACTACAGTCTACAGTTAGCTAGTTAGCTGAGTTAGCCACCGAGCTAGCCGCCGAGTTAGCAGCTGAAAGCTCTCAGACGTAGCATCCATGTTTCTGGTAGAGATGGTGACTTTGATTGACAGAAGACACTTGGTAGGGGGCGGGGTTTCAGCAGACTCGGCGCCGGCGGGCACTCCCACAGCGTTTGGGAGCAGAGAAAGAGGCTGATTTTACACAACTTTGAAGCCTAATTTCATATATTTGGCGATTTTTTTAATTATTCAAATTTGGCAGGGTGGTTAACAACACACTTTTCTGTGGTATGTCAAACTCAGAACACATTTTTATTCTTACTTTACACATACTTTAAACTCATTGTCATACCAATAAACATTTTATTTTCTAACAGTGATGTATTTTGGAAGGCACAGATAGATGATGTATATTACTCATAGGGGCAGAAATCTGCCATGTGTCCCTCTAACAGAATAACATGTATTTCTGCATGTAATCTGGATGACTTGTTTCTCATTCAGTAAACACAAAGTGGAAGCACTACTTCACACTGTTGTGAAACCAATGTATCCTTTCTTTTCAATTTGTCTTCCCACAGCCTTACAGTAACATAAGTTAAGTCTCTGCAGTTTGCTGAATGACTCAATCATTTGTTAGAACCACAGTCTCCCTGATACACTTTATTCATCATTATCGAACTGACAGAAAAAAGCCAAATCAATGCACAAAGCATTACAGACAGCTGTATGATGAGAGAGTGAAGAAAAGAGCTTACTTTGCACTTCTGCTTCTCAGTGCAAGTTGAACATTGCTGGCGTCACCATTCAGTGCACTGACTTTCTCTTTATGCTGTAGAGCCATGATAATCATGTCACACTAAAGAATTAAAGTTGAGAATACTGTCAGATTGTGTTTATGTTTACAACATCAGTATCATGTCTATACTGAAACATTTATGTACTTCTGTGGATTCCATAAACAAACAGAAACAACAAAATCCAGACATGTGAAAAGGCTCAGTCAGTGTGCTCCTGCAGACACTGCTAATGATTTGAACTGTAAAGGTGACCTGTGGTGCGCAGACAGCAGTGAATGATGAAAGTGTGAGGAAGTGAATCGGGGTAAAGAGCTGTTCTTTGCTCATGTTTAATATGCAAGGCCACACTCCTGGCTGTGGCATGGCAGCACAGTGTTGATTTAGATCAAAGCTAGCTGCTGAGTTCAATTCAGTCACTTATTCACAACTGCAGAGCTTGCATCCTAATAATCTCTGCTGAAGCAGGGTATTTTGTGGTGATTATACACAACAGTAAGCATGATTGGTCCATATACAGTAAAGGCAATGAGTCTATGTCACCTTATTTGACAGAAATCTGTGCATTTTCTGTTATTCTGAACATCTGATTAACAAAAATGTAAATTAAACCCCAATTAACAAAACTGTATGCATAAATACAACTTACTGAGCTTTGAGAATTTTAGATTACTTTTTAAATTTGTGCCATGTTTATCACATTTTAAATGGTTTGGCCCCTCCACCATGTGACTTTGTGTATACTCCAGAATATCCTCTATAAGAGATTGTAGAATACCATTTCATCACACTGTGAAAGGTGGACCACTGCAAGGACTAGCAGAGGTGTGGGCATGTTTGTTCTCTGTACTGTAACCAGTGTGAAACAATCAGAAAATAACGTTTTATCAATCAGATTCACTGGCCTTGTCTTACTTCACTCTCAGCCTTGCTCCCAGCTTTATTCTCTCTCTCTCTCTCTCTCTCTCTCTCTCTCTCTCTCTCTCTCTCTCTCTCTCTCTCTCTCTCTCTCTCTCTCTCTCTCTCTCTCTCTCTCTCTCTCTCACTCTCTCACTCACTCTCACTCTCACTCTCACTCTCTCTCTCTCTCACACATACTGGTGCTTTCTGCTCTCTCTTTTTGAAAATACATTGGGAAGCCAACAGGAAAGTCTAACTTTACTTTTAACGATTATGAAACAAACAGAAATGTCCTCCCCTCCTCCTAATAATGTCTTGTCCTCCCTCATGGCAGGGTTTACAGCTCTGACCAGTCTGATTGCTGGTTGTGGTTGGCCACTGCAACGTGATGTTCAGTTGCGTTTCTCAAAAAGTTGACTCTGGCTCAACTTTCTGGCTGCAGGCCGGTGCTATGCCACTGCAGCCAAAATAGCCACAGCCAAAACACACTATCCCCATTCAAATGAATGGGAGGACTGGTGTTTTCACCTGATTTGGTCTGAATACAGCCTTATACTGGTGATTCGGGCTGGGTGATACGAGAAAAATCTCATATTCCGATATAGGTCATTCATATCCCTATAACCATAGCCATCCTGATATAGCACATCTTAATAGAATGAATGACAGACAGTGGAGAGTTGAGGACAACTAAACTTGTTACATTCACTTAGTTCAGCTGGGCATGTTTATGCAGCTACACTACGTTGCTAACTTGCAGTGTGGTGAACAATGCACATGCACAGAAAAGCCCTGATCAACAACTGATCTAGACTATGAGCCAATGATAAAGGCCATGGAAGTAATGCATTACATTGTGTTTTAGATGAGTGGCAGTGAATGCATGGATCCTCTAGGTTGTTTTTGATTGTTTTTTGCAAAGTGACAATATATATTACTCAGCCCTATTGGTGACTGCAATGTGTATGCTGCAGTACTGCTGACTAGTATTTCCAACACATTTTTTTCAGGGAGCACCAAGCCGCTGCGTCCTTGCACGCCTGAAGGAGCTGGAGCAGTTTGATCAAGAAGAGTTGGTCAAACCACCAGTGGAGAAGTGGAGAAACCTTATTCAGAGACAAAAAGAGCTTGACTGCAGTTAAAGGCTGTGCTACAAAATAGTAAGTTAAAAGTACCAATATTTTCCTCAATGCCATTTTAATGTTTTACTGTATTAAGTAATATGGTCAGTTGTAGAAGCAAATTTTCAGTTGTATTCAATGTGAAATACAGAATTATGGATACCACATACCTACTATACTATACTACATATCTGTTTCAACTTCATATAGAGAAACCTTTTTTTTGATGGACAGAGAGAGAGAGAGAAACCAGGTTGAATTCAGTATGTTTGTCCAGTCCAGTCTCTCAGGGTTAAATATTCATACCACGTACCCCAGAGGACTGAGCCAACATTCAGTGCCCCCTCTGCAGCACTCAGTCAGCTTCACAGCGGGCTGCAGGCCTGCCTATCACACAGCCTGCACTGCAAGATAAACACTGTGGAGAGCAGCGGTGCAGTTTAACCCACAATCCATGTGGTCTACTGTTTCATTCCTGACACTTTGTCCTTTTTAAATCCTGACTTTCATGTTGTCTATATGCCAGTTTGAGATAAAACAATACACATAAATGTCCTGAGTGTATTCGAACAATGTTTTGATAATTAAGTGTGACTATGTTCTGTTTTATAAAGGCCCATGTTGACAACCTGGACACCACAAGGTACAATGACTTCATATCATGGTATCAGATATCTGCAGTAGATTTTCCTGTCTGTATGTTAAGCAAATATTAGCACAAGTGTAAAGCTGTATATGAGGTCAACAGGCCATTACACACATTTCAGGTCATCAGTGGAGACTGTCCCCCAGGAAAACCTACAACATCAGGCATTCAATAGCAAAATACATGTTTACATTTAACTGACAAGCAAAATAATTGAGTTTTCAACATGAGTAATGAATTCTGATAATTAAATATTTTCCTCAAATCGTTCAGTGTTAATTCAAAGTATGTGATTATGAATGGGGAGGACTGCAGTGCAACTCTTTTCTCACTAACTTACAACATGAACCAGGAAACACTACACCTGAAACCTAATTCCTCTCTCTGAACAAAAAAAAAACAAAACACTTTCTCCAATCCATGTGGCCTCTGTCTCCGCTCTGCATAATTCATGCTCTGGTACTAATACATTCATGTTTGGTGGCTTAGCAGAGCATTTTGAGGAGAGAGGCCAGCCCAGCCAGACTGACTGTCTGTCTGTCTGTCAGCCCTGCTCTCCTGCTCTGCTGGGAGACTCTCAGTTGCTAAGTGGCTGTTTTAACATCCACGACAAGCTAGAGAGCTGGGACGCACCGCAGCACCATGTCAATATTCATGCAGTGCTGAGTGAGCTGACATTTACAATGTGACATGACATAAAAGCAGTGCGAAGTGATGCTGGCACTCTGGGGTTGCATGTACACTGATATACAGCAGAGTACACAGACACAACCCTGACCTCATTCCTCATCCCTAAAACCATTTTTACATCAATCCTGCACAGAAGAGTATTTTTTGGAATTTCATACACTCTAAGCACAGTAATAGATACCTCTTTTACACACAGCCCAGCACACACAAAACCCCATTGGGTACAGCCCCACATCAGAGGGGTACGCAGTTCAGAGGTCACAGTTGCTCTTATTCCCCCCCCCCCCCCCCCCCCCATGCATCCCACCAGGGCCACATAGTATCTCATGCACAACGACACAGCCAGAAGAGAGTCAACAGGATAGAGAGAGGGTGATAAGACAGTAGGCAGGGGGAGATACAGAGGACATAAGCAGGGTTCTGCTGCCTATCTGAAGCTAAAGTGTTTATTTTGGCTGCCTGAGGTAAATAAAAAAACACTTTGAGCACAAGTAGCTACAGAAAGAAGGCTGTGTCTTAAAACTACTTACTTGATAGTTTCTTGGTATGGACTGAAAGTTATGAAAAACAAAGATATTGTTTTTTAAATTTATGTATATTTATTAGAGCTGGGCAATATATCGATATTGTGATATAAGACCAGATATCATCTTAGATTTAGGATATCATAATATCATATGTCATCAGTGTTTCTTTTCCTGCTTTTAAATGTTGCATTACAGTAAAAATATGTAATTTTCTGAACTTAACAGTGTTGTAGCTGTTCTGTTATTTACCTTTTACCCACTTTGTCATTATATCCACATTACCGATGATTATTTATCAAACATTTCATCATGTAAATATTTTGTGAAAGCATCAAGAGTAATCTCTACATTATCGTTGCAATATCAATATGGAGGTATTTGGTCAAATATATTGTGATACTTGATTTTGTCCATATCGCCCAGCTATATATATATATATATATATATATATATATATACACAAGCTTAGTATGTGGGTAGCAGTCCAGAGTTTTGAACATGCTGAGATCATATATCTACCACACTAAGACTAAGACACTATGTGTGTGCTCTCATTACTTCTACATGCTTGTTTTGTTAGCACCACTGAAATGAATAAAAAGGTCACAGTTTGTCGCCTGTAATTGCATTTTACGTTGTTTTATATCATTCTCACTGACCTACTTCTGTCGCTATTGAATTGAGTTTACTGGATGTGTATTGTTAAAACTTTGTGAGTTGTGGAAAAAATATTTTTGGTCACACAAATGGTTTAGTTACAGTTGCAGATATCAGAGATATAAAACCAAACAGTGACAACTTACAGTGTACAGAAATTTCCAGCCGTTGCAGCGGCAATTAGTGACAGTAAATTTGTGAGAAAGGCAAAGAGAGAGGAAGAAAAAGAGAGGGAAAGAGAGAGAGGAGGACAGGAACTTTTCCGGCAGCGTTGTTCAACTGCCTGTCAGACGTTCAGAGCCCATGGTTACCATTAGGCTGCATATGTGTGTGTGTGTGTGTAATGTGATAAAAAGACGGGCATGTGTGTGTGTGTGTGTGTGTGTGTGTGTGTGTGTGTAACTGTGGTGAAAGGAGCGGGAGGGAGCAATAGAGGGGCAGTGAAATGTTAATGAGGGCAGTGGGATGTGAACAAACAACTTCCAGCCTGATGAATCCATTCAGACAAAGACAGAGACACAGAGAGCGGGCTGCTGCTGGAGGAACTTCAGGGGTCAAACACTCAAATTTGAATATAAATGGATATGGATGACCCAGAAGCTTAGTATTGTGTGTGTGTGTGTGTGTGTGTGTGTGTGTGTGTGTGTGTGTGGATCCCTGATGGCGATTCTATCACTTCTTAAATATGCTTATTCCTATTCTGTGTTTGGCATTTATTCATTCCGTCGTACTCATAAAATGTGACAGAGTGAACACCTCCACAAACCTAACCAATCACTGAGTGAAGAGGATGTGAATGTTGTAGATTTTACAATATTTACAATATTTACAATAGTAACCTGCTCAAATCCAAAGTTTACAGTCTATAATGCAACAGACCATTTGAAGTAGTTTGCTGTGTGATCCAGCAGAGGGCGCTCTTAAAATTCACCATCAGTTTGACTTACTGCATGCTCTTTGACCTACAGTGCCTATAAAAAGTATTCACCCTCTGGATGTCCCCTTTTATTGTTTGATTGAATTTATGTATGATATGAGTGCAGTTGCAAGAACAATACTTTCTACTCATTTCTATGTTTTCTATTCTCTGATGTTTTCTATTATCTGCCCCCCCAACACATCTGTTTCTATCTGCAGATGTCTGTACACATATGGTTTCATCCATATGTTTACATACCAGTGGCATGCTAATCCATCAGCTGTGTGACTTTATATCACTGACTGTATATAAATATGGATGACACGTCTCCACTTCCTATCACTATGCAAAAGTGATGCCAAAAATGATCCATCCCAGGCTGCCATCTTAAATTTGTGACATCATTTGGAGCAAGAGTCTGCACAGTAAGGTCGTGTGGCTTTAACCCCCCCCCCCCCACACACACACACACACACACCTACACACACACCTGACAGGGATTTTAAGAGTCGCTGTCTCAGCCTTAAATCATGTCCCCCTTTTATATTGTGAAATAACTAGTTAAAAATTAGCACTGGGACAAACATCAGCATGATAAGAAATACTTAAAATGACAGAAACCATCTTTGGGAAAAATGTATTTGATGTGTAATTAGATTTTTTAGTGTGGTTCATGTCTCATCGGCTAAAATGGAGGAGGCGGGATTTATGACCCATACTGCAGCTAACTGAGATGTTTTGGCTTCTCTTTTGAGGAGCTGTCATGACGTGATTATTAATATACAGTTGGTAATTTATATCTTTCAAAGCTCACAAATACTGTAAACAGTCACCTGCCCAACACATTAAACCAGAAACACCACAGCTACAGATCTTATACAGTCTACGGGCCACACAGCATGGAGTAGCTATATGTACAATACTAGACCCGCTAACTAGCTGGAAATGTATTTCAGGACTGTACTCATTCTCAGTCTGATTGTTGACTGCACTTGTGGCTCTGCTGTAAATACGCCTTGAGGATGTAACACAAACTGTTGGCGCCGAATCATTTTGAAAGAGCAACGGCCAATGGGGAAACTCTGACACTGGGCCAGCTAACCATTGGTGTAACTTCATCACTCAGTGATTGAGTCAGTCATTAGGGGTTATATATATATATATATATATATATATATGTATTATATACAACCTTGTCTGACAGTGCAATCTGAAGACCCAAAGTCCAGGTTTATGACACCACACAGGGAAATATAATCACTGACAGATGGACATCACTGGCCATATATGGTTATGACAGTCACAGTAAAATGTAACTCTGACACATTACAGTATATGGGTTGTGTTCAAATTAATTCAAACCAATTAGTTGCTAACTCAGAATCAAGAAAAAGATGACCACTATATTTCCTGAACCTTAAACTTAAGTGCTATGAACAGTGAACCTTTTACAGATCAATGCGAACAGTTTTGCTTTAGCAGTGACCAATTTGAAATATTCATTATAAACCTTTCCTTATTATGATAAAACAAAACAAAAACCATTAAAGCTATAAGCAGCGTTGGGCTGGACCTCGCCCCCTTGCGCACATCGGGCCGTGGTGAAGTGGAAAGGTTTCCGTTAGGGGCATTTAGATGTCTTCAGACCCGGGCTTTTATCACACACTGTAATAAGTAGATCACTCACACACACACACATATATTCTCTCTCTCTCTCTCTCTCTCTCTCTCTCTCTCTCTCTCTCTCTCTCTCTCTCTCTCTCTCTCTCTCTCTCTCTCTCTCTCTCTCTCTCTCTCTCTCTCTCTCTCTCTCTCTCTCTCTCTCTCTCTCTCTCTCTCTCTCTCTCTCTGTGTGTATTTAGACTGAGCAACTGAAATGAACCTCCAACACTTTGATGAGTCAAAGAGTAGAGCAGGGGTGTCAAACTCAATTGCAGAGGGGGCCAAAACTCAAAGCACACCTCAGGTCGCGGGCCGAAACTACACATTTGAACATAAATATGAATAAAACAGACAGGAATATTATTTCAGAATAAATAAACTT
The DNA here is from genome assembly GCF_027409825.1 of Scomber japonicus. NCBI lineage: Eukaryota > Metazoa > Chordata > Actinopteri > Scombriformes > Scombridae > Scomber > Scomber japonicus. Next base: position 1,415,125 of record NC_070583.1, on the reverse strand, counting down.
GCACTTTAAATAAAATAAAGTATTTTGCTCTCCATAAAAATATATCCTGTCAAAATTATACAAGTTCGAAATATGAACATGCTGCAAAAAAACCTGAAAAAATAAAATAAAATAGTGCTTTTAAGTAAACGTTAAAATAAATTAAAACATGTTTCTTTGTTCTTATGCCATTTTGTCAGAGCAGGATGTTTGGCATCAGACTGCACAGATATCTAAAAACATAATAATACAGTTAATAAACTTGAACTAGAAACACAAAACTGAGACACCTTCATGAATCTATACAAGTTTTCTCCACTAGGTGGCACACTAAGACCACAAATGAATCAGGATGACTGCTTGACTTCATTATCTACTGCAATCCTCTGAAACTGTAACATGTAGAAATAGGTATAGAAGTAAACATGGTCAAAATTAGAAACACATATTTCTGTAGGTTATAACTAATGGCAAAAGAATTCAGTGCTTCAACTAGTGCCAGCTGCACACACACACAGTCGTTGCCAGGCACGGACTGGTAATCTGGCATACCGGGCAAATGCCCGGTGGGCCTACGTGCTATTTGGGCCGGTGCAGGGACGGACTGGGCAGTCTGGCAATTAGGCAGATGCCAGAACGGCCGCGCAGAGGTCTAGACCGGCCGAGCACGCCAAATAGATCACAGCGGCCCCTAGTGGCACTGACGCGGCCCACTCTCTCTTGCATGCTGAACAACTTCCCAACGCGCTTCTAGGTTTCATATCTCTTATGATTTTGCATGCAGTACTTGACACTGTTGACCTGATTGGTATTTATACCACACATACCTGTATACATCATAGTCATGGTGTATTTCAAGTTTTACATCAGCCTGCTTTACTTTTGAAGGGAAATTTCTTGTTATGATTTTAAAAAATGTTCATGGTTTGAAATAAAACAAATCTACTGGTATTTTGTATTTGATTGTTTGAGAAAATTAAAATGAAGCAATGCCTTCTGGGAATTTCATGGCAGTGTAGTAAATCGCGTAAAAAAGTAAAAAAAGTGTAGTAAATCGCGTCTGCGCATTTGTGTGTTGGAAGTTGGACTAATGGTGGTCAAGTCATTCAGTAGATTGGTTGTGGTGGTGATTATACGATTAACTGGTTAGAAAAAATGAATAGAGGCACTAAGCGACAGAAAGGGGGAGCGGAGAAAAAGAGAGACAAGATCAAGAAAGCGCTGCTGTTTGAGGGTGAAAAATGCGCCAAATTGGATTAACTTTTTTGTTGCGGAAAAGAGCAGGCTCCTTCGCAATTTGTTAACTGCATGACGGTAAGACAAATGTTTTTATTATGGAGCGGCTGGCTCTAACAATCTATTCATAATGGTTTATTTGTGCATTGATATGACAATTTTCTTATGCAGTTGTTGAAAGTATGGGAGTTTATCTGCACCATCATTGGGGCTATCAAAAATGCTTCTTTCCGTGCGTTGGGTCTGCATCTGCGAGTTGGGCCGCTTGTGGGTGCAAATGCCAGGGCCGTTTTTTTATCCCAGTCCGTCACTGGTCGTTGCCATGGTAGTTAACGACTGGAGAGCATGACAATCCATGATAATCCATTTTACTCATGTAAAAGAAAATTTTACAATAGACAAGAAATACTGTATAGAATGAAGCTGAGCGCACTATCGTATAACCTGTCAGGATTTAGCAGGTGTTTAGAATTCATCTGTTTAAGCTGTGTCCCTCCTTTCTCTGCATTTAAAGATAAGGTCTCTTCTTCTTTACAGGTTTTGATACCTCTGCATTCTCTTGTCAGACCTTTCATAAAACACACACACACACACACACACACACACACACACACTTCTCTCTCCCACCAGAAACAAATAATGTTGGCACTTTTTCAAATACTACTGAAATGTCAACAGCTTAGATAAAGCATCCATCTCCATGACCTGTCTCTGTATCTCTGCGCCCCAAACACATTCAAAATCACCAAACCACTGAAAGAAATGGATAAATAGAAATAGAAAATCCTTTTTTCAGGAGGTCAGTATCGGATACATTACAGAGATGGATTCATTGTCCTCTTAAGAAAACTTGAGCAGAGTGCAAATTTGAACCTGGGTCCTCCTCTTTAAGAAGTCTCTCTCTAGACTGGATCATTGTGTCAATATCATAAAAAGCACACTGGCCCGCAATTAGACCTAGAAAAAAAAATCTTCACATTCTTGTATTTTACAGATGATCTTCACATGTTGGTGCATGTAGTTGCAGGTAGTGTGGAAATTTTGCCATTTTCTTCTGTCCTCCACTTGCAGCAAACTGATTTTTCAGTGACCGTGGTATGATTTAAAACAACAACGTCACTGTGTGAAGTTAGAACCACCTGAGTCAGTGTTCTTGGTGGTGAAAGGTGGGACTGGGTATCAAATGTGTGTTACTCATTCAGCACTGGAATTGAACTACACTGAAAGCACTTTTCATCAATAACCCATTTCCTGTGCAAGAACAAACACTGAGTGCCACTAGTACCAATATTAGGACAAGGGTGTGTAAAATTGACTGAGACTGAGAATGTGTGTTTACAATAGAGCGTGAGCAACAGGTCATGAAGAGAACCATTTCTAAAACTCTACTGGAGGGATGGACACAAAAAGATATTTCCTCATCATTCCATGTTTTGATGATGATGTGGGAGAGTGCTGCTTAACATGATGGTCCAAAATCTCCCATAGGTGTTCAGTTGGGTTGAGATCTGATGACTGTGAAGGCCACAGCTTGTGATTCACATCATTTTCATCTGACACTGTAACATCACGTCTGAAAACAAGGACAAGCATACTTCACTTAACTGGTTATCTCCCTCCCATTCACTTGCACTACATACACATAAATGTGACCTGAAGTATACTTACCTCAATTTTATGAGTGGAACTACAGGCATTGTTTATGGGGTTCTAGGTGCTTGTTGGGGGGGTGTAGGTCACCCCCAACATGGGGGATGATCTACACTCAACACTGCACCTGAACGCCACACAGACAGGTCACCCACTGCTACTACTCTGCTAACATGCTACTCAGGAGGCTATGACTCCCGTGAGTCTGTGGTATTCTGTCTTCTCTTTCTTGTCAATGAAAATAAGGGTTGTTGTTTTGTTTTTTTTAAATACATTTTAATTTCTTTTTGTTATGTCAACGAGTAACGGTTGATAAAAACTACAGTGACCTGCAGTTAGTCCATTTACCATTTACATAGAGTCAAGAAGAACTTCTCGAGCACAAGAACTGGTTGGTTTATGTATCTCAGGACAAATAATGAAGCTACCATGTATAGTCTGCTGCTTGAACGTGGTGGCAATAGGATACAGGAGGTGTAGGAGGGGGGTCAGAAGGCGCCCAAAAGCAAATTTACGCCCCAAGGCTCACCAACTGATACAGCCATGTGTGGGGCAAACATCATATGACACCAAGGACTGTTAATATCATGAACGGTTCACATCATTGTGGAATGGTGAATTAAATAATACTGTGCAAGGAAACAGAGTCATTTTCTATTAAAGTCAATACAGTACATGGGGAAATGTCACTGCTCTTAAGCACTTTTAAATTACACATTCATTTTTGTGTCAGGCTCAGTAACTGCAGACCAATTACAGTGCTTTACACAAATCTCAAGGATTGGCCTGGTTGCCTGGCCCTGCTTTAGCCAGTATAGAAAGTGGGAAAATATTCTTCTTCATTCTGTGTGTGTGTGTGTGTATGTGTGTGTGTGTGTGTGTGAGTGAGAGAGAGAGAGAGAGAGAGAGAGAGAGAGAGAGAGAGATTGAGTGTGTGTTGTCCAGAGGTAGCCAATAGCCAAGTCAAGCACACAGAAGAATCCAACAATTGGTAATTACTGTTATCAGAGGCCGGCCACGCTGAAGTCACATCTCCAATCCCTGGAGCCTGTTTAGAGCTGCACTCCGGTGTCAGACACACACACAGACACACTCTCACATACACACACTCCCTGTAGTAATTCATCACACCTGTAGTGATGTGGTGCAGCAGGAGCAAACCTCATGTTCCCCGGGTCTGCAGAGGGATGAGGAGGACACAATGAGGAGAGGTGCAGTGATGCAAGGCAGCACAAAACTGAGATGCTTCTGGTAGGCCTTTAAACATCAGCCAACTCCCTGCTTCACATTCACACAGCTCTACACACACACACACACACGCACGCACACGCACACGCACACGCACACACACATACAGATCCTGGTCACAAACTTCTGTGATTTCTGGGCAGCTGCTGTCCCACATGATCATATCCAAAGTGAAAAGAACACAAATTTACAGCTTATTCTAAATACTCATTGTCACAATATCAATTAATTTTATATATCAATGTGATTTTATTGAAAATATAATTGATAATTTGATTAATGTTAAAAACAAATGACTGCCAAGCCCTGATGATAACTATCTCATAATTATAAGTTTGACTAAAATGATGACAGACATCTAATAATTATTACCAATAACTGACTTAATATCCCCAACATAATAATGTTTAATATAGAAAGTTCATTCACATAATAAGAGGGTGAGGCACCTTGTGAAAATTTTCTATATTTGTGTCATTTGGGTACCAATACCAAAATGATACTTTTTCTATATTTGGTTGGTTGAAGTGCTACTGTGTGATATGAGATATCATGTATGCTCTGTGGCAGGAACAGGCTCATACACAGGATATATAGAAGAAGCTATTTCTTGAAAGTGTGACTTTTTTTAAATATGCGAGACATGTTGATAGCTGCTATTCCATGAATACAGAAACTAGCTTTTACTTGTCTTCATCTGATATTAACACATCAGTCAAGCTTGACAAGTGTGAACCTGTGTGCTGCTTTCCTGGCTGTCATGATAGAAGCTGTTACACTGCTGACATCCACCACCTGCTTCCCTGTTGTAAGTCTCCAGGAACTGCACTGTGTGGTAATCTTAGCATCTTGAATGGTCAGAGCTGGAGGTCACATGACACCCTAAGAGAGCCTTGACTGTATACACAACCATCACAGAAGACTAAGACTACAACAAAGAAATGTCATGAGTAGGGATTAGTATCATCAAGATTTTATTGATCCTCCTTCATTGGTCTGCTTCTTTGTTGATACTCTTATTGGTTCTCTTTTTCAGTTGAGAGGGGGGGCATTATAAACTGTTTTATTAATTATATTTGACAATTTCATTTTAAAAACACCAGCTCTACCGTTATATAAAAGTATAAATACATTTCCATTGTGGTACCTTTGAGGATGGGGGCTGTGCAGGGAGGGGTCAAGACAGTGGATCTGACAAGGCAAGAATGGTACAGCACATTAATCATAACAATACAATATAGCCAGCAAGTTTTCCGCTGTATTAACAACATCAATCATTACCTCAGTGTTTGGTTGGAACGTACCAGCCTCTACTCGCCACTGACTTAATAAAACTAATTAAAAACTCTGTACATCTGAGATCAATATAACAACATTACTCCAGCCCTGTCAGCAGATTATATATGAGTCTGGCTCCGTCCATAATAATCAAAATAAATGAGCTACATATAAAATATAGAAAGACACCCTATTATCAGACATGAAAAACCTCAGAGTGACCAAGCTGCTTATAAGATTTTGAGATTTACTGCAGTGAACAAAACATTTTCCTCTCCAGGATACTCTTAAACCTAAGTCAGTAGAACTGCACCTAATGGAATATCTGAATAACTCTCACCTGGATCAAAGGGTTAGGGTTAGGACGCTTTTAAAAGCAGCTGAGCCCAAAGCTCTGAGCCAAACCTCTTCACATATCAATCAATAGAGCACTCTTAAACACAATTGAGCCTCTTTTAGAAACACTTCCAAAAAAAACCAATCAAATCTAATAACAACTTAATCAAAAAACAGAATATTACTCCGGACTGACAGTTTTTGCCAAAATGAACCCAGCCGAGCTGAGAGAGAAAGAGGGAGAATGAGTGACAGTTACTTCACAGTTATGCTTATTTAACTAGAGCCTCATAAAACAACAAGAGTGACTCACCTAAAGGCTACAGTGGTGACTGTCCACTCATAACAAGGTAAAGTAACTCCAGCCTACTGATTCTTGTTGATTAGCATGTTAGCATGTTAGCATGCTCAGGGATCAGTGAGCACAGCTGGGTGACAGTCAGTCCAGCAGCTGAAACGCTCTGTCGGGACCGAAGTAGCAGGGATGCAGAGGCATTGTGGTGCTATGCTGGGTAGCCTGGCCAAGGTGCAGGTTTACAATGAACTCCGTCATTTTTAGTTTGAAAAGGTCCCACGCCACACTTAGCCTTGACCTCTTCATGTTTACGTTTGATATCTACGGCAGCTGGTAGGTAGCTGAGCCATCTTCTCTGTCAAATATCGCCCCCCGTTGGTAAGATGTCTCATTGTTGCCACATAGTGAAATTCATTGCATTGCTTCAAGACTCACACTACGCAACACAGCTTCTATTTGAAACCAGCGTTTGATCGATAAAAATTTCATGTGATCGACAACAATAAATTATCGATCATCGATTAATCATGCCCATCCCTAGTCCTCACCATTCAATTACAATTCTCCTGTCAACGATTTGATTGGATTCTACGATGCATCATGATGTATCTCAACATATCACATCAATTTTCTATATAACTGCATTCATTTTCTATACTATTATATATTTTATATTTTTATATATTATATATTTTATATAAAATATAAATATATAAATATAATATATTTATATATATTATATATTTTTATATATAATTATATATTTTTATATATAACTGCATTCATTTTCCATCAATTGATACAAGAAGTCAGATAAATATGAACTCCCTTTTTCTTTTAGAAGATGCTTTCAAAATCAGAACATACAAGTCTGGCTCCAATGCAGAAATCACATGCAGTCACAGTGACATAATGACCCTTCCTTCTTTACTACGAGGCGCTTTGTCACCTTTTCAAACAAACAAACAAATCACACACATTTTCTTTATCAATCACACTAAATCATGTTAAGTTTATTTTCCACTCAGAAAGTGGAAGCAGGTTAGCCTGGTTTGCTGATGTTGATTCCCACTAAATGTTACTTTTCATAAATTTCAACACCTGCTGAGTCAGCAGCAGCTCATATACACTCAGCTCACCCACCGCCTGTTTCATGGGTGGAGATGTGGTGACAGTAGATAACCAGACTGTCAAGACTTTAAGCAGAGGAAAGAGAAGCAGAGTCCCACTGTTGATTGAAACCAGTGTAACACGGTGCTCACTCTGTCAGTTTGTTATGTCACTAATTACACAAAATTCACCCACTGTAGAAAACCAATATAGAAGCACTGCCACTGTACATTTAAAAATAAAAGAATTTCTTCTTTTGGGTTATTACAATTTTGACCAAATAAGATACAAAAACCCACCCGGGAGATAAATGTTGATTTCTTGAAAACTCACTTTTGTACTGAGCCTGTATTTCATTGTTTCATTTCTTTCTAAACATATCCTCTTCCACTTTTGTTTTTACTTTTTCACCCAGAAAAGTTGCAAACTCACAACATACAACAATGAGCAGCTAGAAAACAGTCAATCATTACAAGTTTTCTCCACTGGGTGGCACACTAAGACCACAAATGAATCTGGATGACTGCTGAACCTCTGAAACATATCCAGACCAAATTACACACATCTATAGATGAGACTTGTGGCTACATTTTGACGTTTGAATGGAGTCTGTAGCTGAAAGTATGTAGGAATAATGTATATATTTTGAAAAAACTTGCATAATCATACATTTAAGGGCAAGTTGTGCATTTTCTGTTGGATTCAGGTCAGGGGTGTCAACTAGGGCTGAACGATATATCGTTATCGTATCTATATCGAGATATGAACATTCAAGACATTAATAACGGAAAAGCAACAATATAAACGATATATTTCCGCCGCGCTCGCCCTGCTTGTACAGCTCGAGCAGTCTCCATAAACATTACTTTTAAGATTGCCCTTGAACGCACCACTACGGCCAGCCAACCACAAAGCTTATTTCATGCTTGCTGTTGATCGACAGCTGAAGCCAACCAATGACAAACATAGGAGGGTTGGAGTGAGGGAGACGTAGACTGAGACGCACACAGCCACACACACGGGACATTCACAGCGGGGAAATCGAAACGGAAGAAAAGAGACATGAGTGCGGAAGGTAATGCGGCCGATGGCAGTGCAGAATCTAATTTTGTGCCAAAACATAAATCATCCTCCATTATTTGGAGGTATTTTGGATTTAGAAAGGATGATGTTGACCAGAGCGAGGTGTTATGCAAGTCGTGCTTGGCGAAAATTGCGACGAAGCAAGGGAACACAACCAACTTGTTTCACCACTTGAAACAACACCACCGTGTGCTGCACGATGAGTGTATGACATTGAAACATTGAAAATGCTTGGTTTTCACCGAACCCGTAGTCATATCGTATCGTATCGATATCGAGATATCTGGCATGAATATCGAGATATGAAATTTTGTCCATATCGTTCAGCCCTAGTGTCAACACATGATTTGTAGAGTAGTCTTAAGAGTGAGAGTGAATGAGAGAGAGAATGAGAGTGTGTAGAATGAAAGGTGAAGGAAGAGAAATACATGAGAATGGAGAGAGTAGCAAAGAAGTAGAAACAGAGAGAGAAGATGACAAAACACTGACGGACTACTGAATATCAGAGCCGTCGGACGTCAAGCAAAAGCCTTTTTACTTCCATTACTGCCAACACTGTGATGGATGTGAGGCTTGCGTGCCAGCATCATATTGTGCTACAGTATGGGAAGAAGTGAACATGCTGGGAGTTAGGGCTGGACGATTAATCGAATTTTAATCGCGATATTGATTTTGGCCTCCCGCGATTATAAAAACGTAATAATCGACATAAAACGATTATCGTTCCGCCCGGCGCGGCGCACCTGTGACATAAATCCAGCGCCCCCGTCTTTCCCAGTAAGTTCTGTGTCCCGCCCCTTATGTTAGACCCGCTGGAGGAACGGTGTGTTTCTGAGCAGATCTGGGAGATTTAAAATGACAGAAAGGCCTTTGGTTGACAAGAAGAAAGGTAGGACTGGGACATCTTCACTGCTCTTAAGTTTCATTAAAAGTTTGGCGTGACATGATCACCAGTGATGGGAATAACGGCGTTACTTTTTTCAGTAACGGGTAATTAATTACTAATTACTATGTCCATCGTTACAACACCGTTACGTTACTTAATTAAAAGAGGCACGTTACAAACTGAAGCTAATCTACTCAGGGAACCTGTTCTCATCCAACTTTGCTCTCAGCCACAAAAGCTGCAAAGCCTTTTTTTTTTTTGGAGAGGGGAACGGGAGAAGGGAGGGGCGGGACAACCGTGATGATGATTGGTTAAGGCAGAGTAAGATTTCATGGTAAGCCAATCAGAGGCAGTGTTTACACATGCACACACACATGCACACAGCAGCCTCACACACACAAACTAGCAGAAGCAGCAGCAATGGCGAGTTTGGAGGAAAAGGTTGTGTTTTTAAACTGGAAGTACAGACACTACTTTAATCTCCTTGAGGTAAAAGGCAGGAACATACATGTGAAATGTACATTATGTATCAGAGCGTCCGTTACAAGCAACTCTGACCTAATGAAGCATCTCTCAACGGCACACGCCACTACAAAACTTGGGGCCAAAAACACAGACATATTTATACTTTTTTTAAAAAATATTATTTTTTAAAGTAACGCAATAGTTACTTTCCCTGGTAACTAGTTACTTTTATAATGGAGTAATTCAGTTACTAACTCAGTTACTTTTTGGGAGAAGTAACTGTAACTATAACTAATTACTTTTTAAAAGTAACGTGCCCAACACTGGACATCACACAGCTATCAGGACGCTGCGCTCTCACACGCGCTGCATTGAGAGTCTCACACACACACACACACACAAGCGCCCGCAGTCACTCTCTAGCGCGCGCTCTTGCTCGTTCGCTCCAGACTCCGGGAGATTGTGTCTCATTTGCAGGCGTCAGGGAGCCGCTATCAATATGCAGAGAGTTGGGATGTATGGATTACATAATATATTAATGTCTGTGCGGTGAGATCTATCACCTCTCAGCGTGAGAAATGACAGGTGTGGCCTGAGAGCGTGTGAACTGCTTGACACAGTGCACACGATCATGGTGTCACCATGGCAACATGATCAATTTATTTTTATTTATTGTTTTTACATATTGCTATTATTATTTACATTTATCATTATATATCATATATATATATATATATTTATTTCTGGTTGTGCTGTTCAAATATATTTCAAGTTGAGTTCTGGTGGATCAATAAATGCTTATGTTTACACATCCATGAATAATCGTCTTTTATATAAACATGGTTTCTCATGAAGTTTTCTGTAGATGCTTATTAAGAGTTTTCCCTTTCTGTCATTTACAATTTCCCTTTTAGAGGGCTGTACATGCATTCCCTAATCTTCAACATTTAATAAATCCCCCTCTTTTTTAGTAACAAAGATCAGTGTACAAAGCATGGTAGCGTCACTTCCAGCTGTTGAAATAAGAAATGTCACCTGCAGCAGATTATAGCAGCTGTACAGGTAAGTAGTTTACATTACCCTTTTAAAGTAACTTGCCCAGAGGCCAATATGAAACTCAGCTGCTCTCTGTAAGTCATTGTATAACTACTGCCTGTAGTCTGCCACACAACATTTGTTGGAGGAGGAAACATCATCTCTGAAGCACCAATGTGAAACCACATGGACTCTTTGTAGATAAAGAGTCTTCTCTGGAGAAAACAATCCGCTGATCAGTACAATCTCCCAATTAACCTTAATAATACAACATATTTAAAATGTACAGCTTAGGCCTGAGTCAGGATCAGTATCTCCTCATCTCATTTTCAGGAGCTACATTAATTAAGATGAAACTCAAAACTGTTTCTGAACAGATTCCATAATAATGTTTTATTCAACAATACACTGATGAGCCTCAGTCCTACACTTTCTTCTGGATCCATTCAAACAGAACTACAGCTAGCAATTATATTCAATATTGATTCATTGTTTGGTAATCATAATTCCCCAGTAATGAAATCAAATGTCCAACCAAGACAGTCACAAGCAGAATATTTTCACATCTGAGAGGCTTAAACAAAATTATTTGGATTTGTTTTAACTTAAAAATGACTTGATTTAACTTATTTAAATAGATACCTATTATTTTCCTCTCACCTACTTGTTGCAGCTCTGTATTTATAATCATCAGTGAACCGCCAGTCTGTAGTGCCATTAGCATACACACTCTGCTAATGGTTATAAAATAACATGTTAACAATCAGATGTTCTTTTTGAATGGATAAAATACCAGTGTAAAACTGACTCTTACAGTGTTGCATTATGGGTTGTTTGTAGCCTTAATGTTGCTAAGCTAGCATGTCTTGAAGTGTGTTTAGAGTGAGTGTGTTAGACTGGGTCAGCCCTCTTTCATTAGTCTAGTTAACCTGCAGGCTGAAACATGGTTTTCTCACATGATTTCCAAAAACAGTGGAAAAACAATGAACCAGTTAGTGATTAATGGGTGTTAGTCTATTGACAGCAAAATGAAGTGAAACTGACATCACTGATGACAACTCCAGGCACTACTTCTGTGTGTCTTACTGGTGTCATTGAACTAATCATCATGGTTTTTATGAGTTTAGTTCTCCTCACTTCCTCACTCTACCTGGTCACAAAGCACTAACAGGGTGCTAAGAATGATGTATGGATGATCAAATGCTGCTTACAGCCTGTTAAGTTACTAACATTATAGTCAGTGAAAGGTCAACACACTGCTGTCTCTCCATCATTCACTCACTCACTCACTCACCTAGAACTCATTTCACACTCCAAATGGAATGAGCTGACAAGGAAAGTTGTACTGCTAAGGTTTGGTCTGAGCATGCTTTCTGCAGCGGTGCAGCACCACTAAATGATAAATGCCACTGCTGAAATTTCACATTGTACATAATAATGACGACAAACACAAAACACACACACATACTGTCCTATCCACCACCTGTATGCTTTACACAACCATGCAAAGTAGTTACTAACAAGCTAAACCGTTTGTATCTTACTGTTTCATTTAGTTTGCCACATAATAAAAATATTGAAAAAAAAAAAAAATCTAATTAAAATTCTTGTTAACGTCTGAGTTTACGGTGAAGAACTACAGCCTGTTTTGTTTTGTTCTGTTTTGTTTTTTTTATAAATATTGTAATGATAATGACTCACAATGATGTGGAAATGCAGCATTTTCATCACATTTTCACTCAAACTCCCAAAAATGTGTTTTTACATTTATTACAATGACAAGGACTTCTGGTAGCTCCTGTAAATGATCCCACATGTCTGTCTGTGGACATAGATAAACATATCTGGAACAAATCTAAACTAAGTTATTCCAAAACTGGTGTGACGGCGTTGTGGACTCTGCACCCAACTTAAGAAAATCCTACCACACATACTCACACACACACTCACACACACACCATTACTTCCTCTGCCATCCTCTGTGGATAGCAGCGGTTAAGTGAAGAGAAATCATGCTCCAGCAATCAATGCACTTGTTTTTTTAATGTTTTTGTCAAAAAGTGAAAAACAAAGGGAGCAACAGTTTATATCTCAGTTCATCGCTGAATCATCTTCCACTTTGAGTCTCATCAAACACTCCCCCTAGCAAGCTATTGATCCCCAAAACGCCACCATGCTCTGCTTTAAACGCTGCATTTTCCCATTTCCTGCCGACAAGGTCTCTGGCTCTGAACAACATCTATAACAGACAGGAAGGGATCTGGCCACTGCAGAGGCTGGCTGATTGGTGAACACATTCAGCAACAAACCAGAAATTGATTGAGAGGTTGGTGCTGACAACAGCTCTACTCAGAAAAAAAAATAGGTAAAGTCACAGGCAGTTTGGCCTGCAGTATATCACAGAGCCAGCCCACCACAGCCACCCAGACGGTTTGTCGGCCCTGCTCACAGCTCCGCACTCAAATTCAACTATGAGGAGCTGCCACCACATTTCTTCTCAGCAGACCTTTTTTCTCTGGTTGTGTGAATCTCAATGAGCGGCTGATGAGAATCACTGATAGGCGGTAAATGATGCCACACAGAGACTTACTCCACTGAGACACAGCTGTTTCTTCTGGACTTTTCCATTTCACGGGCCTATCAGCATCATTTCAGAGTACAGCGCACCACTGAGCAGCCAAACTTATTGCAGGAATGCATTTCTCTCAAATAATAGGAACTGAGGGCTTTTTTTTACCATGAGAAACATAAAAAAATGCAGCTGAGGTTTGGCAAGACGTCCCCGGTTCTCTGAGTTGCCTGACGCCTGTTCTAAAACATGCTGGGTCATGAAAATATTCCAACAGACGCTGATTCACAACAATTCTGAACTCCAGCAATGGCTCCTACAAGGCTACAACTAACTAACAAATAGTTTTCAACAGGTAACATTTAAGAAGCTGCAACCAAGTGCAGATGTTGACTAATAGTTAAATCCCAATATGCAGTTTGTAGTTTGTGGACACAACAACCACACTAATGAGTTTGCTATTCTGGGAGCCTTAAGAGCTATGAATGTTTAGTTTGTCAGCAACCAGTCATGGGCTCTGCCGCTTACATTATGTTACAATGTCATTTTGTGAGCAAGTAAATGATTTAGTTGAGGATTCTTATACTGTTCTTTAATAAGCCTGACACATAAATCAGCTGGAAGTTGAAGTATCAGAAAATATTATTACTGACATGTATTTTTGCCGATGAGTAACAAGAAACATCACTAGATGGTAAATGGACTTATATAGCGCTTTTCTAGTCGTTACATTACATCTCATTCACCCATTCATACACTGATGGCAGATCTTGCCCAAGGACACATGGACATGTGGAATGGAGGAGCCGGGAATCAAACCGCTAATCTTCCAATTGGAAGACAACTGCTCTACCTCCTAAACCACAGCCACTGTGTGAGGTCATCTGGAAACAGTGTCACTATTATATAGTTTGTCCACCAGAGAGCACTGACTGTTAAATGTGACCTTTGACAGAAATGCTAATATATCAAGTCAGTCAATCATCAGATCATATATAATATCAGCCAATATGTAATTATCAGACTATTTAAACTCTCAAATGTTATTAGCCTTAAACACCTTGTATCAGACAGGCTACAGTAACATGGAAACACTCAACAAGCATGACAGATCTGACCAGACAGCTTACTGTACATGACAGTCAACACCCACATACACCCAATAGTATTGAGGTTCAATAACCTTCCCTGAAGCATAACTAATACTGTCTATCTTTATGTATGTGCAAGGCTTCTACTGGTGTACATTTTGTTGTCTGAACATATCTACCAGAGTCTACATGCTGTTTGTATGCACAGACTCCAACACTGTCTGCCTCTATGCAGACAAACAATACAGGATAAACACGAGTGCAATATCTGAAACTTCACTAACAACGGCATCCTCCACTGGCCTCAAGACTTTGGACAAGAAACAGACTCTGTCCAGCCACTGACCACTGACCACTAGAGTTGGAACAGTCATGTTTGGGTGCTGCTAGATACTGAAAACAATATTTTGCTATCCAAGCAAAAACTGACAAAGGAGTAATGTGTTTGCATATTTCTTCTCGTTGTTGCGGTCCAAGTGGCAGGGAAGGTTTTCTGTCAGACACCTCTGGCTTGCAGCTCTGCAAGCAGCTGGCTGACATGCCAACACTAACCCACCACTCACAGGATCAATACCCATCTGCTCTGGCAGCACCAAGTGCCAAGCCAACACGGCAGTCATGTAGAGGCTCAGGAGACATCTCTCTCAGTGTGCACACTGCACATGCTGCACTCTGACTAGGTGTGTAACATTAACAGAAATAAACTTTAATGGGCTGTTGCAGTGGTAACAGGATTTGGAAATGAAAGACAGAACAGGAAAAATGGAGCGATTTCAACACTCGCAGCAATCAATTTGAAACTGTGCTGAAACTGATGGGATGTGTGCGGTGGTACTTAAGTTAATTTCATTGATTATCACGTGATTGAGACGGGACTGGAAAAACAATCGGGTGTTGGCAGGACAATCTGTCACGGGATTGGCACA
This sequence comes from Scomber japonicus, assembly GCF_027409825.1. Taxonomy (NCBI): domain Eukaryota; kingdom Metazoa; phylum Chordata; class Actinopteri; order Scombriformes; family Scombridae; genus Scomber; species Scomber japonicus. Next base: position 1,399,938 of record NC_070583.1, on the reverse strand, counting down.
GACAGCATCATTTTTGTGGGAGCAGGATGGGACACCCTCTATTAGGCACACCTCCAGGCCAGTTACACCCTCCTTTAACTTCTCGTTGTATGCCCTAGGGATGCGCATTTTTCATTATCGACTAACCGGTGGGTTAACTGATGAATAACCAAATTTTCGCTTCATGCTGACATTAACATAAGCTAAATAGATAATGCACCAAAAATAACTTTAAATATTCATAACAAACAACAAGCTTTAACTGTGCAAACTTCTGTTCATTTAAATGATAATCAGCCTTCTTTTTTTTTTTTACAGAAACACATTGATTAAAAGAAAAAAATATAACAGCGTGAACTTTTTTCTCCCCGTCATAAACAATGCTGAGCACCACATATTTCACACACCTGACAACATTATCCTTTACTTTCTGGAATTTTGTGTGGCTTCGTTTGCATCATGTTCCCACCAGTCAGCTAGCTAGCAGGATAACTCACTACCGAGTCAAAGTAGCCGAGGGCAAATTCACTTCTACTTCAACACAAGGTGGATGTGCAGAAGCTTAGAGCTCCTCCTAGTGGCTGAAAGTGAAACTTGCTCTCCAGTAACTGTAAATGACGCCTGCATACAAGACCACACAGCTCAACTCCTGATAAAAGTCTGTGTAAAGTAAGAATAAATGTGTTCTGAGTTTGACATACCACAGAAAAGTGTGTTGTTAACCACCCTGCAAAATTTGAATGATTAAAAAAATCACCAAATATATGAAATTAGGATTCAAAGTTGAGTAAAACTCAGTCTCTTTCTCTGCTACCAAACGCTGTGGGAGTGCCCGCCGAGCTCACTGAAACCCCGCCCCCTACCAAGTGTCATCTGTCAATCAAAGTCACCACCTCTACCAGAAACATGGACACTACGGGTCTGTTCGAAACCACATACTTTCCTACTACTCGTACTAACTCTGATGTCATTTAAAATATGTAGTGTTTTTCAACTGCGTAGTATGCCATTTAGAGTATGCAAGAAGTTCCCGGATGGTTTACTAGATTCTCCAGAAATGCAGAGTATGCATCAAGAGCTGACTACTCTCACTCAAATTACCCAAGATGCAACGTAACTTCTGAAAAAACCCCAAAATACAAACGTCACAGATCACCACCTCGGTGGTTTCAAGTTAGCTATAGCGAGGGTATGTTCGCTTCCTGTTTTCAAAATAAAAGCACCAATTCTATCGTTATGGTTTTCTTAATAATAAAAGGCAACAGGTGTTTATTTTTGTGAAAATGACAAGAAGTGCCTTACTCGCTACGGCTAACTACGGCACCGAATTCGCAGGAACAAAACTTTAAACAGGTGTTATTTGGACAAATTGTGGGTTATCGTGTAGTTTACTACAGTGTAAACGATCTGCTTACTATTTGGTCGTTTAGTGTGTAGTGTGTAGGATGGAAGTATGTAGTATAGAAGTATGTAGTATGTAGTATGTAGTATGCGGTTTCGAACACAGCCAATGTCTGAGAGCTTTCTGCTGCTAACTCAACTGCTAACTTGGCGGCTAACTGTAGACTGAAGTAGTAGTAGCGTTAGATGTAGTAACAATAACTGGCCACTAGGCAGGTTAACCACTGAGGAGAGCAGACTCTCAGTCTTATATAGTAGGGGAGGGACCAAGGGTACGCCACTACGTCACGGAGTAGCCCTTTTTTGCAGGCTCAGAAAATCGGGTAAAAAGAAAGGATGAGAAACAGTTTAAGGCTCTATCTCCACAATTCAGTACTGCAAAAGAAACAGCCACAGCACAAAGGTCGGCGTCAGACCCGGCAAAGGATCATTCGGTTATTTGGTTTTAATGACACATTCCTTAGGAAAACATATTTGTTTGGTACAGATCCCCACAAAAATCACATCATGATTATTTCAATACGTTTTTCAATGAAAATAAGAATAATGATGTAAAAATGCATCCTCCCCTCTAATGTTATAAATGATATTGTAATATCAGTCAAATTAATTCCAATTAAATATTTTTTCAAAATCGTTTAGCCCTACAGTAGAGTACCTTAAAGTCTCCTAACAAATGCTTGCTTAAATAATGGCAAATTATTCACCACTAGTAACTTGTATCAGCAGCCAGCCTGTGGCTCAGGGGAAAAGGAATGTTTAATTGATGTTTTCTGCCCACACTGGCAGAACATCATCTCTCTTTTTGAATATGTGAACGTAAAAAGAGAACTCCTGTCACCGTGTCGGGTAAATCTGACACAGTAAATTAATAGTGGTGGACATGATTTAACATGACAAAGAGCCCACTGTGAATTATTCTGCTGGCTGATTAGACATTTGCCATAGAAGAGGGGCTTCTTTTGAAGGCTAATGCAGTAATTAATTTGAACCTAGTGGGTGCAGAGCTTCATCTTCTAGGTGTGGCTCATGGTCAGGTGAGTCCTAGTGTTGGAGAGGAGAGGCAGGGTGTGCAGACTGCTGACGGGGGTACAGGAGAGCTGCAGCTTTCACTCAGAACAGCCAAAAAACACACTGCTTACATACATTACATGAGAACAGATCATGGGACAGTTATCATTATCATGGACAATTGTGCATGAACTGTGTACGTCATTAACAACTTGTATCACAGTATAGTGCAAAGTGTGTATGTGTTAGGGTTAAACAATTTTGAAAAAATATCTAATTGTGATATGAACTACGGTATTAGAGGGAATGATAATGTTTACATCATTATTCTCATTCTCATTTTTGTAGGGATCTGTAGCCAGTAGATTGTATAGTGTAGGACACAATACTTCATTTAACAAATATTACACCTCCTGCAACTTAAAAATGTCAGTGGGCCATGTTCAGATTTTGACCAAATTTTGATTCATTATTCAGTCCTTGTATGTGTGATGTGGCCCTGAAATAGTGTTGCTTAATGACATAATTGGTTAAATCAGCTGATGAGCTGGCTAAATGGCTGCTGAGCATCAGAAAACATGTAAAAGCATGAAACAGCTCATTCCTGGTCACACCTGGCTCTGTGAAACATTTGTGTGGCTCCTCAGTGACTGTTGGTCGTGTAGTAAGTACATGGATGTATTTGTCACTCACACTGTCATGTGCTAACACTTACTGTTAGCAAACAGCTGAGCCTGAAGTGAAAATGAAGTGAGAGAAAATCAGCCACAGTAAAAGCAGGGGTAAAAAAATGTCGGCTTGTTGCCATGACAGCTTAACGTAATGTGAGACCAGGTGAGACTTCCTGAAACAATCATTTCAATTCTCCTCATTTTTAGCCACACATACAGAAAAGTGACTGCAGACACTGACAACTGCTGATGAAGTAAACTTATAGAACTGAACTTTTGTTACTGTCAATCTAGCCATGCCACAATGGTGGCCTGTGTACTGTTTTACTACAAACATAAATCCACTCTCATTCAGTGAAAATAAACACGGTTATTTAGTTTTAATCCCATATCTTATCTGGCCTGTGCACCTGCTCTCTAAACAAAAACACATTTGTTTAATTCATGCAGCAAATGATCAGGGATCTCAACCTAAATCACATTCAGCATCATTTAATATGGCATCAGGTCTAAATTCCAATATTCTTTATGACTATTGAAATTAAAACCAATTCAAAACTTTAATTAGCAATGTATTCTTTATAATATACCTTCCTAACTGACTTCTTTATGAAAATTTCACAAATCTGACATACGTAGAACATTCAAAACAATTATGGTTCTAAAATCTTTTTTTAACATCAAAATATACCTGAGTAAAATAAATATGTGAAATCCTTTTTTCAGTCCTCCTTCGACAACAAATACAATAGAAAAATTGAGTGCTGCTGTGTGATACTGAACAAGATGTTGTTACATGTCCAATAATACAGGATGATGGGAGCATTTCAACTGTGACACAGTACACAGCCTACTCACATCACCTCTGCCCTGATCAAGTTGTGACCTGACGTGCTGACAGGCTGAGATAAGCTTACTGTCTCAATTCCATCTGCTGGTGTTTCTGTGTTACTGGTAGCATTTTGCTGCTCTAAACCTCGTTCATTTTGCTATATAAATTCTTCACTTCTGCAGATAATTACCTGCTGTACATTTACACTTACACTAGCTCTCTCCTTTTAGCCACTTTCTTGCAAATTCCCAGTTTGTTACACGTTATCCAGATCTGTTACTTACAGTATGAAGCTCCTGCCATGGCTCTCTCGTCACTTAAATTATATGGAACATCTGTTGTATTTAGATTGAAGAAAATGATATGAACGTAATTATTGATGATTTTATCACCCAGTTCTCCACATTTTGTATCATGTAAGTAGATACAAAATGTGACCTGCAGTGTAGAAGCCTCTGGAGTCGACTGCCAACAGTTTAAGACAATGATCTCATGCTAATGATTGAAAATGAATTACATGATTTATGATAGTAAACTGATATAGCACCTTGGCATTCTGTTACAAGGCCAAATCTACATTAGTAGCTTTCCAGATGCTAAACTCTTTGTCTGCATGCAGAGAGACTGCTCAGAGCAGAGAGGTAAAAATGGACCAAACACACATGAAAATAACAAAGACAGACAGTAATGCTGGGCATCTGGGCAGACACAACCACCATTCAACAGCATTCCAGCAGTCACTGAGAACAATAGCAGGCCCGCTCACACACACTCACTCCAACACACACAAACCACTTGCACAAACAGTGGGGAAGAAACACACAACAGCACAGCCCCCCCATACCCGCCTGGAAGAAGAGGGGAACCAAAGAAATCCCCCAACTCACTCTCGCTATCCTACACACACAGAGAAGGAGGGAGCGGGGCCTGCAGAGTGCTGGCATTTGGCACGAACAGACGCTCACAAAGCCCTCGGGACCCCGGAGATCAAGGAAAAGAGAGGGGGAGGGTGGAGGAGCAGGAGGAGGGGTTGCAGTGATGCCATTTCCAAGCAGGCAGCCTGTGGAGTGAGGCGCTCAGGGAGAAGAAGAACAAAACGAATGGAAGGATGGTCTCCCCCTCCTCCTTCTCCTCCTCCATGTGGAGGTCAGTGTGCTCGGCAGGGAGGTCAGCCACTGCAGGCAGCGGCCATGCAGCAGCTCCACTGCAAAATCTCCTGCACATGTTATCTGCAGTAATGCCGGCAGAATACAGATGGGCTGCAGTGAGGTGACGCCATAAGATTCACTTGAACACATACTGTAATGTCTATCACACAAATGGATCACACCAACTGTGGGTTCTCACTGCTTAAATACACAACCTGATTTTAAGTCCAAATCTCAGCATCTCCAAAGACTGTTCTGTTTCACAATTTTGGCAAAATGTGAAAAAGTCATCCACAAGCATGAATGTTGATTGTCATCTACAGATGTGATAACATCATTATAGCAGGGGAGGAAGTCCAACATTTTGGTAGATTCTGGTGAGATTTCATTTTGTTTGTCAGGTACAGGCATAGATAAGTCCAGGGCGTGTTTAGCCTAGCTTAGCACAAAGATTGGAAGCAGGAGGATACGAGTTAGCCATGCTCCATGAAATGCATGACAAATATGTAAAGAAATCCAACAAAAAGCCAACAACTCTAAAGCTTATTAACAAATCAAAAGGTTTAGTTACCTGTCAGCTAGAGATGTAAATGCTGCATTCATGCACTGCTGAGTAGAATGAACAGAAAAAAATGCTTGTTATTCTGGCTTGGAATCACACACACATTATTTCAAGATGGTTGACTCCACTGTTATCCCTGCAGTCGCAACATATAAATAGCCTAATTAGCCAGTAGCAAAATGCATGAGGTCATTGCACCTGTTGACTGTTGACAGAATATAGTTTAAATACAAACTTCTCCTAAAACTACAATATCTTTTTTATATTTATATTTCTACACATGCCAAATACACAACATGCACATACATTTTCATAGTTTTGAAACTGTAGAGTCTCTTCATAGACGTAAGCTAAAAGTTCCATATACTCCATACTATCTCTGGAATCTATCCCTTAAAATAACCAGCACTCCCTTTGAGTGGTGAAAGGGGTAAACACATGATTGGGGTCACCAGACTGAAGGTAAGATGATGAACCAAATATTCAAACCCTAGACACCAGGTTTGAAGGCTACAAACACAGGCTCCAGTCATATGTATTAACGTGGTTATCTACAGTGGACCATGCTGGGTTCCAATCAGCCAGTCCAAAAACAGGTGAAAGAAAAGAAGGTGTAGGAGTAAAAGGTGATGAGGAGTAGGACGTGTTTGGGAAGAAATGAGACCAGCACAGCAAGTGAATGAACAGCTGTGTAGTTGTTTGGCTGCCTGCCTGCCTTCATGCATGCTGAAAGGTGAGAGGAGGGAGCACACAAACAAACACACACACACACACACACACACACACACAGAGAGTAACAAATGTATGTGCATAGATGTGTGTTTGTGCATTAGTGTGTGTGTGTGTGTGTGTGTGTGTGTGTGTGTGTGTGTGTGTGTGTGTGTGTGTGTGTGTGTGTGGCAAACCCTGGCCCTGACTAAATGTCCCCTTCAGTCTCATCTGAAATCACTATCTCCTGCATCCTGATGGCTTTTGCAGAAAACTCACTATAAACATGACTCCACCCTGACAGAGCAGTCATCAATGAGTGGTGGTAACCTCCATCATGTATCTTCCCTTTCTACACACATGTGTACACACACACACACACACACACACACACACACACAATGCACTGAGGGCCTGTAGGACATATCAGACCAGTCCCAGTTGTTGCTTCCATCTGTCTGTGTGCAGCAACACACACATGCACTTCTAAACTCCAGCATGTATGTACTGCCATCACATTCACCCTGCAGGACTCCCTCTCTGTGACAAAGATCAGCCAAGAGCTCCCAGGCCTCCAGCTGATGAAATGGTCCCCTAATTATGATTTCTTTCTTTCAGTCCTAGAGCTTTCCAGCTGTGGCAGTGAATGTGCTATACTGTAGGCTACAGTGTTATGGAGGTAATTAACATAACTGCGCAGGATAGGCCTACTCTATGACGCTTTTTTGTTAAAAGGGGGTATTTAAGTTGCAGCATCTGATGCTCGATAACAGAGATGCACCTGCATCTGTTGAAAAATGCATAACATGGATGAAGCTCAACATTTCTACAAACGCACAACTGTCACTGATGATACCACATTCTATTTCATACTGCAGGTTGTACTGCAAGGAGAAAGCAATGACAGCTACACAGCGATGAGGTCCGGATGGCTGCAGCAGGTCCGGACTCTCAGTTGTCCCATGCAGCTGAAGCCGTAGCTCGCTGTTGATCAGCAGCTCAACTGTTCTCCCCCACAGTGTTTGCTTCCACACAGTTAGAGCTGCGTGGAGCCACACAGCTGCACAACGTCAACACAGACAGTAATATAGCAGATGTTACATGGCTCAGGTCAGACACCTCGTCCCACTCAGTCTAGCAGATAAAAAAGAAGACGTAACGCCGGCAATGAAAACCTCTTCCCGCATTAACCTGCTCGTCTGTTCGCACGTCTCTAACTTTGTCCCCGCATCCCAGCACTGACTCACCCGGCCATGCTGCAGAATATCCCGGTGAATAAGTCCGTCCTACTCCGTAGTACCATCCACACCAGCAGAGCCGCTCTCACACTGGCTTAATTTTCACCGACTCTCTGCTTCACTCTGCGTTACTACCATAGACCGCTGCTGAGTCGCGCGCTCACGACGGGAGTGGGTCGCGCGCAGAGGTTCGCGGGCACAGCGAAGCCTACTGGAGAGTACACGGAAGTGATTTCTTGCCCCGCATTTTTTTTAAAGTGGGCTGCTTTAATTAAATTAAATATGAACGTAATTACACACCAAATACACATGTGTTGGGGTCATGGCTGGTGGCACACATTTAAACATTTATACCAGGAGTGTGATAGGTGAATACATTCATTACAAAGTTGGTTTTTGTTTTGTTTTTTGTGTTTTGTTGTTGGTGTTGGTTTTTTTGTTCGTTTGTTTGTTTGTTTTTTACAGTAGACAACTTTGTTTCTTTGGCGCCTTTTGCTGTAGCCTATAGGCTGAATCCAAATATCCACCTTCAAGGACTTCTGTTGTAGAAATATTGATGTTTTCACTGTCAGGTCAAGCATGTGAGCTGAACAGCAGGAGGATAAAATGGCTACCAACATGACTTCTGACTGAGGGTCTCCTCCGTTCCTGTTTTATTTTGTCCTTATCTATAAAGTAGTCATTTATTGGATGGGTGATAGTGTGTGGGTTGTTTTTTTTTTGGGGGGGGGCTGTCATCCAGGGAAGAGGAGCCTGATAACTGAAGGCTCTGCCTCTCATTCTACTTTTACAAATACTAGGAACCACAAGTCAGCCTACATGCTGGAGAAGCCCATCTGCTTGTGCTACATGTCATACTACATTTCATAAGAGGTCTGCTGATTTACACAGCACTACAGCAAATCTGCTCAGAATCCTGTGATAATAATAAGTAATAAGTAATTTTCCCTTTACATGAACTGCTAAACATTAAATCCTCAACTCGGCCCTTGACTTTGCAGATAGATGGAAAATGCACCTCAAAAATCATAGTGAATTTATCAGTCCTTTATTTTTGGGGTTGTTCAGTATTAGATCCATTTTGGTCAAATATGTTTGATCTGCCTCACCTTTCCGTTCCCTGGTCTGGCCTTGCCACCTCAGCTAATGAAAATAGGCTACTGATGACCTGTTAATGCTGTGTGATGTATGGAAAAATGATTGTATGTTGATAAGAAGTATTTCAGACACTAGTTGCTGTGATGTTTCAGTATTTACACACCAAACTGATTTTGAAGTGTGATGTACAGTAGTCTATTTGCACACAGTGTCAGCTCTGATGAAGAGTTGTATGGACTCAGTAAGCACACAGCTACACATTGTATAAATATGTAAAGGTACTGTGTTCTTTTAAAAGGTTTAATTGTAACCCTAACCCGAACACAGTCTGAGTTAATATACTGGTCCAAAATAAAAAAGTACATTGAGAAAGTTTTGGAGTATAAACACGTGTTTATAAATGAATAACTACTGGTGCATTCAAATAGACCAGTCTTTAATAGAAAAGTGTTTTTCCCATCATGATACCCCCCCCCCCCTAAAATAGACTGTGACTTACAGTAATACAGAAAAAACATCATGTAGGCTGACATTTTTTGCTATGGAGACCAGCCTTTCCCTCACTCATACAAACAGAATGGGACAGTTGGCAGGATTTTTGCCAAGAAGGTGATTCTTTAAGACTGGTCTGGGACATACCAAGTCTACCTCATTTAAAGAAATCAAGCTATTCTCCCTTTCTTTTAAAATGTATTTTATTCTATTTATCGTATTCTTGATATCATTACGTTATTATACTTTAGGTGTTTGTATGTGTTTCCATGTATATTTGTGTCTTTTGATCTTACTAAACACTAAAACCAATATTTAAAAAATACAAAAAATAAAATTGAGAATTCCTCCTTGATGAAGTGACCTTGTGGGAAGGCTAGAAAACAAAACGGTGCATTTGACAGGAAACTCATGTCAGAGTGCCTCAGACTGCTGAAAGGTGGTGCAGCAAGTATAAGAGCACATCCTACTGACAACAGATATATATTTAACAACAGAATATATTTTCACTTCCTGGATTTTGGATGCATATATCAAATATTTTGACGGACTCTGTTCTGCCTGATATTAAAATAGAGTAGTCAATTACTTATTTATAAGAATAAAGTTAGTTATCTTCTAGTGGCGTCTGGAGACAGTTCATCACCTGACTGCAACTGAAAAGACACTGAAATGAAAAAAAGATAAATTCTGGCATCATTTGAACAATTCAGTACTCTGTCATTTGTGTGACACTGAAACTATGTGGATATTTAGTAACAGTTCAATATTATACACTCTAAAAAGTGTATTTCAGCAGTAGTTGAAGTAGCGTAAAGTTCTGAGTGAGTTTCATTCAGATTTCTGCTTTAGTGGAGGCAGTCTAAATTTGTGGGGTATATCAACTTGGAATTACATGTTGTTCCCTCAGCACACATGTAACCTGCTACTCTCATTTGAGTGAATCTGCATCAATTAGGTTTCGCTTGATGCTGTGCGTATGACGTCATGACGTCGCCGCCTTCACCAGAACTTTCTCCCTGCACTTGAGCAGCGAATTTCTCGGCTCGGACAACTTGGGAAGAAGAAAGATACTGAATTAACACTATCTCCATCGTGTTTGAAGGTAAGTCAGAGGTAAAACAAATAACTTAATATGTTAGATATGAAATTGTCCAACCGTGTTGTTAAATGTGTTAAAAGTAGAATCGGATAGCATCCGCCGCTAACACCAGCTAGCACAACACAATTATCTCATCCCCTGAATCTGTGCCCTGAATCTGTGTCATCTCGAACACAACAGTGGACTTTGTAATTCCCCAATTTTCGTATGACACAGAGCTACAGCTAGAGAAGGGGAATACTGAGTACCGTGTGAGCCAAAAAAAGTTGACTGTCAGCTCCCGAATGCTGTCTGATATCCTGAAAAGAGTAGCAAAAGAAATTTACCGATTCAAGGCCTACCCAGAGGAAGCACATTTCTGCGCAGCTGCAGAGGCCCTAATCAAAAAGCACCCATGTTTGAAAGAACCTGGATCGTTCAATGGCAGCTATGGTTGGAAACAGAGACTGAAGTACAAAATGGCAAACTACAGGACCCAGCTCAAATTACAGGGGTGTCCAGAGCTGTGTGTAAACTCCCTGAAATCTAAGGCTACTACAGATGCTTTCCCTGCTAAAAAAGTGAAGAAGCCAAAACGGTCTGAAGCAAACTTTTATCCATCCTTTCCTACTGGTGAGACTCTGGACAGCCTTGAAAAAGTGAGACTAGAACTTTTGACAGAGATTGGGATAAGGAACAATGAAAGGGTCATCGCTGACAAAATGGCTAAGACGTTTGCCTACAGACGACATGAGGTGGTAAACCAAGAACCAAGCATTCAGGATTTAAAGGACAGATGGCCTGCACTCTTCACACAGAAAGAGGTGAGTATGGACCTGAAGTGATCAAGTCTTTATGCTTCAGGATTTATTACAGTGAGCTTTCATGAATTGGTCATAACTTGATGTGGTTGAGATTGTATAACACTGAACTTATTGGCATTTACATTTTTAATTTCCACATGTTATACTTTTTGGGGTATTGATATTTTGGCAGGTATGCTTCATTTACATTTTAGTCATTTAGCAGACGCTTCAGTGGTTACTTGCGTGTTCTGAGTGTTTATACAGGATGAGACAAGTTTAATTTTTTCCATAATACAATATCTACTGTCATTTGTGTTTTTGTTTTTAGATTAATACAGAGTTCCAGAGGCTCATGGCTGTTCCTCTTGAAGAGAAGTTCATGGCCCAGTTAGACATGCACTCAAGTCAGCTGATCAAAGTCATCCGTGCCAAAGGAGGAGCGACACGCCAAAAGACTGCAAACATCATGGACACATTGGACCAGGTACATCTGTACCATCAAACAAGACCTTTCATAACTAACATGGCTGTCACAATATGTCTGTATCATTCATAAATACATTAATATGGGCTGGCCAATGTTGATCATGGCTTTCATATGCATGAATATTTTTAGCTACTCAAAAAGAGACCCGTTTTCTTTCTATAATGAATCTCTTGGCTTGTAAATTACTGTTTATAAATACAATTAAGTGTAAGATAAGGGTAAGGATGTCTGGCTTATGAAATTTAGAACAATAAAATTAATCAACATTTGTTCTAGACTGTGGACATTAATCTTCGGAGGGAATGTGTGCTGAAAGCCCTCACCATCTTCCTGAGAGAAGATGCAGATGACCTGATCAAGGAATATCTTGTAAGTTTGTATGTCAGCACATCTTGTAAAAGGGACTCAAAAATATCCTATCAACTGTAAGAACAACCTTAACACCTGAACCATGGTTGGGTTGTGGACATTTTGTATTTTATTATCATGGCCATATTTCTCCTCCTCTCTTTTCCTTCTCTCTTGTCCTCCTTGTCTCCTCTTCTTCCCCTCCCCTCTCCTTCTCCCATCTTTGCCTTCGCTCTTCTCCTCCCCTCTTCTCCCCTTTTCCTTCTCTCTTCTCCTCATTGTCTTCTCTCTTCTTCTCCTTGTCTACTCTTCTTCTCCCCTCTCTTCCTCCTCTCTTTGCTTTCTCTCTTCTCCTCATTGTCTCCTCTCTTCTCCTCCGCCCCCCCCTTGTTCTCTCTTCCTTCTCCCTTCTCATCTCATCTTCTTCTCCTCCCCTCTCCATCTCTCTTTGCCTCCTCCTAGATTTAGTGTACTGTAAAAGAGAGATTTTCTCAACCGTTAGAACAAGCATGTCAACACCTGAACCATGGTTGGATTGGCTGACATGTTGTATTTATTATCATGGTCATATTGGACATAATGTAATTTCCAGCAACAATACACAACATATTGGATTGAATATTTTTTTTGCCTGGTTTAGTTTATCAAACAAGTTCAAAGGAATAGTTTGCCATTTTGGGAAGTCTTATTTTCCTTGCTTATAGTTGGATGGTCAGATTGATACACATCTGCTGGTTGTGGTGTGAGAGAACACCCAGCCAAGAAATAGCCCAGCATATAACCCAAATTGGTACAGCAAACAAATACTGTTTTTTTGTTTATGTTTGTGTACTGTACCCCTCTGTAGGACTCTGAAGGAGATGATGCTCAGAGAGACCTGGAGCAGCTCACCATGGCAGTGTTTGTGATTCGAAAGGAGGGGGAAAGGCTGCAGGAGCCACCTGAAGACATCGGCATCGTCATTGAGGGCGTCAAAGTGTTGCATGAACTGACTTCGGTTGCCTCAGCTTGTGCCTTGCTTCTAGGTTTGATTTATGCACTCAACCTAGCTTATCCAAAACCCTTTCGCTTCACTTTTGAAGTTCTCCAAAAAATCTTCATGCAGCTTGATCAGCACAAGATGTCCCCCAAAGTCCATAATCTGTATAGCAAACTTCAAGGATCGCAGTAAAGACACACAACGGCGTATTCCGCCTCTGGACCTACAAATGGCCTTGTGCCATAATGTGAAAGAACAGTGGTGTTTTGACATATAGCATGTAAAAAATGTTGTGTCTTTCGGATGTTGGGCCTTTTTTATGCTCCAAGAGAACAAATATTCTTAAAACCACAATTTGAAATGCTTGAACACAGATTTTGTAAGGGGTTTCTTGTCCTCTTTTCCTTCTCTCTTCTCTTCATTGTCTCTTCTTCTCCACTCTCCTCACTTTGCCTACTCTCTTCTCCTCGTTGTCTCCCCTCGTCTCGTCTCTTCTTCTCCTCCCCTCTTTGCCTTTTCTCTTCTCCTTTTCTCCTTCTCCCTTCTCCTCCCTTCTTTGCCTTCTCTCTTCTCTTCTCTTCTCGCCTCTTCTCTTCTCCTTTTCTCCTTCTCTTCTCCTCCTCGTCTCCTCTTCTCTTCCCCTCTCCTTCTTCTCTTTTCCTCCTCTTCCTCTTGTTTTTTTGTTGTTTTTTTTACGGCAGTTTCTTTCTTTCTTTCTTTCTTTCTTTCCTTCTTTCCCAGACACATTTCCTTCCATTTGTTGGGAAAACTATATAATAAATATTACAAACTGTTGTGACAGTGTCTAGTAACACTGTGGTTTAAAATTCTAAAAGAAGTATTCATATTTTTTCATCGCCATTGGTCAGCTACACTGTTCAGATGCATAATATTCATGGGTTCTCTTTCATAATATTTCGTTCGATGTCTCACTATGGGATGCACGCCTCGCTGCAGCCCTCAGAAGCATTTATCTCATTACGCCAATCCTGATTGGCTGGTGAACGTGTCCGTCCGCCACATGTAGTCCCACCTACCTTAAATAGCTCATGCGGACGGCACCACCCTCATTCAAACACCTCTTCTCACTCGGAGCATATCTCGCGTCCAGGGCTAGCTAGCTTAACTGTCCATAGACGGATCTTATTTAGCTTCTGTCGCTGGGCGCTACTAGCTTAGGACATTTTTCTGCTTCGTCGGTCACACCAGATCGAACTCAGTGCTTTCCTGCCCTCCACGGCTTGGTCAGCACTGCTCTCGACGCCCCACCACGACTACTTGAGCACCGGGCATTAGCACACCAGCTAATTCTCGGCTTCTTCACGGTTAGCACACCAGCTAACTGCCTCGGCTCCCTGCCTGCACACCAGCTCGCACGGAATGGAGGCTAAAACCCCTCACACCAGAGGGCACAGAGACTCCGGAGCCAGACTCTGTTGCTGCGGGAATAAGATATTGAGCATGGATCCACACCAGGTCTGCTCGTGCTGTCTTGGGCTGGAACACGCCCGGGCGGCTATCGAGGTCCCCGGCTCGTGTCAACACTGTGCGGTGTTCACCATTAAGAGTCTCCGCAGACGACTAGCCCGCCAGGCTGGCCTGTCTGGACATGACCCCTATCTGTCTTCCGACGGCGCCGCCGTCGAGGGCGGAGAGGAGGTGGGGGTCGCTGCGGTGGCGACACCGGAGGCTAGCGACAGCTGGGGCTCCCAGCTCGAGCTAGCCGCGGTTCCCCCGCTGGAGGAAGACGTCCTGGATTTGGACTATGGGGAAGATGATGATGGCGCCTTGGATCTCCTCATATCAGAGGATGAAGAAGAGGATGACATCTTCATCACGCCGGCTCGGGCTGCAAAGCCCGCGGCTTCCGTCGACTCTCGGGATGGAGATGAGAGTAGCACACCAGCTTCTCCCTCCCCCAGCTCGGACATGCTCAACGTGTGCAAACGCGCTGCTGCCCGGCTGGGCATCCCCTGGCCCGCTGTCGTAGCTGAGACCACCGGATCACGGTACGAGGGGAAGAAATTGCCCTTGGCCAAGAGCGCTACGAAGAAACTTCTCCCCGTCTTCCCGGAGCTGCTGGAGGAGGTGGCGCGCTCATGGAGAGACCGCCCCTACAGCAGCCGGAGCCCGGTTCCCGGGGCCTCGTCCCTCGACTGTGAGGCGATGGAGAGCCTGGGTCTGCTCCGTATGCCTCCGATGGAGCCACTTGTTGCAGCTCACCTTCACCCCCAGCTGTCAGCGGTGTCCTCCCGGAGCCCCAGCCTGCCGTCCAAGTCCGACCGTTTTCAGTCAGCCCTGACTGAGAAAGCGTACAAGGCGGCTCTCGGCCAGAGCGCTCAATGTCCTCTCGCTGCTCACGGCTTACCAGGCTGAGTTGTGCGAGGATGTTGCGCAAACTCAGGACCCAGCTGCGTGGGAGGAGATACCGGTCATCACCGACCTGTGTCTCCGTGTCCAACGCTGCGCGGTCCAGGCCACGGGAAGAGCGATGGGGACCATGGTTCTGCAGGAGCGAGCGCGGTGGCTCAACCTCGCCAGCCTGTCAGACAGGGAGAAGGACGATGTCCTGGACATGCCCATTGTCCCGGAGGGTATTTTTGGTTCCGCCCTAGCATCGATGCAACAACGGTGTGAAGCCAAAAAGAAGGAAGACGAAGCTCTCAAGCTCTGCCTCCCTCGCAAGCCCCCAGCTCCCTCTCCACCTGCGCAGCGTAAAACCTTCGCGCAGGCTGCCTCCCAGGTTTCGCAGTTCAAAATACCGAAACATCCGAAGCCTCAGCCCGCCCCGCCGCCCGTGCCCGGGCGGCCCGGCTGATTCAAGAAGCCCTCGGCCCCAGCTACAGCTCCGCCGGCACAGCCCGCGCAAGCTACCAGCCACCAGGCCAGGAAGAAGAAGAGAGCGGCCTGACCGCCCCTCTCGTCACCGGTGATGCAGCTGGAAGTTCCCCGTTCTCCAGCTCCACCTGTTTGGCTTCCGAGCGTGCACTCCGGGGCCCCCCACGCCCCCATCTCCCAGCTGCCACGGATCGTGCCAGAGCAGACCGGGAGAGACGGACATCTGACGGCAGAGGGTTCAGCGGTTGCCCCTCTCCCATGTCCACAAGCACGCACACACACACAAGTTTTCATAAAGAAAATAAAATGTGTCCCGCTGTCGCATCCAGGCCGAGTGCCGAGGGCGCAGCGAATAAAAGCCAAAACTATAAAAATAAACAGCGCGGTGGCGGCACCTGCTGTCCCAGTGAGGTCCCCGTCACTGCGTTGTCCTCCCGGGCCAAAGTGCACAGCACCGCCCAGAGGCCATGTCAGTTTTCCACCACGGGAGGGCGCCACCGCACTGCGGTTGGGACCTCTCATGGTGGAGGAGCTGCAGCGCGTCTCACCTCTCTGCCGCAGGTGGGAGAGGTGGGCTGCGCTCGCAGCTTCACCCTGGGTGGTGAAGACGATTTCGAGGGGTTACAGGCTGCAGTTTGCCGCTGTTCCCCCTCGATTCGCCGGCATAATACACTCCCAGGCTCAGGGAGAGTCAGCTCGTGTTTTACAAGAGGAAATCCTCTCACTGTTAAACAAAGGAGCAATCTGTGTCGTTCCTCCCGCACAGTGTCAGAGCGGTTTTTACTCCAGGTACTTTCTGGTCCCAAAACGGGGGGGAGTGGTATTCGCCCTATCCTGGATCCACGTGCTCTGAACAAATTTCTCAGGAAATACAAGTTCAGGATGCTCACACACGCATCCCTGCTGCGCCTGGTGCGACAGAACGATTGGTTCACTTCTGTCGATCTGAAAGACGCGTATTTCCACATTCCAATATATCCTCCCCACAGAAAGTATCTGAGGTTCGCTTTCCAGGGGACGTGCTACGAGTACCGCATGCTCCCATTCGGTCTGTCTTTAAGCCCGAGGGTGTTCGTCCGGTGCACGGAAGCGGCGATAGCCCCGCTGAGACAGCAGGGCATTCGCTTGGCCACATATCTGGACGATTGGCTGCTTTTGGCACAATCGAGGCAGGAGGCCATGGCGCATACGCGTATTCTCACACGGCACCTATTAGACCTGGGTTTTGTGATAAACGCGGAAAAGAGCATGCTGTGCCCGACACAGAACATAATCTTTCTGGGATTATCCCTGGACTCGGTGATTTTCACGGCGCGCCTCTCGGCGGAGCGAGTGAGAGCTTTCGGAGCATGTCTCGCGCTTTTCCATCCAGGCAAATCTGTTCAATTCAGATTGTGTCTTCGATTACTCGGACTGATGGCGTCAGCCATTCTCGTGGTTCGTCTCGGTCGCCTCCACATGAGGGAATTCCAGCTCTGGGTGGCCTCATGCGGGCTGGATCCCGTGCGTCATGGCGCACGGAGAGTGTTGGTTACGCCAGGGTGCGTCAGGGCACTGCGCCACTGGCGAGCCCCGTCCTTTCTGACGGACCTGTTGTCCAGGGGCGCGCCGGTATACGGGGAGTGGACTCTGCACCCGGAGATTGTGGAACAGATATGGGCCCGTTATGGTCGGGCCGCGGTGGATCTGTTCGCGTCAAGAGGAAACGCGCAGTGCGCGCTGTTTTACTCTCTGCGCAGCCTGGATGCTCCCCTCGGCATAGACGCACTAGCGCACGTCTGGCCGCACGAGCTTCTTTACGCGTTCCCTCCCCTGGCCCTGATACCCCCCACTCTATCCAGAGTGAGGGACCACGGCCACGCGCTGATTCTGATAGCTCCGCATTGGCCTGCGATGCATTGGCTGGCGGAGATATATCGGTTGCTGTGCGCGCAACCTTGGCAGCTCCCGCTGCGCAGGGACCTGTTATCGCAGGGGGGGGGGGCGGTTTTCCACCCGCACCCAGAATGCCTGGCACTGTGGGTTTGGCCCCTGAGTGGTTCAATTTGTCAGCTGTGGGACTCCCACAGCGTGTGATTTCCACTATACAAAGTGCTCGAGCCTCTTCCACTAGGTCTCTGTATGACTGTAAGTGGAGAGTGTTTGAGGACTGGTGTCACAGAAATGGCCATGTTCCTTTTCAGTGTCCAATGGGTGTGATATTGTCATTCTTACAGGACCTGATTGACAAACGAAAAGCCTTCTCCACAGTTAAAGTGTACTTGGCAGCTATAGCCGCCTGTCACGTGGGGTTTGGGGAACAAACAGCGAGCCAGCACCCGCTGGTTTGCCGTTTTATGAAGGGAGCGCGCAGGCTTCTCCCCGTGTCCAGACCGCTGGTGCCACCATGGGATCTGGCGGTGGTTCTGGAGGGGCTCAAGGGTCCTCCTTTTGAGCCGCTGGGGGGAGCAGGCTTGAAACACCTGTCTCTCAAGACAGTGTTGTTACTGGCTCTGGCTTCGGCTAAACGGGTTAGTGACATCCATGCGCTTTCGGTGCATCCATCATGCACTCAGCTTTTCCCGGGGGATGTGAGGATGATTTTGAAGCCCAACCCGGCCTTTGTGCCTAAGGTAGTGGGCTCATGTTCTCCTATTGACCTTGTGGCCTTTGCTGCCTCACCTGGAGAGCAGCGGTCACATGCGTTATGTCCAGTCCGTGCGGTGCGCACTTACATGGACAGGACTAAGGGTTTCAGGAGGAGCGATCAGCTGTTTGTCTCCTGGGCTAATCCTCATAAGGGGAAACCTGTCACAAAGCAGTGCCTGTCCCACTGGGTCATGGAGGCGATTGCTTTGGCTTATACGAGTCAGGGTTTGCAGACACCTGCGGGTCTGCGGGCGCACTCGACTCGGGGCTTGGCCGCATCCTGGGCCTTATTCAGGGGAGTTTCTGTTCAGAACATCTGTGCTGCAGCGAGTTGGTTCTCGCCTCTCACTTTTGTCCGTTTTTATATGCTGGACGTCTCCGCTCCGTGCGTGGCACGCGCGGTTTTGCTGTCCTGATTGGAACAGAGTACATTTTTCCCTGTGGATTGGTGGACGCTCGATAAGCTTGTCTGGCAATACGGGAGCAACCATATCCCATAGTGAGACATCGAACGAAATATTATGAAAGAGAACTTTAGGTTATTTACATAACCCCGGTTCTCTGAGTAATATGAGTGAGATGTCTCACCAGACTGCCCTTCTTGCTTGGGCGAGTGAGAAGAGGTGCTTATCTTGAATGAGGGTGGTGCCGTCCGCATGAGCTATTTAAGGTAGGTGGAACTACCTGTGGCGGACGGACACGTTCACCAGCCAATCAGGATTGGCGTAATGAGATAAATGCTTCTGAGGGCTGCAGCGAGGCGTGCATCCCATAGTGAGACATCTCACTCATATTACTCAGAGAACCGGGGTTATGTAAATAACCTAAAGTTATAGCTGATTAAAGAGGTTTCTGTATATTCTTGGCACTAAACACTTGGCGATAGCACTGTATGTGTTGATTGTTAGGTATGTTTGTGTTACTTTGTTGCACTATTTTGCACTTTGCTGACAAAATAACTTTGTGGTCCTACAAACAGTTACTTGTGCATTTTGTGCATATGTGTTTTAAAAAGGAAAATGTGTAATGTGTTGGGCCAAAAGCTGTGTTGGTCATTACATTTATACAGTAAAGTATTTAAAAAACATCTGATTTTGAGTTTTTTTTTAATATTTTCAGCCAACTTAAAATTGTAATTTTAGTTAGATTAAACAAACTAAAATTTAATTTTAATGTTACTGCAAAAAGTAATTTACACTAAACCATAGTATTAGGTTAGAAAAGAGCAATATTTTACTTTTGGGTTATGCAAATTATTAAGTTGGAAAAACTGAAAACTTTAAGTTGACTTGCCTAAATATTAAGTTGGATTCATGCAAAATATTGATTTGAGAACAATTGAATTATTAAGTACATGGGACTTAAATCAATTGTGTTAATCCAACTTAATAACTTAATTTTAAAGAACTTAATTCATTTAGGTGTTACCAATTGAAACAATTCAATTAAGTTGGTTCAACTATTTTCTTTTTTCAGTGTAGAGTACTGGAAGTAGAGTACTAGAAGAAATATAAAATGTACTTTTGAACATTTCTTTCAGTCTGTGAATTTTCCTGAGAGATGTTAGAGTCATCACTGCCAACTAGCAGAGTGGTGGTTCTATCTCCCAAAGCTTCATTCACTGTCAGTGAACTCTGAAAGATACAGCAGAGGAGTGTCAAATAGGTGGGTGAAGGTAGCTGCCAAACTACTCTGACAGTAATAATCCCTTCATGTCTCTGCTTGTTATGTTTGCATAACAGCTAATGTGGGTGTTTTTCTCTCCTGACAGGGCTGGCTGTATATGTGTCCTGAGGTGAGTTCCTGCTGTGTTCCTACGTGTACACTGCACGTGAACTGGAACAGAACTGTGAAGCTGTGAGTTGGTGTTTAAAGGAACCCTTTCTCTATTACATCCTAATGGTTATTGACTGAAACAGGACACTTAACCTCAGATATACTGTATCTAAATGAATATCAGACTCTCAATTATGGCACATGTGCTATGCTACTACACTACCCTTGCCTTCCTTCATTATCTTGAGCCACATTAAATTGTTACATCCCATGGGAAAATCCTGCAGGGCTCCTGCATCACCAGCATAAGACCATGGCCTGAGAGTGACTCCAATAGAAACTAGATGTGCCCTGCTTTTGGCTGCTGTTGAATGAATATCAGTATACACACTTAACCCTGAATCAGGATTGTCAGTGGCTATTAGAGGGAACCTAAAAATGTACCTAAAGCATTCATACAAACCTCTACAGAAAAGATCCCAGCCAGCATGTCCACGTGGGCCCCATCTGGACTTGAACTGGGCAAATTTTGCAGGTCCCACATGGTTTCAGTAGCTGGGCCCCACATGTGAAGCCCACATGTGCTCGGTAAACTGGCCCCATTTAAGGTCCATTCTGATCCCACTTAGACCCCATATGGGCAAACATATGGGGCCTACATGGGTCTCACCCAGTGGGTACCCACCTGATACCCAGTCAGAACCCATTTGAAGTCCATAAGAGCAAACACATGTGGGGCCACCATGGAAAGAGCAGAGAAACCCACTTGGGACCCATATTTGCAGCCCAAATGTAACCGTTATGGGGCCACATGCTGGCTGTGCATGTACTGTAACAAAGAAGAGGTGATTTGATAACTTAAAGGTCTTCTCTTTCCCCCCAACATGTAATAAGGCATTTTTAAAAATACTCAAATCCGACACACTAAATCTCTAGCTTCTTTTAAAACTCAACTTAAAAAACAAAAAAAATTGTGAAAGCTTTTGGAAATGTTTAAGGTTTACTGTTTTACCCCTATTCATTTATCTTATTCTTTTACTGTTTTTACCTTATGTGCATTTTATCATTATTATAATTTTTATATTATTATTATTTTTATACATCATGTAATTTTTCTTCTGTGTATTTATGACTGTGATGTTTTTTTTCCACAAAAACCTAGGTCAGCAATTAAAAATGACTCTTTCTAAAGTTTAACTGACATGAGAAGAAGTCTCCTACTGTGCTTGAAATCAAAAAGTACAGTAAATGTTCTGTACTTATATAGCACCTTTCTAGTCTTCACCACCACTCAAAGCACTTTACATTACAACTCACTCACCCATTCACACACATTCATACACTGATGGCAGGGGCTACCACACAGGGTGTTAACCTGCACATCAGTCAGTCTCATTCATACACCGTTGGTGCAGCAACGGGAGCAATTTGGGGTTAAGTGTCTTGCCCAAGGACACATGGACATGTGGACTGGAGGAGCTGGGAATCGAACCGCCAATCTTCCAATTGGAGGACGAGCCACATCACAGAGAATACTGGACTACGATTGATTCCAAACTAGTTGTGATATCACAAATCTTGTCAGCACAGAAAAGCCTTTCAGCTCGTCAATGTGAAAACAAACTGCACAAACATCATTCTGCACACTGAGCCTCAAACATTCAACTCATGGAACAAGAGGAAAAATATATTTTTGAGTGGAGGGGGACTGTATACATACATACCTAAAAAGGAACACACATAGCAGCACTTACTTACATTTCTATCTATTTTCTATATACATTGATGCATTTATCCTTTACCTCCCAGATTATCTCCATGAAAAAGGTTTTTGCTTAGCTTACGTATGGGTGCAAAGGTTTTAGGCACTGTAGATATTTAGACTATTATCGCTGTATTCAGTAGCATGATAACAAGCCAACACATCCAACCAGAGTCATAAAGAACTATCTTCATCAATAAGAAGAACAAAGAGTCCTGCAGCAGATGGTTTGCCCCCCACAGAGTCCTGATCTCAACATCATGGAGTCAGTCTGGGATTACATGAAGAGACAGAAGCAACTGAGACACCAAATTCCACAGAAGAAGAAGAAGAACTGTGTTATTTTCTACATCTGACCTGCAGAGTACCTGACAAACTCTGTGCAGGTGTACTGAGGAGAATTGATGCTGTTCACACCAAATACTCATTTTATTTAGCTTTCTGGATCAAGTTAACTGATAAGTGAAAATGATTCATTGCATTATTTTTGAAAGTATCATCACTTTACTTTAGTGTCTAAAACTTTTGCACAGTTTTGTATGTACCTCTTATATTAGAAGATTAACATAATGTATGTCTTTTTAGGAATTTCAGAGTTTGCAACTTCTGTTTAAATGTCTTTCTGGCCCAAGAAATATTTTGAAGTCAAACCTATTGACCAGTGTGTGTGTTTGACATTTTTATAATAATTCTCTTCTAAATAAGATCTCCCTTAAATCTCTAAATTGGTTAAATAATGTGTATTATATTTTGCTAAGTGAACTATCTGAAAAGTTATAGCCAGAATGAGAGATAAGCAGCTTACATCTAGAGACAGAGACAGATCATGCTTACAAAAAGTTTGATCTCAGATAACAGAATACAGAATACCCAGACAGAAGTTGTGCTACTTACCAGGTCTGAATGAAGCTCCTTTGCCATGTTATGATGATAGATGGATAGACAACAAAAAGTCTGCAGGAGTGAATTGAGAAGTCTACATGGATGGATGGATGGATTGTATCTGAGGAACATTAAGAATTCAAGCTGATCACACCTGCTTAAACAGGAACAGTTATAATATCACATTCAGTTCTTTCTCAGCAAATGTGTTTGGATTTACAAAAAAAATATTCAATAATAAGAGTTCAAGATGTAATCAGGTGGAACAGGCTGATTTGAATTACATTCAGTTGACCTCTGTTACTGTAAATCAAAGCCTGAGCAGGATTAACCCTGTGGGATCTATGCATATCCTAAGTGATTCTTCATGGAAATCTTGCCAGTTTGCAGTCTGGCAGATTGACAGACTGATGGACAAATAGACATTGCCATCCTCAGGCCTCATCCCTGCTTCAGACAGAGCTTTATAAACTCATATTATGATGTTATCCAGCAGTTCATTCAATTCAGTTCAAAGACTGAGACCGTTATTTTTCTTTTTGTGTGCTTTAACAACAAAAGGCACAGCACATACTCAGCATTATTTTTTTTTTATATGACCATTATCCCTGCCAACCTTTCCCAATAAGAATTTTTATACAGCTCAGTCAGCGATCTTGATCTTTAAATAGAGCTGCTGGATAACAACACGGGAAAATGGAGTGACCTTTGAATCATACTTTTGTCTCCACTATCATTATTTTCAGTAAATGGTGCAGAAAGCCTTCCATTTCCTTGTCATGTTACACATAGCTGGTTGTGTGCTCGCTAAAGCCACAGCAACTGAGAAAAATGCTCCCAAAATTACAAGCTTCCTTCTTCTCTCCCTTTTTCACTCTCCCAATTTTGACTTGCTTTTTAGTCATGGCAAGAACTCTCTCTCTCGCTCTCTCTCTCTCTCTCTCTCTCTCTCTCTCTCTCTCTATCTCTCTCTCTCTCTCTCAGTTATTATATTCTGGATCCTTCCAAATCAGTCAATTTCTTTACTGATTTTCACCAAATCTGAGCGAGGGACGGCACCTTCGTGTTGTCCTCCAACATCATGCAGTATTGTGCATCGCATGTCTGTATTTTTGTTTAGTGACAGAGAGTACTGCTGGTGTTGTGTGTGGGAGCCTCTTGTCCGTCTGTTTTCTATTCTTTTCTCACTTTTTGTCTTCTCTGCATATGTTGTCATGCCAGATTTGTTGCTATTGCCCTGTCCTCACTGACCACCACACTCTCCCAGCACTCCTGATGACTGACTCACATTAGTGCCACCTGGCAGAGGAGCTGCCCTGCTGGCTTTGTCCCTTGACGTCACTAGTCTATTTCATTGGCTGTAAAACAGATGGATATTATGGCCCTTGGTGGCTAGCTGAAGTATAGATTGTTAGCAGAGCAGCCCTTACAGCGGCTACTCGTAGTGAAACGCCAACTCGACAGCACCGAACGTGGAGGACAAAGAAAAGAAAGACGAGAGACGCTCTGCTGCTTCTCATCGCACTCACACTGCAACACAGCTCAGCTGCGTGCAGGAAGGCTCTTTATTTACCACGCTCACCAGACAGGTGGCTTGTCAGCGTCCATCACAAATGAAGTATGCCCATCATTAATAGAAACAAAATAAACAATAATTGAGAGCACCATTCAACATAGATGATGGGACGAGCCAAAATAAAGTACACATCAAATACATTTTTCCCAAAAATGGTTTCCGTCATTTTAGTTCTGTAGTTCTTATCACACTGATGTTTGTGTAAGTGCTAATATTTTCTGAAAAGTTTGTTTTCAATTAATTATTTGACAGAGGGGTGTGATGTCTTGATTGGCAGCTGTGACAGCTGCTTTCAAACCTCCAGGCAGTAGGATGGGTGGGGGGTTGGGGGAGGGGGGTTGTTAGTCAGGTCATCGTCCCACTGCCTGACTCTAATACACATTCTGATTGCAAAAAACATCACACAAACACGATGGTGATATTTTTGGAGATGTTAATTTTTATATAAAATGAATAATTTATTTTCCATTCCTGGACACTATCCTTCATTCACTATCACTATTGAGCTATATGCAGAGGCGGACTTAACATAAGGCAAACACAGGCAATTGCCTGGGGCCCTGAGATTTCCAGGGGCCCCCAAATGTCTCATAAAAACTGATTAATAAAGGTTTCTTCGATTTAAAGCAATTATTATTGTTTTAGTCTTAATCTGCGCGCTTCAAAATACCTAAAAATGCTTATAGGTGTAGTAAGCGATAATAATCCAATACATTTTTGGTCAATGTGGTCAACCCATGAGGTGGCTCGGGCATCTAATCAGGATGCCTCCCAGGTGAGGTGTTCAGGGCACGTCCCACCTGTAGGAGACCCCGAGGAAGACCCAGGACACGCTGGAGAGACTATGTCTCTCGGCTGGCCTGGGAACGCCTCGGGGTCCCCCGGGAAGAGCTGGATGAAGTGGCTGCGGAGAGGGAAGTCTGGGCTTGCTGCTTAGGCTGCTGCCCCCGAGACCCGACCCCGGATAAGCGGAAGACGATGGATGGATGGATGGATTTTTCGTCAAAACCACCATATCTCTCCTCACTAGCTGCTAGCTGTCCCTTCTAAGTCCACGCTGAAAAAAAGTCCGGTTTCAATCGTTTCAATACACAGCTTGGCTCTGAGATTCAGCTCGGAGTGAGCCATAGATATATATACTGACTAGATGCCGTCTTCCGCTTCTCAACGTTCGCAACAGCGCCGCCATCTTGGGACGGGGTATTACACTCTGATTTCACACAGTTCAATCTCATAATTATGACTTTTTATCTCATAATTATGACTTTTTATTTAATAATTATGACTTTTTATCTCATAATTATGACTCTTTATCTAGTTTTCCCACGACGCGAATGGCATAAGCCTAGTGCTAGTTAATTCTGGCAGTTGAAGAAATCTAATGTTGAAGACAATTTTCGATGGACTTGTTTTGTTTGTAGATTCCCACATGACAGTAAAGGATGTCAAGCGTGGACAATAACGCTCAAGAGAGAGGGATTTGAGCCAAAAGACCGCACGGTCCTTTGCAGCTGTCATTTTCGGCCAGAATATTTTGACAGGACTGGACAGATCGTCCGTTTACGGGAGGGAGTGATCCCTTCCATTTTTAAGTTCCCTGATCATCTTTTAAAAGTTTGTTACAACTTATATTTCATCACATCATTTTATAGCAGCAGCATCACATTGCATTGCATCTACAGAGAGACAGCACTAGAAAGAAGTTATCCAAAATTATTCTTCTACAGGGTTATTAACCATTCGATGTATACTGGTCACGACGGTGGTCAGCTATTCAAAATGTTAAGGCCATATTGTACATTAATAATATCCATAATTTGAATATTGTGTATTTGCAAAGATTTTACATTTTTGTGAAATTTCCAATTTATGTCATCATTTAATAACAACAGACAAAAAAAATTGTGTTATAAGTAAGTTTATGTTATTATACGGTAATATAATGTAATTTGTTAAAAAAATGAAATGGAGTTCAAGTATTTATTTTCATGCCTAAAGAGAAATAAAAACACAAAAATCATAATTAATGCATGAAAGTGTTCAAATAAAACAATGTTTTTCCTATGCAGTTTTCCTGCTGGTGCTGAATTGTAAAATTACACGTGTTGATTTGATTTGATTTTTTTTTTTTTTTTCACAATAAGATTATTTGGAGTGATACACGGACCAACATGCTATGTTCTCATTAGCTTCAACTCTGGTCACTGTAGTTGTGTAAAATCAACCTGAACAGCTAACTCCTGCTAGTTTTTACTCCGTTGTGTTTTATTACATAAACAGATTGATATGCAGATAATCAGATTTACTTTATTGATCCAATATTTGCAAAATCTTGATTTAGAGCAGCATGTTATCCAGGCATTGCAGAGGAAAAGAAAACACACAATAAATCAACACTAGACAATATAAATGTATGTCTGTAAAAAAACAAAACAATAACTCAATACAAAAATATAATTTAAAAAAAAACTACATGTTAGTTTGATGTCTGTTTAATTCAGCTGAAAAAATCAAGGTCTGGTGATTTCCAAAACAAAAATAAAATCAACATATTTTCTCCACTGTTGTTACAATCCAACTGTATATGAATGTTTTACATTGCACATTACTGTAGCCATCACATCACAGTCTTCTCAGTTATCCAGTAACAATGGCATAAGACTAATAATGGGTCTGTATTTATTCTTTTTAAAGGCATCCCAGACACAGACGTGATGTAAGCTCCAGAAACCTCCCAGACTCTCATCCTGTAGCCCTGCTCCTCAGACCTGGACCCTGATTCTCAGACCTGGACCCTGATCCTCAGACCTGGACCCTGCTCCTCAGACCTGGACCCTGATTCTCAGACCTGGACCCTGCTCCTCAGACTTGGACCCTGATTCTCAGACCTGGACCCTGCTATGCTCAGCACTCTCCTGGATTCTTCTCTAGACCTACTCAGCTCCAGCTCTGCTCCCACAAGCAGTTTCCTGGCCCCAGCTCGTCTTCAGCCTTTTCTCAGTTCAATATCCCATTTCTATTCCCCTCAATAAATGTCTTTTTCTTCAGTTGTGCCTCCTCTCTCTGTGTCACAAACTTACAGTAACTAGCTTCAACTAACAACTGAGTATCGAATTATGTAAGACTTTATACAATTTACAAATATGTTTGTGTACATTTGTCTTATTTCTACTGATAGTGATTGTTTTGTTTTATACTGATAATAATACATACATTAAGTGATTTTACTCAGCAATGATAAATTGAAAAAATGTTATTACAAACACCCATGTCCTATTTTCCATATTTATTTAACATTTTCAGCAAACAATGAGTGAATAAGAAAAACTTATAAATATAAATACAATAGAATACAGTAAACTAGTCTGGGTCACAGATCTCCACACACAGCAGCTTGGTATCACTACTCTTCTGTCTAAGTGCTTCATGTTGGAGGGAATCTGCATCTCTGGCAGAAACACCAGGCTGGCTGACCCTGGACAGGGTGAGGTGATGCTGTAGGTCTCCAGGTGATGAAGACAATAGGTTGAACATTATACTTGGGTCTCTCATCAGACAGTGCTGCAGCTGATAAGACTGCTCAAGTTCAAGGTCCTGAATTATCTCTTGAAATGAGAAAAGTGTTAACATTTCATTAGTGACCATAAATCAGATTTTATTATGACCAGATGCAGTTTTCATATTATATGTAGAGCCAGTGTCAGTTCAGAGGTAATGCTGTATGATGCCTTCTTTTAAAATCAATAATGTGCATCACTTCACGGTAGAATAGAAGTTAGTTACTGTGAAGCTACTAGAATTAGCAACAATGCTAACGTTATTTATACATAGGCTAAGCTACTCCTCTGCTTTGACTTTGGCTTTAATCATATTTGGTGTCAACACCTTGTTAAATACTGCCAGGCTTATTATCACACTAACTACTAAAACACATGCTACTGTACTATCAGAGAAATAAATGCTGCTGTAACCTATTTTTTTGTACGGAGTATTTCTGGGCAGATAGCTTAGAGTCAAGTTATGTTCCTTCCGGGTTAGTGTTTACAGAGTATATGTGGGGGTTTTATTTTGGAGGGGTGGAGCGGAAGTGTGTATGTTTTGGTGATGTGCTGGAATTGATAAAAGATTAATAAAAGCAGCACACGTCCTGTTCAGCAGCGGAGCCTCCGTGTTTTTATTTTATAATCTGTCTGAGTATAGACATTCATAAGCTCGGTTACATTGGTGGCAGCGGTGGTATGTTCCTGGCTTGGACATCCGCCATAGGACAAATATTGAGTGAAAACCGCCAGAACAGTTCGCAGAGTTGAAGCTAAGTAGCTAGCACTGCTAGCATTGGTTAGTTTAGCTGCATACAGTTTAGTTCTTCACTTCGCGGTAGTAATCAGCTCGGTTCGAAAATAAATAATTAAAGAAAACGACGGAAGCAGCAAAATGTGGAATAGTCTGAAGGGAATTCGAGAAAATCGTTCACTTTGTGACAAGTTTTTGATTTTTGGCAGGGTGTTAGGTATGGGCCCAAGGATTCCAAAAATCATTGGAGGCAAGGTGGCGGCGCCCCCTAGTGGCCGGTATCCATAAAGTCCAAAATGCCCCCCAACGAAGACAGAAAATGTTATACATCGGCTCTGTTTGGTTTTACATTGCTTTATACTGATTCATTTTGACTTACTTTGACTTGCAGTTTAAGTTTGGGTTTGTACACACACACACAAAGACACATGGCTACATATTTACATATATACATTTAATTTTTTTTTTTTTTTTTATTACTTTGACTTGCAGTCCAAGTTGTGGGTGTGTACACACACACAAACACACACACACACACACACACACACACACACACACACACACACACACATGACTACATATTTACATATACACATTTTTTTTATGGGTTTTATGCCTTTATTTAGATAGAATAGTGAAGTAATGACAGGAAGCAAGTTGGGAGAGAGAGACTGGGAAGGGACGACAAAAGACCCGGGCCGGATTCAAACCCAGATCAGCCATGTAGTAAACAAGTGTCCTACCATCAAGCCATGTTAGGGCCACATATATACATATTTACATGTCGTTATACATACACATCATCCTCTACACGCTCCCTCCTCACTCATCGTTGTTGGTACAGCCTCCCTCACATTTACATAGTGCAGTACAACGAAGACCGGCTTGGTGGCATTTACAGTTGCCCTTACAGGCAACAACACAGCCACAGTTCAGGAGGATGGCACATCCCTTGCTGACATCGTCCAGGTCTGTCCAATAGGGCACCCACATCTTCATTCGGCCATTCCATTCCCAACCCCAATCACTTGGGTCTGGAATGTTGGGCATTTTGGAAAGGGATTGCTTCCACACAAAAGCTGTGGTGTGTAGGGCTCGCTTCCCATGCTGGAATAGGGCATGCTGCGTTGGAGGGATCAAATCTAGGGACTTGAGGCCATGACTGAAAAGAAGCTTTCGGGCTTCGTTGACTGACCCAACTCCACAGTTCTTACTGTACATGAGTACAGTCCAGCGTTCAAGAACTTGCATATGCAGTGAATTCAGTGTGAGGCTGGTTGGGTCTTGCATGAGTGCAATGAGGGTGTCAGTGAGTTGTGGATAAGCTGCCCATGCATTCCATGCTGTTTTTTTACCAATTCCATACATTGTGGACACGGAATCACATCCTGTGAATGCGTAGAACAGGGGCAGTGCTTGGCTTTTTTGGGGTCCCAGCATTTCTGTAATGTGGTGGATTGGAATATCTTTGTAAGCCTTACCTGATCCAAAACCAATCCATAGTTCTGTGAGTCCTAATTCCTCAAACAAATTGATGGCCAGTACAACCACATCACTATCTACTGTCCTAAGGTAAGCGATTATAGGCTACTGTGTATTTAGGCTATGTGACAAACGAGACAACTAACTTTTGGAAATAAAACATCTTTTTCGTTTCAGTTGATGCAATGTCTCATCTGAACGTAGTGAAGAAAGACTGTCACTGAAATGCACTTCTTTAGCACATTTCATAACTCGCCAAATCTTCAATTTCTTAAATAAACTAAGACCATAACCCCTCATAGCCAGTAATATTGATGTATAACATATCATGTGATCTTTATTGTGAAGATTTCGCCCTCTGTCCCTGATGAGGCACAACAATGACATTATTCACACTAAAACAATGAATTATTCACACTAAAAAGTGGCCATGACCAGGCATTTGACATAAAAAGGACATTTAAAGAGTGATATGGGTTAAACATAACATCCATCATTAGATAAAATGCAGAAATGGGACTACAAAATAATTTCAGACTAAAATAAGGAGGGATACAAACGTTTTTTTCTGTTCAGGAGGGGCCATTTTGTATTTTATGGAATCCGACCAATAGGGGGCGCCGCCAATTTGCCTCCAATGATTTTTGGAAACCTTAGACCCATACCTAACACCCTGCCAAAAATCAGAAACTTGTCACAAAGTGAACAATTGTTATGAAAATTCATGAATTCCCTCCAGACTAGAAGTACTACAAGGACCTGCTGGACTCCTGCCACCCTTCAGCGGAGAAGACAAACAAAGTTTCCCCTGTTGGGCCAGACCATAGACTGTAAAAAGAATGGACGTAGCACCTGTGACGTCACCCATTGGTTTGGGGGAGTGTGTTTTGTGCCCTCTATGTTTGTGCCTCTACTATGGGCATTAGGACTGCGTGATCTTGGATTTTAGTGGGCGTGTACTTTCCATATTTGAAGGAGAAGCGATAACTCTACGGGTCAGCCGGGGTCAGCCGGCCGAGATCCCGCCCACTGAACTCGAATTAACCGCGCCGAACTGAGCTAGCCTAAGGCTAATCAACTAGGCTAGGCTAACAAGCAGCTACTGGCAGCAGCTACACGGCAGTCCAGCCTCCAGCACAGCGACCTGACAGCGACCGACTCGACCGCAGGTAACGTTGAGTTCCTTATAAAACAAATATAACGCCGCAGCTCTTGAAATAATGATTAATGTTTTATTGAGATTATACTACATGAGAAATAAAGTTAAATAAGTCCGCTGGGGACCAAAACTCATCTTAACCCTCAGATCCTGTTAGAAATGACTAACGTCCTCCTGTTGTTTTCGAAACACACCATGATAATGTTAAAATAGGTATTACAATATATTTTTTTTTGTTGCTTAGGGTTGGGTGTCTTCTAATGAATGATGTGTAATTTTAGCAATATTTTTTTTATAATTTAACTCTTTCATGGCCTGTTTTAGTGAGGGACCGCTAATATCCGTCATAAAAAATGTTGAAAAACTAATAGTTGGAGGAAACAAAATAATTTTGTTTCCTCCAACTATTATGAGAACAGTCATATGTCTGCCTTTGAACAGGGCCAACATTGATTTGTTTGCTTATAGTTCGCTGGAGCATTTTTTTATTTTTATATGGCCATGTACTGTACAGTTTTGTGTGACATGTTGGCAGAAAGGCATGATCACGTGACTTTCTGTGTAAGACATCATAATACACACATGGCTAGAGAAGAGTTAAAAGACCATCATACTTTTTGCTGGACCTCAATCGACCAAGGGAAAGTGGTATAATCTGATATTTTAGATCGGAGTTTTGAAAAAAGTGCCAAGTCTCGCAGCCGTCTCCCTCACGTATTTTACCCGGGTGGAGACGCACCATTCTCGGGGAGCGCTCTAGGAGTGTCCGCTATCTGTTTCTCCAGAGCTGGACCTTCTGGGACTGGTTCTCGTTTTACAGTTGTTTTTACGGCAAATTTTGACAAAATGTTAAATCTGGTGAAAATCAGAGACAAAATCAGTTCCAGTATCATCAGCCCGATGAAATCCCTCAGCTCGATCCCCCCCAGCGCGCCCCAGTTGCGGCTCCGGGGGCGTTGAGTCCCCTGGGGGCAGCGCGAGTAGCTACCCCGGGAGCCGCAATAAACAGAGAATTATAAGGTGCAGACCATGATGCAGACAGGAGATCTTTTAGGAGCATAATGTACCTTGCAAAAGCCCCCTCTCTGCAACCTATGAACATTATAGCATGATCACAGCCAAATGAAAAATCTGATGGTCCATAAAATGTGGCAACAGGATCTGAGGGTTAAACGTTACTACTCTGTGAAATTACTATGTAGAATAATGTAAAGAAAGTTTAAGCATTTTATATACTTAAATATTTTTTTAAAAGACAGGGATAGATGACAGGGATAGATAGATAGATAGATAGATAGATAGATGAATCGACTCAATAGTATATTTAATTGTTAAATTGTGCTAAACTTAAACAGCCTCAGCAATAAAATGCATCATATGCAGTGATTCATCAGTGATATCAATCCACAAACATTCTGTAACAGTAAAACAGAGAGGGTTAGGGTTAGGGTTACTTTTATACTTAATTGCATTTTGCAGATAAAACACCATTGGTTACAAGATGTTTGTCTTTCTTTATATTTAGAAAATGGAAAAGACCAGACCAGGCCCCAGCCAGCCTCTGCCGGTTGCCCAGACCAGGCCCCGGCCAGCTTCCACGCCCGGACCGCCCGCAGCAAGGACTACAGCCTCACATGGGGCGGGCGCTCCACCAACCGAGCCAAACACTGCCCCTATTTTTTATTTTATTTTAAGTTTATTTATTATTTATTATATATACTGATTGTTTTGTTTGTTCATTGTCTGTTCATTTAAAGAGTACCTCATGTTCAAATAAATAATTTTCATAATTGCACTCCTTATGTCTTCTACACTTATTGAACATGTTAAAAATGTTGTAGTCAGTTAAAAGGAATATCAACTTAAACACAAATATTAAGCATTAAAGCTCAAGTTCTTAGTCAAGCTTTACTAAAAATTCTCACAACAGTGTTTCTGTTTTCTGACCTTTCCAGGGTGCCCATGGAACTTTAGAAAGTCTTTACCAGTAAATGTTTTTTTCAAATGTGCTAAATCATGTGTCTATGTCTTACCTTTACTAACAGTAGAACTCTAATATGTAGATAATAACTACTTACATGAGAAATCTCTCCACATGATTAACTGATTTTAATAAGGTTTAAGATGCATGTTATACATCTAGTTTTAAGAGTATCTGTGACAACAGGTGGCAGGCAGACGCTGAGTTCATGCTCAATACAGATTTTATTGAAAGCACAGGGGAGGATTGGGGCTGGAGAGCAGGGTCCAGTT
Source organism: Scomber japonicus (assembly GCF_027409825.1). Classification (NCBI taxonomy): domain Eukaryota; kingdom Metazoa; phylum Chordata; class Actinopteri; order Scombriformes; family Scombridae; genus Scomber; species Scomber japonicus. The sequence goes on along the minus strand of NC_070583.1, from coordinate 1,366,448 downwards.
CTGTCTCCTCATGCTGACGGCCCACTTGTCCAGCCTGTCCGGATCACCTAGAGGGAAACTTTAAAATGACACATATAGATGCTCAGCAACTTATAGATCAGAGGTCACAAACCTTTTTGATACTAAGAGCTATTTGAGGATATGGAGTAATAAAAAGGGCTTTGCTTGATAAAAAGTTCCTAAATAACAAAGCCACACAGTTCACCTTTAATAATAATACCAACAATGAATATAGTAAGAAATATATATTGTATTTGTTTATGGGTGGCCTGATCTTGTTTTTGAACATGATTAACGATTTCTGAAATCAGTATCACCAATACAACACAGATCACACATTCTCTGAATTAGAAGCTTGCTTTTTGCAGTGTGGCATTAATAACCCTATTAATGTATTCATTTAAGTTACTTTTGACACTGTATATAAGTATTATTAAATGAAAGATAATAATAATACTAATAATATTATTAAATGAAAGATAATACAGAACAGTATGTATATTCTATATTATTCTATATTATATCCTGCATTAAACGGACTCTGAGAGCACAAAACACACTGCAACAGCAGCTAACATTAGCTGCTCTGGTCATCTGTCATAAAGTCATTATACAGTGCCAAAATCCAGGTAAAATATATGTTATACAGTCTATGGGTAAAATAGTACTATGGTTTACTCACCGAAAAAACTGCAACACAGAATCCTTTGTCGATCAGTTAGTACAATCAACAGCACAACACGCCATATTGCCAGAAAAAAACTACCCGAAAATAGGCAAACAAACACGGACACCGCAGCGCCTGTCAACTGCTGGATGTAGCCGCGGGCCTCTGGGTGTAGCCTAGCCTAGCCCAGCCGATGCTTTAGCATAGAGCTAACTGCTGGCAACTGTCTGTGAACCTGTCACTCAACGTAACCACGCCCTAATATATGCCACAGTGTTCACTGAGGTGGAAACTATCGGTAAAGACCAAAAAAATAAAAGGGACCAGGCTTTAAATATGTTTTTTTAAGCTGTAAAGTCGGCTATTTTAACATGGGGCTCACTGGGAAATTGCTCCCTTCTGGTGCCAGCCCCCAGAGGCCGCGGGGGGGGACTGCAGCTTTTTGAACGCGGAAGTGGTCTTCACTCGGAGAACCCACAACTCCCCCCTTGGGCCAGACAGTATGAAGTGGCCGTGAAAGTGCTGGTGGGCGGCACCGGAGGCGACTACGACTATGAACTGGTGAGGATTTTGCCAACGCGGCTGACCAAAGCTGCTTTCCTCCTGTGGGACAGCCTGCCAAGCGGCTGTCCAGGCTGATTACAAGACAGTAAAAGAGGAACTGCAACAGGCAGATCCTGATATTAGCAGGGTGTTGGACTGGATCGAGGGAAATGGTTCTCGGCCTCCGCAGGGCCGGATGAGAGGTCACTCTCGGGGGCTACGGAAATTATGGACTAAGGCCTAAGCATCGAGCCCCAATGGGGGGGTCTCAAGCGAGTCGACCATTCCAGAGAGTGGCGACTGATATTCTGGAACTAAGTAGTCTATCCTTTGGACTCGGACGGACAGGAGCAGGTAGTCTATTACAATAGACTGAAACCCTACACACTGCCAATACCTGCTGCTTCTTCGAGCAGCCTTCCAGCTTCCTCTCCTCAGGCAGTCATATGGGGACTGGGTGGCTGAAGAACTGCCCTATGTGGGTGGTATAAGGACCGTTCCAGATCCGGGCACCAGCGAGCCACAGCGACCTGTATCTCATTTTGGAAGGACTGTGAGACTGCCATTCCATTTCAAGGACTTTGTTACTTATGATTAACTGAAATGTTTCCCTGTCTCTGGCACTGTAGTGTGTTAGTTATGGCTGATTCATTAATTCAGTGTGACTTACTTACAATGTGGATAGGCATGTTTGTTGGTTTGTTTATCAATTAACTGACATATTAGTTCAGGGTAGGTGCAGTCTGCTCAGTTGCCATTGTGTGTCAGCTATGTCTGGGGTACGTAGGGCATGAGACTGTGCTTTATGTGATGGGGTGACAGATGTTTATGTTCTTTAATGTTGCTCTTATGTGTGCATCCAGCACGTTTATTACACTTCGGTTGTTAATGTTTTGAAACGAGGACGTTTCTTTTTTGGGGGGGGGGGGGGGTATGTAACCTATTTTTTTGTACGGAGTATTTCTGGGCAGATAGCTTAGAGTCAAGTTATGTTCCTTCCGGGTTAGTATTTACAGAGTATATGTGGGGGTTTTATTTTGGAGGGGTGGAGCGGAAGTGTGTATGTTTTGGTGATGTGCTGGAATTGATAAAAGATTAATAAAAGCAGCACACGTCCTGTTCAGCAGCGGAGCCTCCGTGTTTTTATTTTATAATCTGTCTGAGTATAGACATTCATAAGCTCGGTTACACTGCTATCAAACTGAAGCTAACTTACCATCCTGCAGCAGACGTTTCTTTTTTCTTTTTTCCAGAACTTTATTGAAAAAGTTTCATTACAGTAACAATGTTGACATTTTGGTAATATCGAACAAAGTCTGGCATCTCACATTAAAATGAAAAAAAAACAGATTTATAAGTCAAATAAATTAACATAAATAGGTGCAGAATACATACAAAGTTTAACATAGAAAAAAAACAAACAAACAGAAAAAACAAATAAACAGGCGAAGCAGATACATTCCTCTAAATAGTTCTTGAATTATATTTTCAGTATGTATACATTTATTAGTTATCCCAGTTCTCCAGAAGAGGAGAAGGCGAGAGGAAAGTAAACAGTTTTTATCAAAACTACAATGTGTTGACCTTTTTCACAGTGACATTGAATCTAGGTACTCGACAAGCCCAGGGTTGGGGAGTAACGGATTACATGTAACAGTGTTACGTATTTAAAATACAAAATACAAGTAACAACGGAGATATTAACCCGGCAACTATTAAACTCTTAAACCAGAGAGCCCCCACCAACGGGGCAACAGCGCCCTCCATAAATTAAAAACGTCTCAGGGCAGTTAAACAAGCACGAATATAGTCTTCCTATTGTAAATTTAAAACTACAAATCATATTATACCTCTGCTGTTTTTATGGTTAAAAGTTGTGTCTGGTTGCATAATATTGCTGGTAAATTGCAGCTACTCCAATGTCTCTGGATCATTTTGAGTCAGATTCAAGCCAGTTTCCATTTATTTACATGGCATGGGGGATGAATTGCAGATAGCCTGCCTCGTCGTCCTCAATGTGAAAACACGGTCTTTGTCTCCATCTAGTGGTTGAACTGTGCTATTGTGACACATTTAGCCAACTGCACTACTTTCTAGAGGGCTTGACCTTTCTGCTGGGGCCCAATTTTTTCTTCATTCATTAATATTTAAGAATAAAAATTAATTTCTGAGCTGTGGAAATTAATAAAGGTAAAAGAAATTGAAGAATGTTGACTCTTGGATGCCACTTTTTTTTTTTGCCACGAGGAGGAGATGAAGTGGAGAGTGACACAAGTGGCCCTTTTCATCACGAAGATGTGAATATTAAAGCTGTCTAAATGGTAAACTATATTAAATGCTGATTAATGTTCTTATCAATCACAGTAAACGTGAAGAGATGATTCACTTGATTTTAAGGACTTTATCTAGCTCAGGAAATAGGAGAAGTTTCTCAAATTCACACTTTTTAGTTGATTCAAAATCTTTGTTTGGTGATAAATATTCACTGGACAAATTTTAGTGAGATCATTCTAAGTCTGTCATGCACAGACATGACCTGAAAAAAAACAAAAAAAAACAAAACAAATATGACCTGATGGTACAAGAGGAGAGGAAAGAAAAAGTGGAAGAACACAAAGGAGAAAAAATTAGAAAAGGGACAGGAAGACAGAGAAAGGGAGATGAAGAAAACATCACAAAGAAAAAAGGGAGAGAAAAAAAGAGAAAAGGCAGAAGGAAAGAAAGACAAAAGGTAAATGTGATAAAATGATACTGTTAAAATGTTGGTTCTCATAATTGAACTTGTTATCTTTTGTGGTGTCTTCTTTTTTTAGTAACACAATATACAACAATGTCCAGGCTGAACCTACTTGCTGCTGCCCACATAGAAGACCTTGTGTTGAGGTGAGAATAAAACTTTTGTCAGTGCAGTATGAGAATGTGGAGGGCCCCAATGACTGGGTTTGACTAAATATGCCCCTGGCTATATGTTAATGTTGGCATGCTACCATTCTCACAATGGGAATGTTTACACATGGGTTTTTAGTTGCTAATACTTCCCATGTTCACCATATACAACACATCTATCCCACCAACAACCTGTATAGCTGATGAAAGTTTCAGTATCACGTTATAACATGAAACTTGACCGTCTGGAGGTAGCATCATTTCTCATTGATCTGAGGTTGGACGAGCCACCACAGTCCACAAGCACTAACACATGAGCATAGAAGGAGGAGCACACAGATCTCTCTTTGTAGTCTTCATTGTAGGACCAAATGGCTGCAGCATGTTTTAATCATGGACAGAGCACACAGCTGCACTGAAAATCAGGCCATATCATAATGCCATAGTATACGGAGAAAGTGTAGGAGTGCATCAGAGGGAGTCCACCTCTGAAAGTATGAGTTTCACATTATAATGTAATAAATTATCACACTATAACGTAACATGAAACTTCACCTTTTTTTTCTTTTTCTTATGTGGTAGCAAAACACTTATAAAATGGAGGCAATGTTAATAGGAGTTAGAACCTGTGCTTTTGCTTCTGACAAGTCAAAATGTCTGTTGTTGTTCGTTACATAGTATTTCATTTTTATATTTTTCTCTTCTAAATTGGCTATATTTGAAGTATTTATCCTCATTGCAAAAGCACAATATTCAACCTGCCTTGCTTGTCTCAGCATCATGGATGGAGGAGTTGCCCTTCATTATTTCAGCCACAGGTTCACCATCTATGTGACATTTATGGATGTCCTGCAATGAAAATGACTGTATGCTCATTACTTTTTCCTCCAATGTAACCTGACCCCTGAAATGAATACATACTGTGTGTGTGTGTGTGTGTGTGTGTGTGTGTGTGTTTGTTAAGTAAGCTATGTGCTTATCATCAGTAACTACTGTGCTCATCGGAGCTTGGCATTGCCTGTGCATGTGAGGAATATTGGTGGAGAAATTGTATTTTAAAATGATACTGTTATCATACAGGTTTATTATGGCTAAATTTGGCTTTCATAACAGTCAGTGCGTGCCCAGCCTTTGACTTCACCACGCATCATCATCATCAATATTATTCACAGCCTATCACTGAATGTGCTCAGTTAATTTGTCCACAGAGAATAAACACACAGCTGGTTAATTTATTAGTAAGAAAAGAAAAGAAATGTCATTAGATATTATGTAACATAATATGTAGCATTGTGTAAAACTGAAATATATATTGTAGTGTAAAATTTAGGGGATAATTATTAATAATGAACAATGTTGTATCTGTTAAAAGGGTACTTGATTGTTGACCATGGTATGCTAAAGGTGATCATATCTGAAGGCATTATGTTAAATGAAGAAGTATATGTGATTCTGCAACTACTAAGTGAATAAGTACTTTATGATAGAATAAGTATGAAAACCACAATATATGTGTTTAACGATAATCTGCATCATTATCATTATTATTATTATAATCATTATTATCAATATTATTGAAAACAAATGCAGTTGAAACAAGGTAACAGGTCAGATTGAACTTGACATGACCTGCGCCAAGATTTGCTGAGCCAGCAGCAGTTGTGTACCCAAAAAAACCCAAAAACAACTCAACATGGGAGGAGACCAGAAAGCACCTGTATTTTCAAGAGTCTGGGCCAAGATGATATCATGTGTTTTGGAAGAAAACTGATTGGTTAAACGTACACCAAACATGGCGAGGGGTTGTAACTTTTGGCAAGGGTCAGCCATATTGACAGTATAAAAAAGACTCCCCAAGAGTCTTATCTCTTTGTGTCACTGGTGCATGGACATGGTCTGTGTATTGTGATTCCGGGTTTTGCTGTCGACAATAAAACTCTAACTGCCTTCAGCTGGACGACTCCTGATGATCTTTGATTTGATTTAATTTTGAAGTTCAACATTTTAAACAACGATGAACTTATCGGATATTTGAACCTACATAAATTGGCACCCTTCAGACGGGACGTGTTGCGGCCGACGGATCGTTATCAACGGGAGGACAACTTTTCCATCTGCACTCCAGCTATCGGGCCCTCAAAATTAAAAACGTAAGCAGAGGCTATTTTTTTATATCTGCAAATTTGAGTCGCTGAGTGAGCAGATGTGAAGGGAGCCCGCCCAAAAAGATAAGAACCTATAACGGCCCACGCACCGAACTAATTTGACACAAAAGTTAATGTTGAAAAAAAAAAAAAAAACAACCGCTAAAACCATCAGAAGAAAAAAGGGAGTTACGGAAAGCTGAATGCACTCGTCTGTGTTGTATGTTCCTATGTCCTTGTGTCCATGATTATTAACTCAATACATTACAAGTGGAACAGAGTGTGGATGGTTCTGAGTTTTGAGACAAAGTAAATTTTGCAAGTTGTATGTTGGCTTGTCGCCGACCTTGTGTTTGAGGGGGAGGTTTTGGCTGGCGATAAGAGCAAAAGAATTGAAGCAACACAGCAGTCATCTGTTATATAGAGAAGAAGTGAAAATATCTGTAGAGGGAAAACCGTAAGTGCAGAGGGTAATCAGGAGGAGATAGTAATGTATCAGTATAAGTAAGGGACAATTATTTTCAGATTAAATTAGTTGCATGTTGTATGTTTGGCTTGTAAAATAATCATCTGGAGGTTGAGAATTAACAACTACTGCTATTTTAACAACAAAGCAGTGGTGGTTAAGACTGTAACCATTAGCTGTTACTGCTGATGAGCAGATAAAAAGGATTACTAGGTTTAGACTATTTTTCAAAGAATAGTGCCAGTAATCATAAGGGCTTACTAGGTATGGCTATTAATCAATAATAATGCCAGTAGCTATAAGTATGCAGAAATCAGCTGAAGTCAAGTCAAAATTAAGAAGATAAAAAGTAAAAACAAAGTTAAATTAGAGAAGATAAAATAAACAGAACATCATAAAAACTAAACTCTAGCAATTCGAAAATCAAAATATATCTTCATCAAAGTAAAGAAAACACGTTACAAAAACACTCAGATTAAAGAATAAAAGTCCTAGGCAGACTGTAAATATTTCTTGCTGAAAAACAAGTGTGTCAAAGTAATAAGCGTAGGAGTAGAAACGAGTAACAATAATAATTCTGTCATAACCGGTTTTGTATATAAAATCGTGTTTAATTAATGGCATTGATGTGTATAAAGCTTTGTTTGATTTGAGTATTTGCGCAGTGTATGATGATAGATAATATCTTTTACCGTTCTCATTTTCTCGACTGCAGTCAAATCTCATGTACAGAAACTCTTTTTTCCTCTCTCCTAAACACATACAGCACAGAGGCTCTGTCTCCTCTGTGCTCACACACACATACGCACACCCCCACACGTGCCTGGGTACAGCCCTGTGCTCTGGCACACACACACACATAGGCCTGGAACACGAACGCACTCACATACACACACATACAGAGACGCTCACGGAAACCTTGAACGTGCACACACGTACACACATACAGGCCGAGATAGAACTAGCTGAGGCGTACACACGTCAGACACCCAGGCCCGAGATACGCACACACATTTTTACCCAGTGCGAGCCTTCGAAGTGCACATACACACACAAGCCTGAGATGCACACACACATTTACTCACACACACAATCTTCAACTTTTGAAACTCACACGCACACATATACACAGAGGCCCTGTTTGAACCTTCGAAGTGCACATACCCACACACACACAAGCCTGGGAGACACACACGCACACATTTACTACCTTATTTGAAACACACACACACACACACACACACACACACACACACACATCCATAGCCACACACACACACACACCCTCATAGCCACACACACACACACACACACTCATAGCCACACACACACACACACACACTCATAGCCACACACACACACACACACACACCCTCATAGCCACATACACACACTCGCACACACACACACACACACCATACACTCAAACTTGTTTTACACCCACACACATACACACACACACACACATACACACACCCACACACACCACATATTCAAACTTGTTTTCACATACACACATGCACACACATACAACATTCATACACTCAAACTTGTTTGTGTTACACACACATGAGCACGTACGCACACACACACACACACACAAATCATACACTCAAACTTGTTTGTGTCTTAATCGGACACCACAGCAACACACACACACACACACACACACACACACACACCATACATCATACACTCTTACTCATTTATGTGACTTGAAGGGACATCATTTGACACACATACACCAACCTTCAATCACATACACAAGAGCATAGTAACACTACTATGGAAGCAAGCGATAGTAGTGAAGATGAAGGTGTAATAAATGATAATTGTGTCACAGACGGAAGTAATGATACCATGGGAATAGGAACACATTTTTGGCTTGAACACACGTACATTGATGAGAGGGGAGCAGAACAATGGCAAACTGAACAAGTAGTCAGTCAAAAGCTGTGGCACCTGACCAAAGTTGTTAACTTAATAGAGATTGAGAGAGAATTTGCTGCAGTATCATGGACAGAAGTGTTACAGAGAATTTGGATTCCCCGAACATTAACACCAATATTAGAACAACTCTGTAATAATCCAATGTCTAAAATGATTATCCCATTGAGTCCTATTCTAGGAATTCCAGAAGGATTGACCTTGAAGGGAAGCAACAGAGGGGCAGTAGATCCGTGGCTTGACATCACTGTCATCCCCAGAAAAGTAAAATGGGAAACAGGTAAATTTAGTAGTATTACCAAAACATTCACAGAAGACGGCACTGAGGATGTGAAGTATAACCCCACACGAGAAAAGAGACTCAAACCAGGAGTCACTGCAGGCAAAATAGTTGTGTGGATCAGAACAAAAGAGGAAGGACAGTCAGAAGATTCTAGACAAGAGGATGAAGCAGGAAAGGGATACATGGGGGCTAAATTGGTAAAAGGGGAAGGTGTGTCGACTCCATTGGCAATGGTGGTGAGAATGCAACCAGATCATGATAAGCAGATTAGACTCTGCATGAAAAAATGGCATGAATGCACATCAGGAAGATTACAGTGGCCTAAGGAAAGAACCTCTGAAGCCACCTGTAGTGATGAAATAGAAGCAAGCAAACACCTGACTGATAAACTGACACTGCTGCATTTACAAGAACTAAATACAAAGCAAGTACAAACCACCGCAATGGCGACGCCAAGCCCCACAGGACCCTCACCACAGAACCAAACCCGAGCTCCACGAACAACTGAGCAAATAGCATCACCTGTCACACAGCCACCTGTCTCTAGACCAGGGGTCTGCAACCTTTGTTATCAAAAGAGCCATTTTGCCCCCTCTCCCACCAAAGAAAAATAGTCTGGAGCCGCAAAACACAACACAGTTTATAAACTTTAAAACTTTTAATCTTTTTTAAATTTTATCTCTTACAACAACAGAACAACAGGGTGATATCAGCTAAATTGGGCCACTTTTTGGTTAAAGGCATGGGAAACTAACAAAAGAACAATGTATGACATTTATTTGTCAAGGTTCGTTTTCAATTTTTTTGTGTGGAATGTATGTAAGAAAAACAGTAATTTCTAATAAAACAATCTAATAAACTTTAATTTCAAAACACATCTATGTACTATAACAATATAATATTAAAGTTAAATTACATCAAAACAACTATTTCATAAGAAATATTCCATGCTCTTGCAAGAGAGTGTGTGATCACTTTTTGGCTTCTCTGGACTGTCTTCCTATAATAACCTCATGCTCCCCTCTTCCTCTCCTTTACCCACTGATTGTATTTACAGATTATTCCCTCATTTACACCCTTTCTTTTCCTTTCTGTTTCTTTCTTAACCTCTTCTATACTCCCTGTTTTTTTGTTTTGTTTGACATATTGTCTGTAATCACAAGTTTAATATTACTTTCCTTCAACATCTGTTACTTCTTTATTTACATGCCTCTTTCACTTTTTACCTTTTAAGTTTGTGTGGTTTATGTGCACAAATCATGCTGGCACACACTGTGAGTGAGTGTGTGTGTGTGCACATGTCAAGAATGCACACACACACACACACACACACACAAACACACACAAACACACTCATATGCACAGACAAACATAGCTGTGTACACACAAACACACCTAGAGGGGAAAATGGGAAACAGGCATATCATGCATAATATAATAATATATTAATAATATTCTTAATGAGAGTAAAATAAAAACTATATAAATACAACATTTAGCAACAGCTTAGCAGCTTTAACAAAGTAAGCATAACATTTTTGAACGTTTGTGACAAGTCCATTTCAGTGCGCTCTCATCCTCTTCAGTTTTCTTTCTCAGCCGGCAAGCACCTGAACATACAAAAAAAAAAATACATCAGCTGCGGGTCCGATTTTTTTTTTTTTTTTTTTCAGAAAAAACAAAACAAAAACCTATTTAATGCTATTGTTCTTACCTGTTTAATGTGACTTCTGTTTCTGAAGCTCGCTGCAGATCTTCCGTATGTCAGGACTGTAAGATGTGACTTTGATCTTCACACAGGACTGTAGGCTCTCATTTGTGAGGCGGGAGCGATATTTGGACTTTATGAAGTTCATGCTCGAGAAAACTTGCTCGCATAAGTATGTTGAGCCAAAGATGGACAGGACTCCAAAGGCATACTTTTTCATGTTCATATAGGTGTCGGGAATGGCACTCCATGTTTCAAAAACAAGCTTGTCGGATTTGGGGAGGTTTTCTATGTCACTCCATTTGTGTTCTTTAGCGAGAGTGGCCTTCTGACGGGCGACTTCTTCAAGATACACTCTCAGGCTTTTGAACTTGGACACCCATAAATCTTTATCTGCTATGTCAGCCAGTTCAATTTCAAGATCGGGCTGACTTACTCCAGTGAATGCGGACATGTTCAGTAGGGATGGGTCGATGTCCAGGGGTGTGACAGGGAAAGAGAGCGTGTTTTTTTCCTTTCTGAACTCGCTGAATCTTTCTCCAAATGCAGCTTGCATTGAAATAATTGCACGATGTAAATAATCATAATTTATGTGATTATTTTCTTCTTTGAACTCTCTCAGGGTGGGGAAGTGAGAGAGTGTACCTCTCTCTACATCTCTGGCAAACACTGTCATTTTGCGCTCAAACGCCAAAACATCCTCCAGCATCTGCAGGGCTGTGCTTCCTTTTCCCTGGAGATTCTTATTCAGCCTGTTTAAGTGACTTGTCATATCCACCATGAAGTAAAATTTTCCCAGCCAATCGAGGTCTCCCAGTTCGGGATAGCTGAGGCCTTTGTTGCCCAAGAAGGTTTTAACATGTTCCAGACAAGCAGCGAAGCGTTTCAGCACGTCTCCCCTTGACAGCCACCGGACTCTGTTGTGCAGCAGGAGATCTGAATATGCGCTGTCGACTTCCTCTAATAATGAACGAAACTCTCGGTGGTTTAACCCGTTTGCAGTTATTTTGTTCACTATTTTAATAACGAGGTTCATCACTTCCACACACTCGGGGGGGAATGTTTGAGCGCACAGTGCTTCTTGGTGCAAGATGCAGTGAAACGTCATCAGCTCTCGATCCAGTGACTTTTGAAGTAAATTCACAAAGCCCTTCTGTGCTCCTCTCATACTTGGTGCCCCATCAGTAGACACGGACACCAGGTGAGTGGTGTTTATTTCTTTGGCTTTGAGACAATTCACAACAGCCTCACAAATGTCCTGTCCCCGTGTTTGGCCCTTTAGTGGTATAAGTTCAATCAGTTCTTCCTGCGGCCCATCAGAGTTCACATATCTGCATAACAGTGCTGTCTGCTCAATATCGTTGACATCACTTGACTCATCACAGGCAATTGAATATGCTTGAGCTGAATTTATGTCATCAATTTGCTTACTGGTGATGTTTGTTGCCATTTTAATGGTCCGGTCCTTGACGGTCTTTGCAGAGAGAGGCATATCTCTAATTTTCTGAACAATTTCTTCTTTGTTTTTGAAGTCGGAGAATAGATGCTCTGATATTTTTATAAATGACTCTTTCATGTATTCTCCGTCTGTGAACGGTTTCCCCCTCCTTACAATCTCCTGAGCTGCCACAAAACTAGCAGCTGTGGTTGAATTTGGAGCGGTCATCCACTTCTTGAAAGTGTGTTTGCTCAGCTCAACTTTCCGTAGCAGTTCTGAAATTGCTCTCTTTCGCTCATCTTCAGTTTGATATTTTTGTCCAAATGCTGAGTGCTTGCTTTGAAAATGTCTTTCAATGTTACTTTTTTTGTTGTTTGATAAGTTCTCACCACATATCAAGCACACAGGTAAGCCAGCGTTGTTGGCAGTGAAGGCAAATGAATCTATCCAAGCAGGATTAAATTCTCTATTTTCTTCTGAAATTTTTCTTTTTTTAGATAAACTCATGGTTAACTCACCCACAAGGGTCGCACACTCAATAAGCTGTCTGTAGGCAAAGTAGGGGGCTAGTAGTCTGTGTGTGGCGCTGTTCAGTCTGTGTGTGGCGCTGTTCAGTCTGTGTGTGGCGCCGTTGAACAGCTCTCGCGCACCATAAATGCTGTGTCATGTTGACAGTCAACGGGCCGGAACTAAGTTTCCGCCTTCAGTTTCATGTCGGACGTCAATAAAGACGGGATGTTATGAAGCCGGTTCCGGTGAGAGTTGCGAGCGCATTCATTCATTTGTAAGAAGAAATAAAAGTCACGTCTGTACAGCAACTATCTGTCACCGATATATAATAAAAATTTAAATTAAGAAATAAAAATTTTTAATTTTCATGGGTGTTTTTTTTTTTTTTTTGTCAAGGCCAAAGAGCCACCACAAGAAGGCTCGAGAGCCGCATGCGGCTCTGGAGCCGCAGGTTGCCGACCCCCGCTCTAGACACATGAACCAACCCCAACCCAGAATGGAAGCTCATTATGGAGAACAATGGAGGCAAAGAGGAAGACCAATACAAAGAGGCGGTTCGTATCAAAGAAGGCAAGGGCATGGACCAAACCAATATGACCATTTCCAGGCCGAAAGAAGACAGCGCAGAGGCCAACATGAAGATGCAACATGTTGGGGCGCGGAGGAAAGGGACACATTCAAAATAAACTGTCCCACCAATCCAGGAATAGGCCCAGCCCAGGAGTGGAACTAGGGGTGCCCTGAGAAGCCTGAAGAGGGGTATATGACACCAGTGGTTTCAATGCAACCACAAGATGAGCCAACAATATCAGTAAGGATACAAAATCGAGAACATTCATTTATGGTTGATACAGGGGCAACCTATTCCTGCATCGGAAATACTGGCTCCAAACTCCCCCTGTCAGGACCGTAGGCCTCTCTGGGAAAAGACAAATTATACCCCTAACCCAACCTGTACCGATGTTCATCACAGGAAAATCAATAACAGCGTCCCTGTTATATAAATATATAAATACCCCCATTAACCTGTTGGGACGAGACATCTTATGCCCATTAAAAGCCAACATCACATGCACGCAAGAAGGATTGAAGTGAGTCCACTTCCCAAGTGATCATACGTATCGGCTAATGCCAGTACGAGTAATGGAAAAAATCGACACCTTAACACAACCAGCTGTATACTGGATCCAATGGCCTCCAAAATCAGAGCTGAACCAAAAATGGGAGACCTGGAGAAACTGGACATTGAAACCGATGGGAAAGGCACATGCACCACAGTCACCGTTACATTGCACCATGATGTATGATGAAAAACAAGAACATACAGATTATATATTGGGAGAAATATTGGGAAGAAATGATCAACAAAAAACCTGTTTATATGTTCATTTCGAACATATATGTGGGACCACAAGGAGCAGCAGCAGCAGTGAAATAACTTGCAGCTCCTAAATATGGCAAGCACAATAATTTAGTACTTAGATGATCTGCTAATATGTAGCCCCACCACGGAGCAATGCAAAAAGACTCAATTGTATTATTAACTGCATTAGCAAAGGGGGGACACAAAAACAGTAGAGGCAAATTGCAGTTATGTCAGACAAAGGTTCAATAGCTAGGAAGGCAAGGCAAGGCAAGGCAAGGCAGTTTTATTTATATAGCGCATTTCATACACAATGGCAATTCAATGTGCTTTACATAAAACAGAAAAACATGTAATTTGAGAAACTTAAAACATACAATTAACCCCCCACCCACCCACCCCCCCCCCCCCCATAATAAAAACAAAGTACAGAAAAATAGAAAGACATAAATAAAATGATTGCAGCATAAAATAATAAATTAGCTTTAAAATCATTAAAAGGACATGCAGTGCAAATGAAAGATTAAAATGTAAAGTGCTTTAAAAGAGCTCAATCATAAGCACAGGAGAAGAGAAATGTTTTTAACCTGGATTTAAAAATGTTCACAGTTGGGGCTGATTTCAGTTCTGCTGGTAGTTTGTTCCAGTTGTGTGCAGCATAACAGCTAAAAGCTGCTTCACCATGTTTAGTTTGAACTCTGGGCTCAACTATCTGACCTGAGTCAGTAGATCTCAGAGCTCTACTGGGTTTATATTCTACTAACATGTCATTCATGTATTCTGGACCTAAACCATTCAGTGATTTGTAGACCAGTAGCAGAACTTTAAAATCTATTCTATAGCTGACTGGGAGCCAGTGTAAAGACTTTAGAACTGGAGTAATGTGCTCTGATCTCTTTGTTCTGGTTAAAACTCGAGCTGCAGCGTTCTGAATGAGCTGCAGCTGTTTAATGCTTTTTTGTGGGAGTCCAGTCAGAAGACCGTTACAGTAGTCGAGGAAGACAGTAGAATGGAAAAAAAAAAGGAGCATAGCTCCCTCACAGATTGAGGCTATAACCAAAGCTCCCAAGCCGCAAACGATTGGACAAATGTTGTTTTTCCTGGGATGGCAGGGTATGGTCACCCGTGGATTTGCGTCTATGTAATCAAAGCAGCCCCACATAGAAGAATAATTAGAGCTGCAGGTCCAACAAAATCCTTTGCTGACTCATTTTGGACAGCAGAGGCAGAAGGTGCTTTTCAAGCCCTGAACAGATATGCAGACCGCTCCAGTACTCTGTGATTCTGACTATGCTTAACCATTTCACTTGTATATTGCAGAAAGAACTGGCTATGTATGCATGGGTCTAATGCAGGAAACTACAACGGGTAAGCAACCATTAGCTTATTACAACACTAAATTGGACAACATTAAAACAGGCCTGACACCCTGTTGTCAGGGGCAGGCAGTGGCAGTTTATGTTAACCATTCTGTATACATCTCATCAATTACATGCTCTCCTCACCAGCCCCAGATTTGTACTTTTTTAGAGACACCACAGGTACCCATGCAGGTTATTCAATTGTACAGCTAACCCTCAGCTCATTTAGCAGACATCAAAGCTTTGACTGCAGCATGTAAACTGGCAGCAGGTAAGTGTCTCAACGTATATACAGATTCATAGTATGCCTACACAATCTGTCATATACACAGTAACATCTGGAAACAAAGAAGCTATTTAAAAGCTAATGGCGCACCAGTAATACATGGGGAGCCATTCAAGTACTATTAAGAAGATATTCATCTTCTAACAACATTAGTCATTATTAAATGTGCAGCCCATCAAAAAAAAGCAATCTTTTTCACAGCCAAAGGCAACAATTTGGCAGATGAAGCCACCAAAACAAGCTGCACCTAGTACCTGTATAGGTCCATTATTAAGTTGCTAAAAGACTGTGAGCCTCTCACTACTTAAGCATATTTAAAAACAGCCCAAGACAAAGCAGAAGTATATGAAGAATTAATGTAGTTTGAAAGAAGTGCTATCAAAATTACTCAGGATGGACCTCAGAAATGCTTTTGGCGTAATGCTCACACATACTGTGTTTTACCTATTTTGTTAATGAGGTGTGTTATTTGTAATGCGCATGGCTTCAGCCATTGCGCAAGGGGGGAGGTGATAACATGACTCCAAAGTGTCTGATAAAAAAACATTTTTGGCACAAACAGTAGATAAAACATTGGCAGAATGTGATGTTTGTACACACCATAACATAAAAGTATTTTCAGCGCAGCTCACACACATCCCACCACCTACTGGACCATCTCACCATCTGATGATGGAATACGTAGATGTGACAGAATGTGCTAAAAGGTAAGGGAACATCCGCTTAACAACGCATAACGCTTAAAAATGACAGGGAGACCAATGCTGGTTCCCTATTTAAAGGGTCCCCATAATGCACCTCTGCTTGAATAGTAAACCAACGAAATTTTCTGCAAACATCTAAACGCATATATACAAAAAGTTACATTTCAACAGGTGAAAGATGCAACCAAGGACAGAGACGCAGACATCCCAGGTACACAGTAGAAGATCAAACCAGGGAACTGGGTCCACGTTAAGGTGTTCAAATGAAAGTGGGACGCACCTCCGACAACAAGGTCTTTAGAGTCTTTAGAGTCTTTTAAGCAACTCCAACTGATCACAAAATCAAAGGTAAGAAAGTTTGGTTCCATATAAGTCACTGCTGCAGGATCAGAGACCCAAGTGAGACAACAGAAGTACAGCATGAACCTGAAAAGGCCAATGCCACCCAACTGGAAAATAAAATTACTTGGTATCCAATTTGGTACCAGAACCTAAAGTTAAAACAAGACAATGGCCAGAATGTGCATTAGCAATTGGAGTGTCAGCCGTAGAACAAAGAATAATACCAATTGACAAAGTGATGAAATTCACATACGTAAAATCAGCTTCACATAACCAAGCACTAACGACTGATCGGAACAAAATAATTGACAACCCAATTCACAAACAATGCAATACAGAAGGAGTAGTGTAGTGCTCAACCCAACAGTATGCTAACCTCAAGTACAACAAAATTATGACAAAAGCTAAAAATAGAGAACTAATGAAAATCACCCAGTACGTCAATCCAAACAAGCAGAAGTAATCAGATGGAATAATAATATGTTGTACCAATGGTTTACAGCTAGACAAATAAGTAATCAAACCAGCATCGCATGCTACAATGCAAAAACACTGCCCATAGTTATGCCAATCTCAATGGAAAAAGATGCCTGTAGAAACAAAACTTCTTGTTTTGCCTACTGAGTAATGATAATGGCCAGCTGGAATGACGAATCAGCAAAGCATAAATTAACAGTTTGTCCCAGACAATTGGATAACCAATTTGAACCATGGGTACCACCACTGACTGTAAAAGCAGACGGACTGGTACATCCTCTCTGTATAATGAGAGGAAAAAGAATGACAAAAGAAATGACAAACGCTCGAAATGCTATAATAATGCCTATAAGAAACTCACACCCAAATCCTTAAACTCAGTTACTGGATTTTCAACACCAAATGGAACCCACTATAAGTGGAGCTCCCGAGTTTTCAACCAGACCAATCAGACACCTCTTGTCAGGTCAAGGAACCGGCTGGATACTATTAGTAGGACCAACAATTAATGCACAATATATTGCGTGTAACAGCAGATGGAAAAATTACTTATGGTATAATCAAGAGCGATTTATGAATTGGACAATCAAAGTAATTCACGGAATTAACGAACAATTGTATGTCACCTCCCAAATGACACTGCAAAATAGGTTTGTGATAGACAGATTAATGGCTAAAGAACAGGTGGTTTGCAACTATTTCAGAGACAAGTGTTGCACAGAAATACCACAATTTGCAGGAGAAAAAGGCAACCTCTCAATATTATTGAAGCAAATGGAAGCAATGAGGGATGAACATGTGAAGAATTCCAATTGGAACACCAAACCAGAAGCATTGGATAAAATTTGGGAATGGCTAAGCAAATTATCATGGCCACGCATTTTTCAAATCATAGGAATGATATTAGGTGGCCTCTTTCTGACAGCAGCAGTAGTTATATGCTTTATGCTTCCAATAATAAAATGATGATAAACAACACAACCAAAGTAATAATGGTACAGTTTCCTGTCCTGGTGAGGGACCTAGAAGAGTTAAATGTACACAAGTACGAAGAATATTCCAATCAGGACACCGAGACTCCGATATATGAAGACTACTAAAAACCAAAATGACGGACGCTTCAACCAATAAGAGACCAAAACACAAAAGTAAAAGACCCCAACATAAAAAGGCAAAGACGTTCTAGCACGAAAAATGATAAATTACAAGACATAGTAGACAGACTTCCATATGGACCAATTAATTTAGAAAAATCCAAAATGCACTTACAACACTTAAACTATTTAGTACATTCAGAAGGATATCCCATGACGACTAAAAATGCGAACATGCGTATACAGAATATACGATACTTGCAATGAACATCCAAATTTATGAATTAGACAACGGATTGAGCATGAAACACCACAACATACCCCTCTGGTATAAATAGGATTTGAAAGAAAAATAGTGTGTACACCGTTACTCTGTATATCTGGGAGTAGAAATACTTTTCAGCACACAAAGCAGATCACTATAATGAAAAGTATAGGGAATATACAGATGAGCCATACATTGTGATTGGAAACAAACACTGTTGGGAAAGAAAGAAATAATCTGGTGATCCAGACCAGTGGAAAATTACAAGGAGAGATAGAGACTTGTTTTTAGGGTTTTGATGGTTGAAAGAGAGGAATGACACCAGTGATCCCATTGGTTGGCATAAATAAATGAACTCATCCTTGCTTTAATATCATCCTGATAGATAAGCATGTGGCAGAACAATCCATATCCAACAGCAGGGCCAAGCCAGGATTTCCAGGCCCAGCAACTACTACCAATGCTTGGGCCACAGGGGGAACCTCGTGAACTGGTCCAGGGGAGCCACTACTTGCCATGTCCACAGGGACCAGACACCATGACAATCATAGGAGGCAACCCATCATGAGTCATCGTAGGACCATGGCTACCCGATCCTCCGGTACCAGGAATCGAGGGACCAGGACCATCTGGAAGGGCAAACTATCATCAAGCACCACCTGTGCCTTTACCAGCATGACGTTAGGAGCAGATAAATACAGGAGTGAATAATGGTGAAAGGCCCAGATGCCTCAAAATACACTGACATGCCAGCAGAAACGGCAGCTCATTGACCTCAAAAGAGAGAAGAGAACAAATAAGACAGAACTGGCAACAGAAGATGCCAGTTTCCTTCTTCTGTCTGGAAGTTGTCTTGCCATGTAATGGCAGGGAGGGATCTACCTGCACTGTCAGTACAGCGCCACCAACTGACGGTGACGTGCCAATCAAAAGAGGGACCGAATTGTATGCCTGAAAAAGACCAACATTGGAACATTTGTGTGAACTGCATCGAAACTTACTGAAATGATTAACTGCATTAAACTCACTAAATTGATCGATTGCATAGAGAAGTACAGCTATACCATGTATTTCTGCTTTAAGTTTTACACACGTCACTTACGGAAAGCACTTAGTTAGAGGCCTCACATGCTACTAATTCATTTAAGTCATGTACTGGAAATATTAAACTACTGAAAATATTAAACTACAATCAATGAAAAATTAAGTAGATATAAAAGCCAAAGATTATTAAAAGTATTTGAAGTAAAAGTAAAACCTCACGTGTACTCTCTAAGACTTTCTGGAAGTATTACAAGGGTTGTAACCAATTACTGATGTGATGTGTACTATTGCAAAATAAGTGCATAGTTGAACCCTTACTAGGGGAACCTATTGATGTGACTATGAAGTCACAAAGGGGGGATATGTAGTGTAAAATTTAGGGGATAATTATTAATAATGAACAATGTTGTATCTGTTAAAAGGGTACTTGATTGTTGACCATGGTATGCTAAAGGTGATCATATCTGAAGGCATTATGTTAAATGAAGAAGTATATGTGATTCTGCAACTACTAAGTGAATAAGTACTTTATGATAGAATAAGTATGAAAACCACAATATATGTGTTTAACGATAATCTGCATCATTATCATTATTAGGGCCCAAGCACTATACAGTGCGAAGGCCCTATTGTATCTGTAGAGATTATTATCGTTCTGCCTAAACGAACGCGTTTTTGACAGCCTAAACGTGCCCCAAAAGTCACCAAAATTTGCACGCACATCAGACCCGGCGAAAAATTTGATATTTTAAGGTCCGCGAAAATGGCCGTCGCAAAATGGCTCAATAGCGCCCCCTATTGAATATAAAAATGTGAGAGATTGACGTACATGAACGAAACTTGGTATATATATGTATCATGTCCAGACGCACCAAAAAGTCTGTGGGGCCCATGACGTCACTCCAACAGGAAGTCGGCCATTTTGAAAAATATGTGCGATTTTGGCGTTTTCCACACCTCGTACTTTAACGAACTTGTCCTAGGGATTTAATCCGACCGACTTCAAATTCACTCAGAAACATCTTGAGACATTGGAGATGAAAAGTTATCAAAAACTTTCTGATTAGGGATCCGGTTCGGCCGTGGCGGCGCCGACAATTTCCTTCGCCATTCGATCCTTCGCCATTAAACAGGAAGTCCTTATAACTCCTACAGACATCGTCCGATCTACACCAAATTAATCACGCATGTAGAGGGTCCCGCCCTGAACACGTATATGCATCAATACTGTGTCAGCTCCATAGCGCCACCTACTGGATACAAAAGTGCCCTGTTGAAAATTGAAAAAAAATTGAGCCCCTCAAGTCAGATTGACATAGACAAACGAAATTTGGTACACATATGTATCTTGTAAAGACACACAAAAAAGTCTCTTGGACCCATGACGTCACTCCAACAGGAAGTCGGCCATTTTGAAAAATATGTGCGATTTTGGCGTTTTCCACGCTTCGTACTTTAACGAACTTGTCCTAGGGATTTAATCCGACCGACTTCAAATTCACTCAGAAACATCTTGACACATTGGAGATGAAAAGTTATCAAAAACTTTCTGATTAGGGATCCGGTTCGGCCGTGGCGGCGCCGACAATTTCCTTCGCCATTCGATCCTTCGCCATTAAACAGGAAGTCCTTATAACTCCTACAGACATCGTCCGATCTACACCAAATTAATCACGCATGTAGAGGGTCCCGCCCTGAACACGTATATGCATCAATACTGTGTCAGCTCCATAGCGCCACCTACTGGATACAATAGCGCCCCCTTGAAAATTGAAAAAAAATTGAGCCCCTCAAGTCAGATTGACATAGACAAACAAAATTCGGTACACATATGTATCTTGTAAAGACGCACCAAAAACTCTCTTGGACCCATGATGTCACTCCAACAGGAAGTCGGCCATTTTGAAAAATATGTGCGATTTTGGTGTTTTCCACGCCTCGTACTTTAAAGAACTCCTCCTAGGGATTTAATCCGACCGACTTCAAATTCACTCAGAAACATCTTGACACATTGGAGATGAAAAGTTATCAAAAACTTTCTGATTAGGGATTTGGTTTCTTCGTGGCGATGTGAGGAATTTTGACGTTTCGCCATTAAACAGGAACAGCTGGCCAAATGGGGGTACTGCACCCCGTAGAAGATTAAGAAAATTGAGCCCCTCCCTCCAGATTGACATAGATGAACAAAACTTGGTATATATATGTATCACATAAAGAGGCACAAAAAAGTCTCTTGGACCCCTACCCTCACTCCAACAGGAAGTCGGCCATTTTGAACTGAATTTGCAATTTTGGCACGGTTTGATAGAATTTTCACACCACATACTTTAATGAATTCCTCCTAATCCAACCAACTTTATATTGACTCTGTATGCGTCACAGCAAGTCTCGCTCAGTAGTGGCGGGGCAGGGGGAGCTTGGGCCCGATCATCGCTGCTTGCAGCTTTAATTATTATTATTATTCGTCTCACAAAACGAACGCGTTTTTGACAGCCTAAACGTGCCCGAAAAGTCACCAAAATTTGCAATCATGTTCGACCCGGCGAAAAATTTGATATTTTAAGGATCACGAAAATGGGGGAGAAAAAATGGCTCAATAGCGCCCCCTAGAAAATTTAAAAAAGCGAGCCCCACCACTGAGATTGTCGTAGACAAACGATATTCGGTACAAATATGTATTGTGTAAAGACACACAAAAAAGTCTCTTGGACCCATATGCTCACAAGGCAAAATGGCTCAATAGCGCCCCCTAGATAATTAAAAAATTCAGCCCCTCCCTCCAGATTCGGTACACATATGTATCCTGTAAAGACGCACAAAAAAGTCTCTTGGACCCATACCCTCACTCCAACAGGAAGTCGGCCATTTTGTGTCGAATCTGCGTTTTTGGCGCCATTTTGGCGTTTTCTACGCATCGCATTTGAGTGAACTCTTCCTAGAGATTTAATCTGACCGACTTCAAATTCACTCAGAAACATCTTGACACATTGGAGATGAAAAGTTATCAAAAACTTTCTGATTAGGGATTTAGTTTCTTCGTGGCGATGTGAGGAATTTTGACGTTTCGCGATTAAACAGGAACTGCTGGCCAAATGGGGGTACTGCACCCCATACAATATTAAGGAAATTGAGCCCCTCACTCCAGATTGACATAGATGAACAGAACTTGGTATATATATGTATCATGTAAAGAGGTACAAAAAAGTCTCTTGGACCCATATCCTCACTACACAAAATGGCTCAATAGCGCCCCCTAGAAAATTAAAAAAATTGAGCCCCTCGAATCAGATTGACATAGACAAACGAAATTCGGTACACATATGTATCATGTAAAGACGCACAAAAAAGTCTCTTGGACCCATATGCTCATGTGAGGAATTTTGACGTTTCGCCATTAAACAGGAACAGCTGGCCAAATGGGGGTACTGCACCCCATAGAAGATTAATAAAATTGAGCCCCTCCCTCCAGATTGACGTAGATGAACAAAACTTGGTATATATATGTATCATGTAAAGAGGTACAAAAAAGTTTCTGGACCCATATCCTCACTCCAACAGGAAGTCGGCCATTTTGAAGTGAATTTGCAATTTTGGCGCTGCTTGTCTCCATTTGACTCAGAAGATGCGTCACAGCAAGTCTCGCTCATTAGTGGCGGGGCGGGGGAGCTTGGGCCCGATCATCGCTGCTTGCAGCTTTAATTATTATTATAATCATTATTATCAATATTATTGAAAACAAATGCAGTTGAAACAAGGTAACAGGTCAGATTGAACTTGACATGACCTGCGCCAAGATTTGCTGAGCCAGCAGCAGTTGTGTACCCAAAAAAACCCAAAAACAACTCAACATGGGAGGAGACCAGAAAGCACCTGTATTTTCAAGAGTCTGGGCCAAGATGATATCATGTGTTTTGGAAGAAAACTGATTGGTTAAACGTACACCAAACATGGCGAGGGGTTGTAACTTTTGGCAAGGGTCAGCCATATTGACAGTATAAAAAAGACTCCCCAAGAGTCTTATCTCTTTGTGTCACTGGTGCATGGACATGGTCTGTGTATTGTGATTCCGGGTTTTGCTGTCGACAATAAAACTCTAACTGCCTTCAGCTGGACGACTCCTGATGATCTTTGATTTGATTTAATTTTGAACTTCAACATTTTAAACAACGATGAACTTATCGGATATTTGAACCTACAATATGTATAGTCTACATTGTTTGTATTCACTTTTTTGAAATGTTAAATTATTTGAAACTGTTAAATAAAAGAGATCTGTTTCAAACAAAAGAGGGAAATAAACACAAATATGGATGATAAGTACTAGTACACTGAAAAAAAACAACTCATAGGATTTACTTAAAAAATATATCGTAAGTATTTGCACGCAAATGATTTAAGTAAAATTTAATGCTGCAATATCAAGTAACACTCACTTGTTTACTTACCATAAAACATAACAGTTGTGAAGATATTAAGTAACATTTACTTAACTACATCCAAGTTTGAAGTTATATTTATTTAAACAAATTAAGTAAAGTCTACTTGTTTTTCAACATCATTTTACTCTAAATGTTAAGTACATGTTATATATCTGTAGTATTTACTGTTATGAAGTCATTGAGTAGATTTGAATGATTTTCTTGTGCTTGACATTTTAATTGACTTGGTTACATTACGTTACATTACTCACTAAAATGAGGTAATCATTGCCAGTTTTCTTTTGATAAATGTTACCAAATAAATGTAACCAATACTCTAATGCATTTAATATATATTTATCACATATCACACAACTATATTACAATGCAATTAAACTGTTTATTTTTCATTTTAAACAGTTTAACAAACAAGAACAGTCAAAGTAAATCCACTACTATTGTGGATTGAATTGCCCAATCTTGTAATGGGGCAGCCATAAATGCAATGCGATTGTCAGGTTTTTGTGAAAACATTTTAGATATTTTAGGTAAGACATTAACTTTGTCTGAAACCTATTATTGTGTTTGTGAAACTTTTTTTTTTATTTGTGAAAATGCTAAAGGGAAAATTTCACAGTTTCTGTTCAATACGTCTAGACCTCATTAGACCAGGTCCAGATTAAAGACCACTGGCCCTAGACTTCTCAAATCTGGATTAGATTATCCTACAGATCCTGAAGATTCATAAAAACCGGGTCTGTAGGATAATCTAGTCCAGATTTGAGAAGTCAAAGGTCAGTGGTTTTTAATCTGGACCTGGTCTAATGAGGTCTACAGTCCAAAAAAACAAAAAAACAAACAGTGAAATGTGCCTTTATAGCATTTTCACAAATAGATTAAGGGTTTCACAAATCAGGGACTGTGTTTTTATGATTCATTAACTTTATTCATTCATTCATTTTAAATTCATTCCCCCTTAACTTTCCCCTTAAGTGCTGAATCAGAGGCTGGCGAATCGGAAGCTAACTTCAGCGTTGTGCGCTATGCTAACTTTAAATTAACTTATGAACAGTGACATATCTTGCGTCAAACTACATGCAGACTTATATATTATCACAAATTTAAAACAGAACGGTAATATAACTAGGGCTGTCAAACGATTAATTTTTTAATCGCGATTAATCGCAGAATTTCCATAGTTAATCATGATTAATCACATTTTGAATTGCATGTTTAACCCTTACACAGGCAGCGTGCACCAGGAGATACAGACTCTTTAACATCCTGTTGAAGCTTGTGGTAGGTCTATACTTTGATAGAATTTATAAAAATCAGTTTAGAAACTAGTATGTGTGATATTATTGACCAGAATGTATCACTTTTCTATGTTGAATAACACCTTCAAGTGTTTTTATCATTATCACCATTTTATACCTTAATAAGGGCAACGCATCCTGGCGGAGATACAACTCATAAAATCCAAAATATTGTAACGAACTGGGCATGTTACTCTTTTGTGTTATAAAATTTGAGAGTTTAAGCCAGTTTCTGTTCTGTTCAGTTAAAGTGCTATTTTTCCCGAGTGTCTGTGATCGCATCTTGAGAGTGAGCCTTGCAGCTAGTGCGCAGGTGTGTTGTTGTTGTTAGCCTCTGAGAAGAAGACGGCAGCACGTGTGTGGCTAAGGAGCTACTACATTAGGTTTTGTTGTTTTGGCGTTGGCTACGGCCCACAGTAGCCTGTGTAATAAAAAGGAATAAAGAGCCAGCTAAACCGGCTAACGTCTCTGTGTTTATTGAGGGACGTTACAATATATTAAAAATATGAGTGGAAATATTTTACTTTAGGTGCAAATGACATAACTAGTAACATAAAATTATGTTTTCTTACATCTCATTTTCCATCCCTGCCTGTTGAAGGGTTTAAATCCTCTTATTTTACATTTCAAGGCAGTTTTATAGCATTTCTTACCAGAGTGTCTTAACTGGGAATCGATCACGGCTCTGCTGCGACTCCCACACTCCAAACCGCTTGGCTGCACCTGGGTGTTTAGCGTGGAGGTGCTAACTCAAACTCCACGTACTCCGGTGGTAGTTAAACTCCGTTTGACACAGGTTGCATTTTACTTTTGACTTGTCAACTGAACCGTCTGGAAGTGTTTTAAAGTTAAACAAGCCGTTCAAAAGTCCAGTAGCTCTCTTACTTTCCATCAGCGCGGTAGGTTTACTGCAGGAGGCCACTTCAAAGCATAGCGCTACAGCTAGAGGAGCCGTCTACGGGTGAGTAGAAGGGACAAAAAGGCTTGCAAAATTAAAATGCGATTAAAAAAAATTAACGCGTTATGGATTACATTAATGTAATCGCGATTAACGCGTTAACGCTGACAGCCCTAGTAATAACTTACCTGCGAAATGACTGTCGTACATGCTACACCTTGCTCTGTGACCCTGTAACGTCCGGAGCAGAGTCAGTCCTTTTGTACTGTGCGCATGCGTCGTGCATGCGTTTCAAAACGCTACACTTTCAGAGTAAAGTGTTATGTCACTATACATTAATAGAGAGTCTCAGAATCACTCGGTCGCTTTCAGCTCAGTCGGACATTTGTTTATTTTCCAGCAGGCCCTACAGGAAGTTACGTCATTCTAAAGGAACATTACACCTGAACTCTCACTGCACATAAAGTTTATGTCGTATTTCTAGGTTTATGTACATACAACTATTAAACATTTAAATAGTATGAGGAAACCAAAGTAAAACTTACTCTTCCCCCATAATTCATGTATTATATTAATAAAATGTTTAATTTTACTTAAGAAACTCTGGTTCTTACTGAATCTTAAAAATACAAGGTAGAAATTATGACAGTTACTCTAATAGAGTTTACTGCACCAAAAAGTCATTTTTTTCAGTGTGTGAGTTTAGCAGGCAAGCTTCACCCACACTCCAGGCATTTATTATGCTTTTGTCCTCTATATCATGGTATGAATTTGAATAAGCCATGAAATGGTCTATATTTAAAAACAAATGAGCTCCTAGCAGACATTTGTCTCACACAGCAGCAGCTCATAATAGGCAGCCTGGAGTAGAAAACAGACTTACTTCTCTCAAGTGCACAGCTATGGAAGACTTGTGATCTGAGGATGAATAACTAACAACACGGTAATGAAATAATATAGACACATGGTAATGAGGTATGCAGGTATCCCGTTCTTACTCTGTAAGGAACAACAGAAGCTGGGCTGGATTATGAAATTTTAAGCTGTTTACACCAAATTAGAACTCTGCTAAAAGCTTCTCAGCTCTGTAACTCCTGACTCTACATTGTATGTGATGTGCTAATGTGTGTGGCTTTGTATTTTCTATATGTCTTGTGTGTTTTTTGCTTTCTACTGTTTGTTGATATGCTGTTATACTTTTTAATATTGACCTACTGAAGGGGCTGCAGATGAAGATAAGCTGTAAACTAATTCTGGTACAGAACATCCAATTTCTGTTTAACACTGTACATATGGCGTCAGAATTGGGACTTTAAGATTTAGATATATCTGAGTAGAAATTAATATGAATATGACCGGATTAATATGAATATGACCGGATTTATAAATGTATATATAATTAATATAAATATAAAAATAGGACACACAAATAAATGTATATATGTATATAAATATACATACATTTGTTAATATATTGTCGAGATTTGAGAATAAATATGCTTGACTTTGTGTGTGCAGTCTGGCAGTCTGCATTTGTGTATTCATTGTTCGCATTTGTGGATCTATTTTATGCTCTCGTGTCCATGGCGTCATTTTTCGGATAGCAAGTGATCGCCTACTGGTGACGTCATTTCCTCATATCAAAGTAAGAGCACGCAGTCAAAATGTCAAAGTGTGTGCTAGATAATATACATAGAACAAATAAACACACTAATAATCACTGTATGACATTAACATGAAACCATGAATGCACGTCACTTATCGCTGATAAACATTTTTAAAAAGCTCATAGAAAGACTGCATGCTCTTACTTTGATATGAGGAAATGACGTCACCAGTAGGCGATCACTTGCTATCCGACAATGGCCGAGTCATACTACTTGTCGACTCCATATTGATCTGCCAAAGCCTCTGTCTTGAACTGCTAGGGAATGCCATTGCCCGGCCTGCAGACTGCCATCTGGTGGATATTCCGTGAATTGAGGGCTTTGCCCTTGTTCACATTCAAATCGGCATGCATTTGTTTGTGGATCTTGCAGCACGGTAGGAGTGTGTCAAAAATGACGCCATGGACACGAGAGCATAAAATAGATCCACAAATGCGAACAATGAATACACAAATGCAGACTGCCAGACTGCACACACAAAGTCAAGCATATTTATTCTCAAATCTCGACAATATATTAACAAATGTATGTATATTTATATACATATATACATTTATTTGTGTGTCCTATTTTTATATTTATATTAATTATATATACATTTATAAATCCGGTCATATTCATATTAATCCGGTCATATTCATATTAATTTATACTCAGATATATCTAAATTTTAAAGTCCCAATTCTGACGCCATATGTACATGGTTACAATAAATACATTACCACTATACATCTTAAATATGAATGCTCAACAGAAGAATATGACATAAGCAGGTGATTTGAGGCTAGTGAGTGCAGAGTGAGCACCTGACTCTCACAGGCTAACTGCCACAGCTACAACCATCTGAGCCCACTCCTCCTATACAAACTGACCATTATAAAGCAGTTGTAAAGCAGTGCTGTTGTAACACTTACAGAGCATTATAGTATTGGATGAAATTGACAATATAATGATACAAATTGAGTAAAAGTAGGGCTGTAGGTTAGGTTAATTGGTGACACTAAATTGCGTAGGTGCCTGTGTATATGTTAGCCCTGTGACTGACTTGCAACCCATCCAGAGTGTACCCCACCTCTCATCCAAATGTCAGCTGAGATTGGCTCCAGTTTTGGAGATTGGCTTTACAGCCTCCCGCAACCCTGTAGAGAATAAATGGTAAAGAGGAAAAAATACCGAGTATGAATGGGAGGACAGCATAAATGTAATAATTCAGCTCACCCCATGTTGTTACTGAGTATGTACAGAGTAAGAATGGGAGAACAGTAGATACCCTGTGGTTTTCTGTGTAAAGAGTATCTGAGTATCATGGTGCCTGTTTGGCTTTGCCACTTCCTGGCTATCCCAGTTTACCTGTGTGTTTGTGTTTGCTTGTGAGGAATAAACACATTCCCTTCTTTCTTTGTGGGCTCTCAGCCTACCGTACTGGGGAGGTTTTCTCCAGTAACACTTGTGATGACCCTCTCTGGTCAAATTCCTTTTCCCCAACCTGCAGGAGCCTGGTGGGCGGATGGGCCGTCACAGAGATTCAGCTCACCTGGAAGTCACTCACCTGCCCTCTCTTCTTCTCTAACTAATGTAGTCTCTGATCCTTTGTCCAGCCTTGGACCAGGTTGTGACACACTACCAGATCTCACTAACTTGGGTATACATGTATAAAAACTGTAGTATGTATGCCCCCTTGACATTTTACCAACATCTCTGTTTAAATGTTCTATTGGTCCTGCTGTGCTCTCCATACTCAACAGCTCTATTACCTGGGCTTTTCCCTGTTCAGTTCAAAGCTGTTATTAAACCACTTTCAACCACTCCATCCAAAACGTTCTACCACTCTAACCCACAATTAAAGGCCCATCTCCAAATAGCCAAAAGTTTAGAAAAAGGTGATTTATAAGCAGCTCTCACCTGCAATAGATGAGCATAATATCTTTGATAAGTTTCAGTCTGTCTTCTGCCACTGGCACTCAACAGAGAATCTGAGCTCCTCTCAGAGTCTCAAATGATATCTTGATGAATAGAGACATAGGAGAAGCTTCAGTGTTTGTGACGTTGCATCAACTTTTAATATTATGGGTCGTTGTATCTTTGCTGATTAGACTCAAGCAGTAGGTGGGTATCTCTGGGTCAGTCTTGCACTGGTTCTCCGTTTACCTATCTGATAGGACTTTTGCAGTTTCTGTTGGAAGCTTCCTTATCTGAAACTCTGTATTGTTATGTGCCCCAAGGTTCAGTCCTTGGTCCCACTCTGTTTGCCTTGTATATGCTTCCCCTTAGACAGATAACACTCCTAGACAATAAGGTATTTCCTATCACTGCTATATAGATGATATTCAATATGTCTCATTTAAACCTCAAAGCATCAACTAAAAACATGTCAGTTTTAAATAACTGTTTAAATGCTGATGTCTGGATGGCAGATATTTTCATATCTTTTTCATTCTGCAACACCTAGTGTTGTCCCTAAGATAAGGGATGGTCTTTGGGTCTCTTACCTCATTGGTTAAATCATCCATAAGAAATCTAGGTGACACTATGCTTCCGCTAAACTCTTAACAAGGTCCTCCAAAAAGACATCTTCACTGTCTCCCCATCAAATTAAGAATGACATTCAGAGTTCTTGTGATCACCTATAGCAGAGTGAATTTTATTTAAAATACACTGAGGTCCAATTAGTGAAAATGTCCTTAGGTAAAGGTCTGGAACATCATAATGTCTGTGTTATTTTTCAGTAGCTTGAAGTAGCATTGTAGTAACATTAGTATGTGTCTAGATGGTAGATTGTAGAATGTTAAAAGAATAAGATAAATCAATTTTCTTTTCTTATATAAATAAAGATGGCATTTTAAAATAAAGTGCATGACAATAAACAATACATTTACTTTTAAACTTAACTTAAACTTAAACCATAAGCTTCATTTCACATATAATAACTTTTAACATATCAACAGTCAAGTCTCTCCACATGTTCGAATGCACAGATTTGATTGGCTGATTAGTGCCATGTGAGCCGATTGATTATGCACAGTGGTCTGTGAGTTTGTGAGGGCTGCTCCACTATTAGCTGGAGAAGCTGAATAGAAGCTAAAATATTTAATTGGACAAAATGTAGCAATCCTCAATATTTCATCAGTTACAGGTCCAGGTCTGTACAGGATGGCGCCTGGGTCCGCATCTGGACCACGGTCCATCTATTAGTGACCTCTGACCTATAAAACTCTGCATATTCAGGCACCTGTCTACATTAGAGATTGTCTTTCAAATAAAGGAGACTGCATGCACTTTTGAGATTTTGGCTCCTAAACTTTGAATTTAAAATGTGTGGACACTGTAGACACCTTTAAAAAGCAGTTCAAGAACCTTTTGTTCAGACTTGCCTTTGTGTTATTTTTCAATATTCAATTTATTCTCTTTTATTATGTTTTATCTTTTGTATAAATAAAATTACTTACTTAATCACTACTTAAAAACACTGTTGTAATGCTCTGCATACCTTATTGTCTAATTAAATATATGTATTATTACATTTCTGTATGGTAAATTTTTCATCTTCTGATGACAATGCAAGCCTTCCATAGCTGTGCACTTAAAGGAGGTAAGTTTGCTTTCTACTTCAGCCTGCTGCTGCCAGCTGCTGCAGTGTTGGACCAATATGGCTGCTAATTTTCAAAATGTTCATTTTTAAAAGTACATACCCAATCATGGCCCTTTCCTCCCCCTGCCTTTTTTCTGTCTGTAAATTCATCACATCATTCAGATTCCCCTCAGAGTTCCTGCTCTTGCTTCCTCTAGTTGGAGTGACAAGGAGCACATGCATCACTACACAACACCATGTCGTGACAAAGCCCAACACCTTTAGGGGGGAAACAGGCTACTGAGACTGCTGTGACAAAATCATGACACTCCCTCTACACTTCTGCTCTCTCTCACACAACATCCCACACATCACTGCAGGAGCAGCATGACCAACTCATGTATGGGTCAGAGAGGACTGGGCCCCCTGAGGTGAACAGCCCACGGGTTCACTGATGCCTGTCAGAATGCAATCCTTGGCCAGGTGTTGCTGGTTCTGGGTCACCAGATCAGTGCATTAACAATTATTAATGCCTTACTTGGCATATAGCACCATGTGCTTATTGTAGTGCCATGCATCGCTCTTTTGGAGGTGCTTATAGTTTTTAATGCATTAGCAGGCTCTAATGTTGTTACTGCAGCCTGGGTTATTCATCTTTGTTTCTCTATAATTGCTCTGTTTACTCTCTAAGTGGGGGTTGTGTCGTCGTATTTGTAATATTGTAGAATAATATGAATGTAATCAGTCAAACTGTTTAATGTGCTTGTCATCAGGAATTCTGGTCAAAGATTGTTAAAGAGTACAAGCCTTTCAGCTTGTCCCCTCCTCCTATTCAACTGAAAATTGAACGACTAAAACAGTGTGCTGGGGGTGTCTCTATGTGCTATACAGCACGCTAGAGAGTGGATGTTTTATACATTTTTCTCAGGATGTGAATGGGTGTGACATGTAGTGTAGAAGAACTTTGATTGGTCAGAAGACTAGAGAAGTGCTGTATAAGTACAGTCCATTTACCATTTACTCTCTTTAAAACTATTATTAAAAAAAGAGAACTGACAATAAACATTATGAAAACAATCTTTTTGGTTTACCTTTCTGTTCTGAACAACAGAAATAAACATAAGGGTTAAAGTATGACAAAGACCGTATCTTATCCTCATCAATACCTTATCAATATTAAAGATTTTACAAGGCAACATTGTATCGATTAACAACAACCATAATAAGGAAAGGTAACATTATACGTGGCTATCTGTTTACATGAGCCACGTAATGGCTCGTGTTTCACTTGCACCATTAAATATAGTTATTGTGCATTGGGCTCTAAGCAATTTCAAAGTGGGTGACCTAAACTCATGGCTAGATTTACATTTAAAGCAGTGGTTATATTTGTTTATATTTGGTAATTGGGGGAGGGCAGGTCTCAATTGTCAATACAGCAATTAGAGTTTTTAATTGCATTACTGACAGAATTCTCCATATACAGTAAAAATATGCATGCAGTGTGTTAACAGCTCTTTAATAGAAGATGTGGTTATGTTTCAGGGTTGTAAGCATTGGCTGCATTTTTAAAGACTGGTGTATAAATTATACATTAATAATGGCTATACTAGTGATTAAGATTAAATATGTTTACTTCTCACCTGCTGATTTAAAGTGCACTTAATGATTGAGTATGCTGTATTGTAACCCACAGATGTGAAATGTAAACAAAAATGTGTGAAACATGTAAGCAGTTTTTGGGTATAAAAGAAGACACTGAATAGTCAATGTTGAATCATTTTCCATAGACCTTGCCTGTGTATGTGGTCTCGAGTTTTACTGCCGTCAATAAAACTCTACTGTGCTCAACTTTGAAGACTCCTGGTGAATTTGAGACTCTGAAAACTTTTTGAACAACCGACAAGAGTCCGATCGACTAATTTGACCCCACAAAACAATGTTGAATCATCAATTCATTGCCTTTATAGTTGAAACCTAAACTGCAACATGGCTTTCATTCTTCTACTCACAAGCTCAAACTTTTCTGTTAATAGACATCATGCATGTGTGTAGCATGAATAATGTTATGGTATATTTCCTGTCCAGTGCTGCTCCACCTATTTGCACTTCAACACAGACACAGTGGAGACTTCCTTACAATCCACACAATCAATCTTCTTCCTGTAATAAAAGTCTTGTTGTCATGTTTCAGCTTCTATTCTGAGCTGTGGTGTTCAATTTGTCACGACGAAGGCAGAGGACAATAGAGTGGGAAGATGTTCAGTTACACACACACACACACACACACACACACACACACACACACACACACCTCCTGCATTTTGTTTAGCGGTGGAGAAAAGGATATACTTATCTCTCCAGGCTATCATCCTATTGACAGCAATTCAGCTCTCACAATGTTATCTGCTCCTCCCCTCCTGTGACCTTTCTACGGATCTCCATGTGCTACACTAAAGTGAGGCAGTTGGTGTGAAGTGATATTGGGTGCAGTCTTTTCCTGGCCTTGCTTGTACAAAAAAGTGAAAATTCATGGGTCCAAATCAAAGCATTGATGCAGTGAGTTCAATGTTTCTGATCAGGAGGGAATCATAGCTCGACCACAACCTCTTAGTCTATGAAAGGAAAAGACAGTCAGACATTTAGTGATGACTATAAAATTTCTATTTTGCACCACCAATGACAAGTGGGTTGCAGAAGTGTTGCTAGTGTTTTTGAACTTCAAGTGGAATTCACTGTTGAAAGCTTTGAGGTTTATGATGTGTTTCAGCTGCAAGTGCCTGCAGGTAGGATGAAGCTTTTTTTTTATCCAGATGCCCAGGATGCTGTACAGATTGTGAAGCCCTTTGATGCTCAGTTCAGTTACAGAACTGTTCCTGTCAAAAGATCTGTCATCACTGTATTGGTCAATAGAACTATTCATCAACCTTCTCAGTGATTTTTGGTCCCACTTTTAGGACAAGCAGGAACAGCATTTTATCAACTTTTTTAACTGATATAACAATTATATCTGCTAATATTTAGGAGCTCCTGAGGTGCCCTTATCTGTCATGAGTTTCCAGGAGATGGCATTCAGACAAAGATATTCCATGAGAGAAGAGATATTTTATGAAGGTTTGATGAGAATGAATGTATTGTACAAACAGATAATAATCATGTCACCCAGTGAGAGCCACCTCAACTGTTCTTTCGCAGGCCCTGTTTGTTGATGTGAAAGTTTGGAGTGATGATGTTTGCACATGCAGATTGCTGATTGTGAATGGAGCATGGAAACACATTTGAACAAAATCTTTATTGCTTGTGATACTGGAGAAGCAGCAGAGCAGAGTCTGCAGTGTTAGTGGCAGTGGGTTGCCAGGTTATTGCTGCTTACTGGCAGGCTTTCTAGGACATATATCAACACCCTTAAAATGGTCCCGTCTTAAAAAAAATAAATACATGTTTACAATTCCAATGTTTGGTGCATCATGCATGAAATCCATCAATCCCATTAAAACTGTTATGAAATCTGAAGAGCATATTTTGAGTAGATTCCTGCTAGCACAAATAGCTACTCTAGCTATACAAATAAATGCTCCACATAAATGCTACAATGCCAGTGACAACTGCCTCAGTTGAGCATCATTCTCCAAATGGAAGCTGATCAAGACCTAGCTTTGAAACACATCTACAGAAGCAAGGCTCTCAGATCTTCCTCTGTTGTAGATTGACAAGGACATCCAAACCAAACTACTCAAAACAGCAAGTAAATATTTTAAACATTACCCATTACCTATCAAAATACAGCTATTAATGTGACTCGCTCAGGTCTGAAACAAGTTAGATAAATGTCTGAATCCTAGAATAATGTTCTTCAGGTGTCTCTCAATGTATCTAGAATGTCACAATGTCAGAGAAAAATCAGTATGTTCTGTTTGTAGTCCACACCTGGCTGTATGTCACAGCTGGCTGCCGCATTATATACACCGGAAACATTAAGTGTGTCTCCAAACTGAGAAAGAGGCTATGCGCATTTACGCATGTGGCACAGCAGCAGTAACTTCATTAACGCTGGATCGGTCAGGCTCTGACAGTGTTTAATGTTCTGTGTTCTGCTACACATCTAACAGGCCAATTTTGCACTGAATGTATGAACATTACCCAATGTACATACATTCAAATGGCACAGGCGCACCATGACACCATTTGCTTGGCAGTTTGCAATGAATTTCACCCATTGAAGGTGCTTTGTGAAATAAATGCTATTTTTTGTCCCATTTGTACCGCCTTGGCAGCTGCAAAAATCCTTTTATGGATTTGGCCCCTAAATCTTTCCTCTAGTACCACACTGAAAAATAGAGACAGCGTGTGGTCTAATCGCTAGACACAGTAAGGAAAACTCTGGGAATATGAAACAGTTAGTAGGGGGTAGTTCCACCACCTATAAGTCCTCAAGTATTTATGGTTTGCTTGTGTGCTCTAAGAGTTGTATTTTTTCTTTTTGTTTTGATAAAAGCCAACACATTACACAAAATGTAAAACACAAATTAGTATGTAATTTTGCGTTTAAGAAGGATAGAGAAATTGACTGTAAGTTGCGATGGCAGGTGATGGCCTGACCTTAAGGAGTAATTTGGAGTTCAGTGTCTTGCCCAAGGACACACATATAGAACTCTGTGAGTAGTGGTTGACCCAGTCTACCTCCTGAGCTACAGCTGTCTCACACACACCACTGTACTTAACAAAGTAAGAGATCTAGGAAATGTTGAAATGGCTGCAATGAAATAAGTGTCCGACCATCAGACAGGTTGGACACAAGCCAATAGTTTAACCAGATCATCCAATCCACTTTATTTGTAGGTCAAACTGAAAAATTGCTAACAGTCCCTTATGGGTCAAGAAAGCTGTATGCACACTAAGCCAGAATTATTTGTAAATCTGAGAGGGCTGACAAAAAGTAGCAAGAGGCTTTAAGTCTGAGTCACTGTCTTTGTCAACCTTGTCCTATGAGGAATATACTGACTGTGCACTCTGTGAGGTGGAAAGAGAGACTGGCACAGAGACAGAGAGATAGAGGAAGGCAGGGCAGAGAGAGTGGGGAGATACGTAAGTTACAGAGAGATTCCTTTTACTATTTTGTATTTGATATGTTTGTTGATGTTAGGAGGAAGCCACAAGTTCTTCTGAATGTTTTAAACACCAACCCTTAAACATATATATTCATGCCGTACATTGTTGGAAAGCTTAGATTGCCCATCTCAGAGTACACGTGGCTAGATGTTTACGACCGTGAGCCTCTTCTGCTTCTGACGACACCACACACAAGCCAATGTTTAGGATTAGGCAGTACATGTATCCAAAGCCAATGAGGACATGGCTTTGATTGACAGCTGTTCCAGCCTATGGAAATATTCGGTGAAATGAAGTTCATAACCTTTTAGCCAATAGTCTGAGGTTTCCAACGGTGTAAGACACTAAGCTATCAAGTTTGGCTGTCCATAAACAAAATCCAAGCGTAACCGGCGTGCGCCCGGTGCGTAAAAGAGTTGAATCGAAGCTTGATAAGCGCAGTTTCAGGAGCAGGAACACACACCAATTACACCCCTTCCGGCTCCTATATAAACAGACCTAACAGCATCCCCCTCGTTCACTCTCGCTTTCGAGTTTCACGTGCAGGCAGTCTCAGTCAAGCTTTCACGGTCATCCCAGAAACAGATCGTACTTCCCGCATTGCATCAACACAACTTGAACAAATGCTACGATTACTACTCCAAGAGTGAACTCACCACGGATCACGAACTGCAGATCAACCCGTCCGACTTGACTGAAGATTCGTGGGAAACCGGTTCTCCTCTCGTCACACAGCAGCAGACCGCAGCCCAGCGCCCCGCGGGGCACATGCCGGCCCCGCAGTCACATACCGGCCTTGCAGGCTCTTCAACCCACACGATGTGACACTCCCGGTAGATCTCCGGCTTCCTCTCCTCCACTAGCGAGGGCAAAAACCAGGGAAGCAACGCACATAGCCGCTGGAGCAGCAGCTTCAACTCTCCCCTCCTCAGCCGCTTCAACAGTCCAGATAACTCTCCACCACAC
This sequence comes from Scomber japonicus, assembly GCF_027409825.1. Classification (NCBI taxonomy): domain Eukaryota; kingdom Metazoa; phylum Chordata; class Actinopteri; order Scombriformes; family Scombridae; genus Scomber; species Scomber japonicus. The sequence continues at coordinate 1,328,978 of NC_070583.1, read as the reverse complement.
CGGACTCGCACCCTCCGTCCGGCCGCCTTTACATCCTCAAACGGACCCGACCGCACTGCCAACGATTCCTGCATAGGATGCATTCCCTATCAACCTCAGCCACATTAAACTAAAGCTTCATTGTTTACTCAGCATCAACAACAGCAACCGGCGCTCCCGCCTTCCGGGTTTTCGTCTAAGCCAATCACCGCCCGGTTCGGCACGCGTGACGTCACAGCCCGTAGCCGCAGGGGCCAGGTAGTATTGCACTACTCATTCTACTCAGACTTGTCAGTATTATCGTTTTGGTGTCATAAAAGAAAAAGAAGGAAAATTAATTAATTAATTAATTAATTAATTAATTAATAAATAAATGAAATAAAAGTGGCTCCCGAGCAGCAATCCACAAACCAGTGGGTGACGACACATTGTTACGTCCATTTCTTCTATACAGTCTATGGCATTATACCAACGGCATCAGTCCTGCATCATACGTACTGCATCTCCACTACTTTGTAGTAAAGATTCATAATTTTAAAGTTACTTCCACATTGTCTTTTCCATATACCAGCTGGAAGCTTCTCGCGCAGCTACTCTAACGTCACTTTGCCATTGCACACCGTTACACGTGCTTAAACATCACAAACACCAGGTTGCACGTTGCCAGCATATCGAGTCAATCGTCATTTTAGGCATCATCTGCCACTAAACGCATCGTATTGCACGTTACTAACACAGTTGTCACAATACTAACCGAAATCACTCCGTATCGTCCACGTTAAAAGCTGGATCGCAAGCTACTAACACAATTTATCACAAATACAACTAACCTGAAATATTGTCTGAGTCATAAACCCCCTGCCGTCTCCTCACTCCAACCGCAGAGCCGCTCCTAGACAGGGACATCAGGCACCGGGATGCCTGCGACCCATGCGGTTTCTTACTCCAGCCACAGCATTTCGTTTAGACAGGGACATCAGGCACCGGGATGCCTGCGACCCACGCGGTTTTCTTTACTCCAGCCACAGTGTTCTGTTTAGACGGAACATCAGTCACAGTGATACCAGCAACCACGCCATTTCCTCAATACGACCGCAGCGCTTCGTTTAGACAGGGACATCAGGCACCGGGATGCCTGCGACCATGCTGTTTTCTAAATCCAACAGCAGCACTTCGCTTAGTCGTCTACATCAGGCACCGGGATGCCTGCGACCCATGCGGTTTTCTTTACTCCAGCCACAGTGTTCTGTTTAGACGGAACATCAGTCACAGTGATACCAGCAACCACGCCATTTCCTCAATACGACCGCAGCGCTTCGTTTAGACAGGGAAATCAGGCACCGGGATGCCTGCGACCATGCTGTTTTCTAAATCCAACAGCAGCACTTCGCTTAGTCGTCTACATCAAGCACCGGGATGCCTGCGACCTATGCGGTTTTCTTTACTCCAGCCACAGCAATTCGTTTAGACAGGGACATCAGGCACCGGGATGCCTGCGACCAATGCGGTTTTCTCTACTCCAGCCACAGCATTTCGTTTAGACAGGGATATCAGGCACCGGGATGCATGCGACCTATGCGGTTTTCTTTACTCCAGCCACGCATTTCATTTAGACAGCATTTCGTTTAGACAGGGACATCAGGCACCGGGATGCCTGCGACCCATGTGGTTTTCTAACTCCAACCAGTGTTCCGCTTAGACGGGAACATCGGGCACAGTGATACCAGCAACCATGGCGTTTCCTCACTACGACCCCAGCGCTTCGCTTAGACAGGGACATCAGGCACCGGGACGTCTGCGACCATGCTGTTTTCTAAATCCAACAGCAGCACTTCACTTAGTTGTGTACTTCAGGCATCGAGATGCCTGCGACCGATGCTGTTTCCTTAAATCCAACAGCAGCACAGCGCTTGTTTAGACAGGGACATCAGGCACCGGGATGCCTACGACCCATGCTGTTTCCTTAAATCCAACAGCAGCACAGCGCCTGTTTAGACAGGGACATCAGGCACCGGGATGCCTACGACCCATGCTATTTCCTTAAATCTAACAGCAGCACTTTGCTTAGTTATGGACATCAGGCACCGGGATGCCTGCAACCCATGCTGTTTATTTGTCCAACCACAGCACTTCGTTCCAACGGGAACATCGGGCACCGGGATTCCTACAACCCTTGCCGTCCCTTCATTCCAATCACAGCACTCGGCTTAGGCCAGAACATCAGCACCAGGATGCCAATGACCCCTGCTGTTTTTCACTACATCTGCACCACTTCAATTCGGCCAGGATGTTTGATGTCAGTGACCCCGCCGTTTACTCAACCCAACCTTGGCTCGCCTAGTTCGACAGCAGGCAGCTTTTATCGTGGACATCCTGCTCTAGTTGCCATAGAAGCCTGCTCTAGTCAAGGCTCCTGGCACCGAGAGCTGCCAGCACTCTGCTCCAACCGGAACATCTGCCCCCGGGCTTCCAGCGCCCCGCTGTCTCATCATCAAGGTACCAGGATAACCCATATTTGACTACACTGATCCCTGCAGCTCATTTCTCCCGGGCTGTGACACCGGAATGTCATTGCCCCCAAGTGCTACTCCCGCAACTTCATCAGACAGAACGATGCATCGTTCTCCGCCAAATGGCCAGCTGAGACCACCCCCTTTCACACGTTTAACGTAAACTACCTGTCGTTCTCTCTCGTCACTTCGACCATTTCATTATCAACGCCCCTTTCATATGTTTAACGTAACCTACACTTCGTCCTATCTCATCACTTCTACCATTTCATTATCTATGCCCCTGTCACAAGTTCAAAGTAACATATATATGTCGTCCTATTTCACCACCATAACTATTTCATTATCGACGCGCTATCGTATCGTCCTGTCGCTTCTGTCTTCCTTGTCATGGAACCAATCCTGTCTCGCCGAGCTTCGCTTGTGGTTCCATCTCCTCTCTAGCCGGAACGGTATCTCCTTCTTTTATGATGATCAGCTGACTAACTCCCTTGACATCCAGCTACACTGATGCCGCTCCTTCTGCTGATTTTGGGGGTTTCCACAACGGTAGATGGTTAGCATCAGAATGGCCCCCAGAACTCATGGACAATTGCCAGGTCGCTTCCTCCGCCTCTTTGAAATCTACCCCCGTAGTAGCCACCGCTGTTCTATGGGGACACGAATAGTCTAGTTAATCCATTCTTATACACTATGATAATCTCAGTCGTTGAAATCATTAACCAAGGTCGCTCCAACTCCTTTTCAATCACGCCATTCATGCGTCGCTCACGTGGCACTCCATCACTAACCAATATATCCTCCGTGCCGCCCACGTCCCAGGCCACCACAATACCATCGCTGACTCTCTCTCTCATTTTATGTTCCAGAAGTTCAGAAACTGGCTCTGCACGCCAAACCGCTGCCGACTCCAGTTCCTCCATATTCTGCACCGACTTCAATCTGTAAATCCATCTTTAATACTCCTGATCTTCGAAATCCAAACTACAATATTAACAGTTTATCTTCTACACTCTCCTCCTACTGGACAGCTTGGATAGCTCCAACACTTTCATGACCGACACAACATCATTTCCCCCTCGTTCTATCTCACCACCGTCATCTGCTACATCACCTATGCTCATTCTGCCATGAACATAAAACACCTACTATCAAATCTACTTCAGCGGCACTAGTTTTTCTCCAAACTAATCACAGGTAATCCCAGTCCAGCCATAAACCATCCCCAAGTAAGTCACTTCTCGCTGGTCTCGTCAGCCAAGAACCAGCCAAACGGCTTTCTCTTACCGCCGATCTGCTGTCCACTTGCTTACACACCATTCGCTGAGGATACCAAACTCCTCACATCGCCCTGACCCTCAAAGCGAGGTTCATATTCCATATTTCATATAGCATCTTCAGTTTCCTTGGATGCTCAGAATTCACTTTGTCACCATCACACTTCGACCCGTGCCGTCTTGCTTGTATCTTGGACTCTCACTATTCACGCTCATTAACGTATCACAGCTATATCTGCTCAGACTCAACGATCTAAGATCCGCACGAGCACGTCTCAAATAATTGGAGGTTTTGGGGGTTCGTCACTGCCCGGGCGCAGCGGCGGATCCTTCGTCCGACCTCCCCACACCGCATCAAGAATCACCGTATCAAGAATCGTTCCGCATCAAGAATCATTCCGCATCAAGAATACACAATTCATTCAAATTCTGTCAATAAATCTGTTAAAACGTATCTCGTTGGTGATGTGTTCCTTGCTCGTGAATCGAAGCTTGATAAGCGCAGTTTCAGGAGCAGGAACACACACCAATTACACCCCTTCCGGCTCCTATATAAACAGACCTAACAGCATCCCCCTCGTTCACTCTCGCTTTCGAGTTTCCCTCCCCCCCGCCCTCTCTTCTGTTCTTCTCTCCTCTCTTATAGGTTCCTGGGGGTTCGTCACTGCCCGGGCGCAGCGGCGGATCCTTCGTCCGACCTCCCCACACCGCATCAAGAATCACCGTATCAAGAATCGTTCCGCATCAAGAATCATTCCGCATCAAGAATACACAATTCATTCAAATTCTGTCAATAAATCTGTTAAAACGTATCTCGTTGGTGATGTGTTCCTTGCTCGTGAACCATATATCATTACGCACTCTGGTACACGCATTTTGGTACACGGTTGGTTCTTCTTCGACTTGACATATGACTTCTAGCAAAATAAACAGATAGATAGATAGATAGATAGATAGATAGATATGGCCAAACAAAAAAAAATATGGTTATATATATAATAATATAATATATAATAATAATAATAATATGGTGTCAGCTTTCATTAGAGACCAAGATTTTGATTGTAGGCAAAGGGGATGTGAAGTTATAGGTGTTTGATTGTGGTTATACAGCTTTGGTAACCAAGTGTCCATTTGGAGTCTCCAAAAAGGACCTAAGGAAAACGCATGGACATACCTGTTGAAAAATTACTCTGAAAAATTAATCTTTTGGTCTTTTGACTCCAAATTTGGACTGCATGAAGCCAAGACCTGTGGCTGTGGCCTCATTGTGTCTATACCCCGCTGAGAGGTCCCTGAATGTCTGTACACATGTCATTGTATAGGCAAACCTATGGGCGAGTAAACAACCCCATCATTGTAACCTCTGCCACTCTTTATCAGTAAGTCACAGAATCACACAGACACTTTTACAAGAATCCTGAGAGTGTTTCCTTTCCAATGATACCAGACACATCTCTGAGTCTCAAACTATGTGGGATCTGTGCTGCTCACAACTTGGGCATGTAGTTTAGGCTAACAACATAAAAAATAGGGGCATGTATTAAGAGGTTAATAATGTTAGCAATATCAATTAACTATCAATAGAGCTTCAGTCAATAAACATTCAATAACAAAACACAAGACTGTATAAACAGCCAACAACAAGCTGCTATGGAGTTATCGGCTCACCAAATGTGTGTGTGTGTGTGTGTGTGTGTGTGCATGGTTAGTAAAGGGAAAAGAGGTGAAAGTACCAAAAGCCTAGAGAAGTTCCAAGTAATAATTGCTTTTTATCACTCAGAGATGTGGTGAACGGACTGTGATCCATCCGCCTTAGTCGCCTTTTTATAGATAAAATGCAATTTACTGGCTTTGCTCACAGTGGCAAACTAACACAAATCAGAAGTTGGGCAAAACACAAATCAGCTTACTGTGATATACAATACAACCAAAAACAAGCAGCAAACAACTAGAAGATAGAAGGTCCACCGCAGCACCTGGGCAGCGAGGACCCCCAAAAACCTCCACCAAAGACTGAGCGGATCTTAAGAATGGTGCGACAATGATACATGGAGAAAGTGCTGGTATAGCCGGGAATGATTAGGTGCTTGTCTGAATTTGGAGATGAAGAGAGGCTCTAAGAGGCGTCGATAATGAAATAGTTATGCTGACAAGATAGGACAACATGTAGGTTACGTTGAACGTGTGAAAGGGGCGTTGATAATGAGATGGTCGTAGTGATGGACAGAATGACAGGTAGGGGTGTGTATTGGCAAGAATCTGGCGATACGATACGTATCACGATACAGGGGCAATGATACGATATATTGTGATATATTGCGATATATTGCGATACTGTAGGAACAACGATATATTGAGTTTCTTTGAAAGAATTTAATTGTAAGAAAACTGTAGCATATAGCACACACAATGCTGTTATATGCTTAACATCAGCTTGCTGAAGAAATACAAGCATTTGCAGGATTTTTGGATTAACAAATGAAAAAAATAAGTTAACAGATTTCTTGACTCTGTTAAAAGGTTATCCCTTAACTGTAATAAGCAGGTTCAAATGTCTGAAGTTGAAAAAGAAAATGCAAAGTCACTGCAACATCTGCTCTTTATGTGCAGGCTGAAGAAATTAATATCTACCTTTCAGTAAAAGTCTCAAATACTTACTACTAATTTGTAGTATTGCCCGAGTACTTGACTCTGGCGTTGCAGAGTTTACACACTGCATGGCTCTTGTCGTAGTCGTAACTGCCTTCCTTTGTTTTGAAACCAAAATATGCCCAAACATCAGCTTTAAAAGCTGCTGGAGCTGGCTGTAGCCTCTCGTCCTCAGCCATCGCCGGTGAACTGTGCTAAGTTAGCGGTTAGCATGCAGTTTGCCACAGACTGGCACTCTCACAGGATTTCATTGTTCCTTTGGCGCGGAGGACATAATGACTGCTGCCAACTAGCGGCCGGAGGTTTAATTGCAACACAAAAATGAACAAACGCCAAAGTTTGCATGTTAATTGTTAATAAAAAATCGATAGAGTGCCCTTGAATATTGATACGGTATTGTCAAATAAAATATCGCGATATTTAAGTGTATCGATATTTCTTACACCCCTAATGACAGGTAGGTTACGTTGAACGTGTGAAAGGGGTTTTGGCTTGCATGGTTCAGTCTGCTCAAGTTGCAGGAGTGCTGCCAGGAGAAATGAGCTGCAGGGATCAGTGTAGTCGAATATGGGTTATCCTGGTACCTCGATGAGGAGACAGCGGGGGCGCTGGTATCCCAGTGGTGGATGTCCCAGCTGAAGCAGAGTGCTGCCAGCCCTCAGTGCCAGGAGCCTTGACTAGAGCAGGCTGCCGTGGCAACTGGAGCCGGATGTCCCCGATAAAAACTGCCTGCCGTCAAACTAGGTGATGAGCCAAGGTTGGATTGAGTAAACAGCGGGGTCACTGACATCAAACATCCTGGCCGTATTGAAGTGGTGCGGATGGAGTGAAGAAATGGCAGGGATCGTTGGCATCCTGGTGCAGATGGTCTGGTGTAAGCGAAGTGCTGTGTGATTCCCATTGGAACGAAGTGCTGTGGTTGAAGCAGGAAAACAGCAGGGGGTGCTTATGACGCAGATGATATAGAAGCAATTTCAGGTTAGTTGTATTTGTGATAAACTGTGTTAGTAGCTTGCGATCCAGTGCTTTTAACGTGGACAATACAGCACAATTTCAGTTAGTATTTGTGATAACTGTGTTAGTAACGTGCAACACAATGCGTTTAATGGCAGATGATGCCTAAAATGATTGTCTGATGATAAATGATTGACTGACTGAGATGTACTTGCAACGTGCAACCCTGTGTTTGTAATGTGCAAGTGCGTGTAACGGTGTGCAATGGCAAAGTGATGTTAGAGTAGCTGCACGAGAAGCTTGCAGCTGGTAAATGGAAAAACAATGTGGAAGTAACTTTAAATGAATTATGAAGTCTTTACTACAAAGTAGTGGAGATGGATAATGTATGACGAAGAACTGATGTCTTGTACTGTTGGTATAAATGCTGACGGGGTCCGTTTGTAGATGTAAAGGGGCGGCCAGACGGAGGGCAGTGAGTTCGGTGTGGTGGAGAATTATCTGGATTGTTGAAGCAGCTGAGGAGGGGAGAGTTGAAGCTGCTGTTCCAGCGGCTATGCCCGTTGCTTCCCTGGTTTTTTGCCCTCGCTGATGGAGGAGAGGAAGCCGCAGATCTACTGGGAGTGTCACATCAGGAGAGCGTGAGTTGAAGAGCCCACGAGGCCGGTATGCGCACTGCTGATCGCAGCAGCTCCGCCGGGACGCTTGGCTGCGGTCTGCAGCTGGGTGACGAGAGGAGAACCGGTTTCACACCAATCTTCAGTCAAATCGGACGGGTTGATCTGCAGTTCGTGATCCGTGTTGAGTTGGCTCTTGGAGTAATAATCGTAGCGTTTGTTCAAGTTTTGTTAATGCAATTATGTGGGAAGTACGATCTGTTTCTGGGATGACCATGAAAGCAGAATACGAGAGTGGAAGGGGAGCAGAAATCTAGGTGGTATTTATAGGAATGGCCGGATGCGGGGCAGATGTGGCATGGTCCCGCTCCTGAAACTACTCTTAATAAGCTACTCTCAATGTGAGAAAGTGTTATATTGATGTTATGTTTACATTATGGTGATAATCAATTATCTATCATGGAATAAGTAGAATAACAATATGTTATGCTTGATCATATTAATCCTTTTCAGGTTTTAATGAATGGCAGCTTGATGAATCAAGCTGATGTCATATCAATGCCAGAATAATACATCTTATGTTCTGTGTTACATTTTATAATCAGGATTAAACAATGAATGATGATGAAATCATCGAAGTAGCTGTGATGAATCTGATTGGCTGACACACATTTCTCCTCAGGGAGAAAAAACAGCTGCACCCATCTGAAACCAGTTTTTTTTTCTCTAGCGTCTGCTCATCTTCTCCTATCTTCACCTCACACACTCTTCCTCTTGTCACTTATTATTCTTATTCTTGTAATGTTAAATTATTCTTTATCAATTTTTATTCTAAACTAAATGTTTGCAATTTTGTATTTTTTGCCAGCAATGTCCAGAGAAAAGGCCCTTTAAGTAAACACTTCATTAAGTTTTGCATTCAGGCTGTTTTTGACAGCAGTCTGACGGAAGGCCTGCCGACCCGGACCATCCACACCCTACCCGGACCTGCGACGCTCTCTGAGACCTTACACTAGGTGTGCGTACGCGTGGTTCTGAAGGACGGACAGCTGAGACCCTCCATCGATGAAAGTAGGATCCAAATATTTCATTAATCAAGGGTTGATGTCAGATCGAGTAATTCTTTAAAAATAAAACTCAGTAAAACTGAACTGAACTGTAACATAATTACATATCCTTCATTTAAATTCATCATTCCGCATCATCAGTAACAATCTTTCGAGTTCATATTGTATTGAAAGTTCATCATAACATTTATTTATAAATCATGTATTAGTAGTGTGTAGTTAATAAAATCTATTGAACTGTAGAGCCACAAAGAAATTTGAATGATTTATCAAAATGTATTCCTCCTAAAAATGGAGGTGGGTAACCAGAGCTTATAAATGTGAACATCCAAAATTGCAACACAACAATAATACTTTCACAGTATTATCAGTTGTAATTCAGTCCGACTTCACAACATTAGTAATGAAGCTAAAAATAACACTTTAGTAACCTATCTCTGCCCAGACTTAAGCCTCTTACTTGTGCCATTTAAGGAAGAAGGTTAAGTGTGTTTAGTCCTTCTTTGTGTCCAGTTCAGTTCCTCAGGGCCTGGATGGTGACGGGGATATCTTCTCACTCTGTCGGCAAGTTCTATGGCAGCTGACCCTCGGCAGGATTTCAATGAAACAGTTGGCTAAGTTAAAGAAAAAGTTGGTTATCCTTATTCTTCAGGAATGCAGGATAGGTTGAGAGCACTAGGTTTCACAGTGGTCTTCTTCTTTGGATCAAATAACATGCCTGGTTGAACACAAAGCAAGGTTGAAATTGGGTGGCCTAGGTAGAGTACATGTACGTATGGGGATACTTGCTACAGTGGCCATGGACACAGCTTGGAAGCAAAGTTTTGAGAGGGTCTCTGGTGTTTATACTCTTGGTGACCTATGGGTTGAGTCATGCTAGCACCAGTGCTAACCAGCTTCTCTACTGGTTCTGACTAACACGGTAATGGTATTTGCCAAGTTCGCATTGGCTACTGAAAAGTAGTTTATGGATGTCTTCAGCTGTCTCCTCACCTTGTACATCGAGAGAAGCAGGCATGAGTTCTCTTGACTATCATAGGTCATGTTCAGGACAACACAGAAGACTCAAATGATGACACACAAAAGGGTAGAACTTTGAATTGTAGAGAATGTACTGAAATCAGTGATCGAATATAGGGTTACAACTTGAATCAGTCCAATCAGGCAAATTAGTCCAGTAGGGCAAATGCAGAAAAGTAGATCAGCAAGTAACAGCACTGCAGGAAAAATACAAGTGCACTTTGCACCCTTCATCGGTTCAAAAATAGGACACTATGAATTACTTTCCAAGAATAGGCTGTTGGACATTATTTATACAATAAAGTCTATGTGTTTTTTTCTGATGAGCATAGCTGAGCACTGTATATTTAAAACCAGTGTCCTTTCCAAGAAGAGTTTGCTACCTCAGCTAAACCGGAACATGGACTCAAGTAAAAAGGTCTGTTTTAAGACTCAGGCAAGTTATCCAGATAATTCAGTAAACCTGAAAATTACACAATAAATACTTAGGTGTGTGTTTTAACATAATTGTCAACCATTAATTCCCCTGAAAAGGGAACTAAATTGTTAAAGGGGAACCTAAATTAATACTGATAAATCCCAGGAATTGGGATTTACTGAGCATGAATGTGCATCTGTTTACACCTGGCATCCAAGCGTGTCTTCAGTGATCCGATCACATGTGGACAGCTTTAAGTTCAGCATCTCTCATTCCTAGTCAGTCAGTACTGCTTCTGACACGCAGACAGGAAGAGCACCACATGATTCAACATCACCATGCCAAAGAGTCTTTGAGCAAGATAATGGACCCTAAATTGCTCTGAATGGCTGCACCAGCAGTGTATGAATGCTTGTGTGAATGGTTAGTTTCCTCCTGATGAGCAGTGTGCAAGGGCAGTACAAGCAAGGCACCCTGTGTGGTAGCTCCTGGGGGTATTTCCCTTTTTGGCCTTTTTTTGCCATAAAGGGCTTCTATCAACTAGCAGATAACACAGCCTGCTTTCCCTCCAATCTGTGTCTTTCAAAGATGTCACATGGTCTTTTCCTAGTTGTCAGCAACACTTTCATAGCAGTCACTGATTTATCCTGCAGATCAGTTGGGTTCATAGGACTTGTATTATAATTGGTAGTCATTCTTAGCAGTATATACTTCATATGGTCATAAGGTGAGCACCCTCCTTCCTTGTTTCATTGATGCAACAGACTTTCAAGAGGATCAGTCAAGTCCACGTTTCTTTTTTCAGTTAATGATTCAGTCATAATTGTGTCACTAACATTATATCTGCAGTACAAATATGACTTGCAAACTTTAATTGAGACAATTTTTTAGAAAACTGTAAAAATCATTCTCACAAATCTTTAAAAAAGTTGAAACTTTCATTAATTGTTCATACACCAGAAATAAGTCATAGCTGATTAATAAATCAAACACACATCATTAAATGTGTTTATAACTACCCTTATAGTATAATAGTGTGTTGTAAATCACTTCATACATTGATTTAAAATGATTATAAATGCTAAACAGGGTAGATTCAGATAAAGTGTTACGGTATTGGTATTGGTCTCAAAAATCCAGCATCAGTCTGGCTCTAAATGAAGTCATCAACCCCATGATGCTTTACTGTCAAATTCCATTGAAGGTTTCAGTTGGGATGTGTATCATGACTGTCAAAGTAAATCCAGCCCAATCAATCAATCAATCAATCAATCAATCAATCAATCACTCAATCACTCCTTATTTATATAGCACAAATTCACAACAAAAGTCATCTCAAGGCACTTTACACAGATTGTTAAATTATAAATATTCTGCAATTCTTTCTTCTTTGGCAATCACAATGATTAAAATGGTATGTATGTTTTTATTTACATAACACCAACTTGTATATTTGATCAACTTTTCGCTGTTGTGCTCTGCTACAGTTTAATGCTGCAATGACTAAAATAATTTCACTACATACACTACAACTGATGTCCAGAAACGTAATTTGAACACCTGAAACTGTTGCGCTGAGTATAATTTTAAGTCAAGATTCAGCATTTCAGCGTGTTAAATGTCAGCAGAGTGTAGCTATGCACATTAGCTACATCCTGTGCTCCACAAATACTGCACATGGTTGCAGTTTTGATAATAATCATAGCTTTTTTAATGCATAACTTCCACTTCACTGGCTGGGATTTCAAGGGAAATCAAACCCCATAACCTTAAACTGGGTCAAATAAAAGTACAAAGGATATAAGTTGCATTTTTAATAGCAAAATGGATCATGAAACATACAATATTATAATAATATACTCAGAAACATTTCTATTTCAAAGCTTCTTAAACAAATTAGCAGACTAGTATTTTCATGAATCAGCCGTATTTTTCTCCAATAAACAGAAACTATGTCAGGAGACAGCATGTTTTGATTCAGTAGCTCTCATTTATCAGCTGCCTCTTAGTGAGAAATGTAGAAACCTCTGCACATCTGATTTATGAGACTGTTGAACACATCTAATAGAACACTAATCTGATCTCACATCAATAAAGCAGATGCAGCTGTGGAAACAAAGATGAAAAAAGGCCTATATTTACTGATTATTTACATATGACAGAAATTAATGTATGCAGCTGCTGCTCCTTATATTCCATTCAGCTGAGATGTTGGAAGTAGGGGTGCAGTATCAACAGCTTCCCTTTTTGTCAAAATTTGTGCTTATATTTGTCTGACTTACATTTCTGTCTTTCATATTCTTCATGGCCTAGTAATGTGATTGTCAGAAATGAGCTTGTCTCCAACTGAAAGTACATAATGCATCCTTAACTAAGTAAACAAATAGCCAGGCCAGTGCAGTTTGCAACATTGATATTAAGCAAAGAAGGGCTCCTGAACAACCTGAGCAAGAAAACCTGCTGACCCATGATAATACAGTTTAACACAACATATGCTGTAGCCTGTATGTGCATTCATAATATGAAAAATAATTATTGAAAATCACTCATATGATTCACACCTATACACAGTCTAATGACGTCACATACATGTATACACAAAGGGCAATTCCTACATACTAGAACTTTTGATACACTTGCATGTTGACCTGGTTAGCTTGCAAGTGTGGTTAAATCAGGCTAGCAGCTTAAGGCAAAGTCACCCAGCAAATATTCAATTTTGTTTCAAAACCTCCCTGTGAGCCAGCAAAGCGCCTGACAGAGAGACAGACAGAAACGACAGCTGACAAGTTGACACCTGCACCTCCCAGATCTGTGCCAGTAGGCTGACAGCAACAGGGGCAGCAGCTAGCTCTACTTGATATCAGTACTTTTCTTTCCCCTCCTCCTGAAGATATTCAAAAGGCAGTGTCCTTCAGACTACCAGAGAATTATGCCTTCCCTGTGGCCTGAGAGCTCCTGCAAGGCTTCCTGGTTCAAAAAGTAGCAGTGACTAGCATTGTGTACGTTGTGTGCAGGTCAATTCTCAAGGTCAAGTTGGTGTCAGAAAGTAAGAGTATCTTCTTGAAGGAGAAAGACTTTTCCAATTAGACATAAGCGACCGAGAAGATTAGGGACCACAGTAAGTCTCTCTCTCACCCATTTAGATGCAACTTAAAGACTGGCTGCACTGAAAACAACCCTAATAAACAACCCGTTATCAGCAGCCACAGCAAAAGAACGGAGGACTATCTGAAATATGATGGAGATATAGAAAGGATGCAAGACTACTGATTTGATGGCACCAGCAATATATCTGGGAGGTTCAAAGGTAACCCTTGGTTAAATGAAAGATGGATGGATGGATGTGAAACATCTTTAGCATCTGCATGAATTCTTGTCAGACTCCTGTCTTTGAGGAGTCATTATTGGGATGAGGTAGGGCTGGATATTTCTATCAACAGTCTACACATTGGTTTTTGTTAACCATGACTATGAATTTTCCCAAATCTGAAAAAAATCACTGAACAGATTTATAGACATTGTTGAATTCGTAATGGACAACTTAAAGGTTGAATATGTAGAATATTTATTAAAAGCTTTTTTTTTAAAAATAATACACCCACGGGGCGTTTTGAGGGGTACAGAATGAAAGTATTGCTTTTCCTTAAAAAAAAAAATTTAGTCTGAATTAATATTTTAAAATGTTTTTGACGGGTTCGACAATGACGTTCTGTGTACATTGTACCAGCCAATTAGCGTCCGGAATTGCGGGTTGCCAGGGTTGTCTGTTGTTCCGGCGCAGCTACTGTAGGCTGGCACTGGATGAAATGGAGTTGTAAACAAGCAGAGCCGTGTTGGACTTACTAAAACCAGCGTTTTTTGCTAGCGTGCTAGCGTGACTCAACCCATTGGTCACCAAGAGTATAAAGTACAACTTTTCATCACAAAACCTCAAAGGTGAAACAGAATAATATGTTAGTCGCTGTAAATAAGTGGTTGTTTACCTTTGTATTCTTTGGCTGCTGGTTCACTGAGTTTTAGTGCAATAATAGTGGTACTGTTGAACTCGCCAGGGTCTTAGCTTTCATATGAGAAGCTATTTGTTTGTGTACCATGAAGTATCAAAACGGTAGCAATGGAAATGTGGAATGTTGACTTTCTGACGCTATTCAGATTTTGATATTTGATCATTAATATGCTTGGTGTTTGAGTTGTGTTTGGTGTGTGTAAAAATGACGTGCTTGTAGCGGAGTTTCTCCTATTTAATTTGATGTGCAAATTAAATGATATGACTCCATCCATCCATCCATCTTCTTCCGCTTATACCGGGGTCGGGTCGCGGGGGCAGCAGCCTAAGCAGGGAAGCCCAGACTTCCCTCTCCCCAGCCACTTCGTCCAGCTCTTCCCGGGGGACCCCGAGGCGTTCCCAGGCCAGCCGAGAGACATAGTCTCTCCAGCGTGTCCTGGGTCTTCCCCGGGGTCTCCTACCGGGCCCTGAACACCTCAGCAGGGAGGCGTCCGGGAGGCATCCTAATTAGATGCCCGAACCACCTCATCTGGCTCCTCTCGACGTGGAGGAGCAGCGGGTCTACTCCGAGCTCCCTCCAGATAACTGAGCTTCTCACCCTATCTCTAAGGGAGAGCCCAGCCACCCTACGGAGGAAGCTCATTTCGGCCGCTTGTACCCGCGATTGTTCTTTCGGTCACTACCCAAAGCTCATGACCATAGGTGAGGGTAGGAACGAAGATCGACTGGTAAATCGAGAGCTTCGCCTTTCGGCTCAGCTCCCTCTTCACCACGACGGATCAGTGCAGAGTCCGCATTACTGCAGACGCCGCACCGATCCGCCTGTCGATCTCCCGTTCCATCCTTCCCTCACTCGTGAACAAGACCCCGAGGTACTTGAACTCCTCCACTTGAGGCAGAATCTCATCCCCGACCCGAAGAGTGCACTCCACCCTTTTCCGGTTGAGGACCATGGCCTCGGATTTGGAGGTGCTGATTCTCATCCCGGCCGCTTCGCACTCGGCTGCGAACCGATCCAGTGAGAGTTGAAGGTCACGGTCTGATGAAGCCAACAGGACCACATCATCTGCAAAAAGCAGTGACCCAACCGGACCCCCTCCACACCCTGGCTGCGCCTAGAAATCCCGTCCATAAAAATTATGAACAGGATTGGTGACAAAGGGCAGCCCTGGCGGAGTCCAACCCTCACTGGAAACAAGTCCGACTTACTACCGGCGATGCGGACCAAGCTCTGACACCGGTCGTACAGGGAACGGACGGCCCTTATCAGGGGGTCCGATACCCCGTACTCCCGGAGAACCCCCCACAGGATCCCCCAAGGGACACGGTCGAATGCCTTCTCCAAGTCCACAAAACACATGTGGACTGGTTGGGCAAACTCCCATGCACCCTCAAAGATCCTGCAGAGGGTGTAGAGCTGGTCCACTGTTCCATGGCCCGGACGAAAACCACACTGCTCCTCCTGAATCCGAGGTTCAACTACCCGACGGACCCTCCTCTCCAGCACCCCTGAATAGACCTTACCAGGGAGGCTGAGGAGTGTGATTCCCCTGTAATTGGAACACACCCTCCGGTCCCCTTTCTTAAAAAGGGGGACCACCACCCCAGTCTGCCAATCCAGAGGCACTGCCCCCGATGTCCACGCGATGCTGCAGAGTCGTGTCAACCATGACAGCCCCACAACATCCAGGGCCTTGAGGAACTCGGGCCGGATCTCATCCATCCCCGGGGCCCTGCCACCGAGGAGCTTTTTAACCACCTCTGCAACCTCAGCCCCAGAGATAGGAGAGCCCACACCCGAGTCCCCCGGCCCTGCTTCCTTACCGGAAGGCGTGTTGGTGGGATTGAGGAGGATATGACTGTATTGCTACATAAATAGGGGATCATCCCTATGTTCCCCGGGTCCTATGTTCCCCGCTTTGTATGTGACCGGGGAACATAGGGATGATCCCGTCTACAGTTAGCCAGTTAGCTGATTTAGCCGCCGAGTTAGCCGCCGAGCTAGCAGCCGAGCTAGCAACCGAGTTAGCCGCGATTGGGGAACATAGGATCCGGGGAACACAGGTACGCTCGCCAGGTTTAACTGCTACTCCCACTGGCGTTACAATGTAATGTACCTCAGTGGTTTCAAGTCAGTTACAGCGAGGGTATGTTCGCTTCCTGTTTTCAAAAGAAAAGCACCAACTCTATCGTTATGGTTTTCTTAATAATAAAAGGCAACGGGTGTTTTATTTTGTGAAAATGACCAGAAGTGCGTTACTCGCTACAGCTAACTTGAGTGGCTCCGAATTCGCAGGAACAAAACTTTAAGCAGATGTTATTTGGACAAATTAGCATCACATTGTGGATCTAAAGGGCTACTTTCTTGCCTAAAAAGGTTAGACATGTGGATAAAGTGGTATATTTACAGAGTTAGAGCTAAAATAAAATCAGTTTCAGCCTGCTGATTTCAGCTTGGGTAGGAACGAAATGCATTATGGGTTATCATGTAGTTTACTGACTGGTCTGCTCTCGCCGATCAGGCCACAGAAACAAGCAATCATTTTGAGTTGGGAGCTAGCTAGCTAATCGATTACACACCACTCAAAGAAAGACTTCCAGTTGAAGACTGGCTAACGTTAAATACTGTTGTAAAATTAATTGGTCGAAATTAGTCGTTACCCTGTATGATTCATCACTTGACATGACGCTGGCTAATCGACTGACGCACTCGGCACCGGACCTGGCAACCCGACTGCTGGAATTACTTTTTGGTTGTTGCGACTACGATCTCGAGACATTAGATGGCGTTGTTCTGCTCATTCTACATATTCTACCTTTAAGTGACACTTACTGCAATGTATCATATTTCTGGAGCTAAAGAAGGCTTTATACTCATTGTTTCCCTTATGGTAATACTACACCACACATGGGAACACAATATAATACACAACATTGATGGCGTTCCCCTTAAATAAAGTACTTTTGACAAAACCATGATTATTTCATAACCTAAACCAAGTCATGTTTGTGGCTAAAGCTAACCAAACAATCATAGTGACAGCAGATCAGTAAACTGATAACAAGCTTTTTGTAATGTTCTAATGGTTTTGTAAGACACTGTTTTTACACACTTGCTCTGGTACATTTAAAGACATTCATTCTTTCTGGAAAACTAATTAAAATACTGACAGACTTGGTAAAATGATCAGACCCTGACTTTAGATCACAATTGACATAATAGGTTTTGTGAATAAGGACCTTTCTTCCTCTCTTTACAGGAGCTTCAAATTGAACCAACAAAACACTTGATTGTATGCTATAAACCAAAGCTGCAAGTAACCCACTTATTCATTAGAAGCAGTATGCCTTCTGTGACATTTAGCATTACGTCATCACTGACACAGTGATGTATACAGGTTTACATGCAGTCATCTGTAGATTTATAGGCATTGGCCAAGAAATTACTTGCCGGTGATTGGTGGACTATATATATATCCTGTTTCTCCGATTACACGCATGCAAATCATTGTAATTACTCCAGCACTAGCAGTCTATATTTGAATTTGTGATTATAACATGAAGATCTTTAATTAATATTCAGCAATAAATTCCTTTCTGTTCCATCTCTAGGGCACAGGGAGAGAGAAGAAATGAGGGGGAGGAGAGGGAAGGAAGGGGTGGGGGCCAGAAGAGCTTAAAAGGCTCTCTCTGCAAAAATATAGATACATAAATCACACATACACTGCATAATTACTTCAGCAAGACAGGGTGATTGTAGGAATGGACTGGGGAGGCGATAAGCTAGCAGATGATTGCAACTCTTTAAAGGATGAGTGAAGTCATGTTGGCAAGTCACTGACAACTGCAGGACATTATTGTTATCTATTAATGAAGACCATCTGAGGCATTCTGAAGGCTGTAGAGGACAAACAAAAAGAGATAGAAGAATATGTAAAAGCAAAAGCCCAACAAAGACATAGATAGATGGATGAGGATGAGTTAGTGGTCTATTATCACTGGAACAAAAGGTGATGGTGTCCTTTGGGTGCGCCAGGTATGGCTAAAGAGTTGGGAGGATTTCAGATGACAGGGCATAACTCTGGCAGCCATATAGGAGCTCCTGGGTAACTATCCTCGGCTACCCATGAGCTCATAATCTGTTCATACTGGACAAATCATAGTACAGTCCTATCCTTCTAAGGTCTAAAATTAAATGAGTACTTAGTTCAAACCCTTCCAATGTTCACACCTTTGGCTTGTTGTCTCTAAAAGTCACTGAAGGTGTCACAGGTTCTGGAATGAGGGTTTCAGACAATATTAGGCAATCCAATAAGCCCTGTACCTGAGGCCTTTGGTGGTTACAATTCATTGCAACTGATGCTGTGTAGCTCAGAGAATGCTTTGCTACACTTCACACTCTGTTTTGGAGGTGTTTGGTTTCTATAGGCAATCTGTCCACAGAATAAAGTAATCTTGAATTGTAACTATGACAGTTTTGTTAGTTATTGTCTGTCAGCCTTTTTCTCTCAGTTTTATTACATCAGACTTATTTCTCTTTGAACATATATGTTTTCACCTCCTAGATATATATATATATATATATATATATATACAGTATAGTGAGAGAGAGATAGATAGATAGATAGATAGATAGATAGATAGATAGATAGATAGATAGATAGATAGATAGATAGATAGATAGATTTTATTGTCCTTTCCAGGATAATTATTTCCACATTCCATACAGCCACGAGAAGTTACACAGACAGCTTCACAGGTTACAAGAACAAACATATCACAGACATATACCCGCCACCATACATATGTCCATTTCCCACAGTTACAATCTCTTGTTTCTAGCGTACGGGAAGTGTGTGCAGCACTCGTTTTTTCCATGTCTGCATCAGTAAATCTGTGATCAATCCAGTGGTCTATGTAAGAAAGCCATGAACACGCACGTATCTGACTGACTTAGACCTGGCTTGACATATTCGCATATCCTCATCCTGGATTGGCGAATGTGCAACAGATTAAGCCAGGATGCACTGATGACTTTGTTGAGCCTCGCTTTCTCACTTATCCTGGATTTCTTAATTCTGATTTTGTGCAACAGCCCTCCTGGAAATGGAAGAAGAAAAATAAATTCTCTTTCCACCACACAGACTCAGGCCCTGACTCCTACCACTAAGATTTAGTTCTCATTATGTTTTATTTTGGCGGGTGGCTGCTTGCTCCACAGCAAGACATCCCCACTCGCATCTCCAAATACACACCCATCACCAGCAACAACCACACACACTGTAACAGGCTGCAAAGTGACAATAAAAGACCAGAATAAACACACATCAAATGGCAAAACATCAAAATCAGTATTCAACCCTTTCTCTTTCACAGACTCAGCAGCCAGCACTGAGAAGCCAATCCAGCAATGTGCCACACACACACACACACACACACACACACACACACACACACACACACACACACACACACACACACACAATACAGGCACAGGTATTGCTGGCATGTTGCCTGTCTGCACTAGTGTGAACAAAAACTTGGCTTTTTTTGGGCTAGACTGATATATCAGCCGATATAAGCTCTCAGCAGATATATCAGTATGGGAGTATATGTCAGCTGATAAGTAACAATAAATTGCAAGACAGGACACTCTTGGGGTGCTGCTATGCTCAAAAGACAGGACCTATCCTGAGAAGAAGACTGGTAGTATATAACACCATCACAACATCACATGACAGCTGTGGTGAGCATTATATCAGTGAAACAGCACTAAACAAGAGATGTAATCAAGACCAGAAACACTCATCAGCTGTCTGTGAGTACCAAACCAAACTACACCACTCACAGCATCCACTATGAAGAGTTCATAGCTTGTGGATGGCTCGAGAAAGATCTAGGATCTAGGATTACTCAATTACAAGAAACCAACATTTGCCCCTTTTCAACCAAACGTTCCAGGTACTTTGGAACCTGAGGAACTCATATCAGGAACTCAAACTTGGAACTGAAAGTCCCTGCTGTACATCCTGTTTGCATTTCCACTGCACCTGAAGAACCAGGTAGATCCTGCAAATTTGACCCATGAGGAATTAAAAAATGACAGCGATGCTTGAAATGCAGCGATGCTTGAAAACAAGTCACATGACAGTACATGATAGCAGGCCTTCTGTGCCTACTGGGCTCCACAAATATTGACTCACTGATGGACCACAGCTTCCTCAATGCCAAAAAGCTAATAAAAAACTCAGACCAAATATTATTCATTGTTCGATTTTATGGTGACCATGATGAATTCTTAAGAGATGCTATTCTGTTCCAGAATTAAATTGAATTGTCGCAGGCAGAGCTGACTAATAACACTTTCATTGAGCCTTCCTAATCATAGATAATTAAATATCTCCCACTATGCTTGGCTATTATTTTAGGAGAAAAATATGAATTTTTAGTGATTAATATGATCACACCTCTTGATTTGCCCTGGAAAATAGAATGAAAAATGTAACTTAGACAGTGCTCCCAAATATACTGATGCTCAGATGCTTTGAGGTAAATCCTTTGAAGAAATTGTATATTTGGATTAAATTGTTTTAAGTGGTATGAACGCTTTATCTCATGTGATAGGGTTGTTAAGACTACAGACACACGTTCAGACTTTTTATCTCCCCTGTATGAGAACAATGATGGGTTCATGTGGAAGCCCAGGAGATTTTTGGGTGTTGCCTGTGATAAATGCAAAGAAAAAGTGTCCAAAAATAAAACCAAAAACATTAGCCAGAGGATCGCAAGTGAGTTAGGAATAGGAAAAGACAAACCCCATAAAAAAAACGAGAAAGGAGAAATTAAAAGCAAATTCTTTCCCTATTCAGAAACACTTGCTGGCTAAGTTAAACATCCTGTGTACATCAGCAATATTGTTCTTCTAACTAGGATACTATTATAGAGAACAAAACTCTGTGAAGTAAAAACTCATCTAAGTATTAACACCTAGACAGGTCTGTAAGGGTGTTACACACTTTTACAAAGTGAAACCTTAGGCAAAGAAACTCCACATTTCCTTGGTCTCATTTTCATAAAAGAACAGTAAAGGAGGGGAAAGAATAAACTAAAAGAAACATTAAAGGTAGTGAGGGGCTTTTGAATAAAGTTATCCTAACCATTAAAAATAAAAAGTGCCAAATATCATAGCTAAGAGAATACAAAGTTAACTACTGTATTGATAATTATTGGGCAAAAATATCAGCGTCTTACTGTCTAGTGAAAAGACAACTATATTTCTCAAATTTTCCCTCCATGCAGGATTTTCAAAATCATCCAGCTTGAGTTATGATGAGGACTTTGTCTCCAGCAGGGAGCATTTCTGCTCAAGCATTGGTAAGTGAAGTTTTAATATAAGCAGTGTGTGTTGTGTGAGTCACAACCACAAATTTCAACTCTGCAGCCGAGGATTGAAGCTCAGTAACAAGTTTATTTTTCAGAACTGAGATCTCACCATGGATGATGATAGTTAGCATCTTTTTAAGGCTACATTGGTAATTTGGGGGGGGGGGGGGGGTGCACTCATGGAAGCCTCACCATCATTGCTAGCATCAGATTTGTCTACCATCTCATGACTCACAACAACCTGTGTTTTCTTGTAGTGTGTATTCATTTTTGGCTTCCAAGCGCAGTATGTTGGGTCTAGGGCTGAGAAGCCTCTTCTGTTCCTCTTTGAATCAGACTGAACATATTAACAACTATTGGATGTATTTCATGAAATTTAGAACAGGCATTCATGCACTGCACCGGAGGAACTGTAATATTTGTTTTTAAGGAAATATCATCATAAACTAAAATGAGAGCTGCTAGCATGACTAGGTGCTAGTGAAGATGATTCTTTATGTGGTTGCTTCATACGTATGCTGAGTTTATTTCTCTAAATGTGTGTGTTGTCAAAGTTATTAAAATATAATATTTCAAAAAGAAACTAACTTGCTGACCCCTCTATAGCAACTGAGGCCAAACGGAGGTGCGGGGTAATCGGGGGGAAAGGGAATCCAAAGAAAATGAACACCCCACTCATATGTTACACACAGGAAAATTGTGATGTGCAATAATAAAGAAAACCTACACTCAAGATCACAGCATACAAAAGGGGAAACCGACACAACCACCACCACCGCTGGCTCTCAGTAACTAGAGGGGAAGGGAAAAGAAGCACAATTAGTCAAATACACAGTCAAACTGCAGTATAATAATACAAATAGATAAAATATAGACATCAAAGTAAAGCAACCAAAAAAATAGAAGTATTACTGCACAACCTAAGACTATGAAAACCACAAAAATTAGAAGACAAAAACAATTATTCAATTAATTAATTAGTATTCAATTAATCACAAATTACTTCAAAAACAAACAAAAACAAGGAAAATAGAAAAAAAGGTCTCTGGAGATGCTAAATCAAAAAATTAACAAATTATTTCATGAAAATGAAAAACTAAGATAAATTAACAACCAATAAATTCAAAAGAAAAATACAAGAAACAAACAATTAAGATGGCCTGAGCCCGCTAAACCCCCCACAGACACACACTCATATGCTCAAACGCTCACCCACACAGCCAGTTGCCAGGTATGACCATTCAAACTGTCCCAGTCCACACATTCACACCCAGAACACATGGCCTATACTACCGGTGAATGCCAGTAACGCTGGTTATTGGGAGAGAAACCGGTCCCTGGAAACTCAGGGGCCGAGTAGCTACTGGTGGGAGACAGTCAACAAAGCAGCAGTAGCAGCAAAGAGGCATGCAGCAGCAAAGGGAGGCAGGAGCAGCAAGCGAAGCCAGTGATAGTCTGTTGCAAAGTGGCGAGCAATTACTTGCGGGAGGCAGTCAAACAAAAACAGCGGTAGCAGCAAAGGGAGGCAGAAGCATCAAGCGCAGCCAGCGACAGTCCGCCGCAGCACGGCCAAACAGCAGAGGGTCCCGGGCAAAACAACCGCCACACACCAAGGGGTCGGTGAAGCAGCAGTGTTCCTGTACTTAACTCAAGCGTCCGAAGAGTTCAGCCGATCAATCCCCCTCTGGCCTGGTCAGCTGGTAGGGGAGACCCTTACCAAAGCCAACTAATCGTCATCCGATGACTCATCATGCATTACTGGCTGACCAGGCAGACTGGAAAGAGAAGCAGAAGTGCCACCTGGAGAAGAAATCCCGGCAACAGCTTTCAGCAAAGTACGATGCACCCGTTTGACCTTAGCACGGTCATCAACTGGTGCAACTGTGTACACAGGACCCTCTCCAGGGGGAGCTTTAATCACCCTATGCACCACTGAGTTCCACTTACCGTGAATCTTGTGACGACCTCTCCCACCAAAATCCCTTAACAGCACCAATTGGCCTTCGACCAGGGGCTCAGTCCGAACCACCTGGTCGTGGTTTCTCTTCCGTCGCTGTGCTGCAACCTTCAGCCAGTCTCTTGCACCTTTGAAAGCCAGGTGCAACCAGGTTTGGTGGTCCTGAACCCAGTCGTTTACCGTGCCACCAACTGGATCCTGAACTCTCCCCAACAAAAAATCAACTGGGAGCCTGGCCTCGCGACCAAACATGAGAGAGAATGGAGCCTCGCCAGTGGATTGATGGGGGGTGGTATTATAGGCAAACAGTACCTGTGGTAGACAAGAGTGCCAGTCCTGCTTTCGCGAAACTGGCAGAGTGCGCAACAGATCATGGAGGGTGCGGTTGAACCGTTCGCACTGCCCATTCCCAGCAGGATGGTACGGAGTGGTTCGGGATGTTTCAATCCCATAAAATCCACATAACTGCTGAATAAGTGTGCTTTCAAAGTTGGGTGTATTTGCTGAAAATGTCTGTCAACACAAAGACGTTCTCAAGTCCATTGTGGGTAGGTTCAAGCAGGGTGTAGTCTATAGCCAAAATTTCATTCGGCTCCGAAGCTAGCAAATGCCTCAGGAAAGTACGGGCCGGAGGCCTGGAATGCTTGGCCACTTGGCACCGCTCGCAGGTTTGACACCAGCGTCTCACATCAGAGGACATCCCCAGTCAATAACACCGCTGCCCGAGCAATTCCAAGGTCCTATCCACCCCTTGGTGACCATGGTTTTGGTGTACCTCGGTGAGGACTCACCGGCAACAGTACCTGGAGAATTGTTTCCCCACCGTCGGAGCGCGAGACTTGCCTGTATGCCACTCCAGCCAGTTCAATCAGTCGATCCCACTGTTTAAGGAGCGCCAGAGCTAGTTGGGATAACTGCTTACATTCCTCACCGCTAGGGTATCGCTTCTGCCGCCAAAATGCTAAAACCTCTGAGATCACTAGGTCAGCCTGCTGCAGTGCACCAACATCAGCAGGCAGATGGTGAGGCAGAGCCATGACGGCAGCCTGACAGGCATCGGGGCCTTGAGCTTGTAGGGCTTGTTTCAAGGGTGGTGGGAGTGATGTACCGGAGACTATCACCTCAAGGTCCACCATGCAAGGTGGATGAAGGCGAGACAGAGCATCCGCATTTGCGTTACTCTTGCCGGGGCGGTAACAAATCTCAAAATCAAAGGCTGCAAGTTGCTCGTTGCACGTTGCTCCAGGGCACCAAGTTTAGCCAAGGACAAATGGCAGAGAGGATTGTTGTCTGTGAAGACAGTGCATTTGTGGCCCAGCAAACATTCACGGAATTTCTCTGTCATAGCCCATTTTAGCCCCAGAAACTCTAGCTTCATGGAACTATAATTGGCTGGGTTGTGCTCAGTCGGTCTCAAACCTCGGCTTGCAAATGCTATGGGCCTAATTTTCCCTTCCTGCTCTTGGGAGAGTACGGCGCCCAAGCCCCCATGACTTGCATCCACCTCCAGAATAAAGGGAAGGGAGAAGTCGGCATAAGCCAGCACAGGAGCGGTAGTGAGCTTGGACTTTAAGGCCTCAAAACCCTGTTGAAGATCTACCATCCATTTATCTGAAACCTGATGCTCAGAACGCTTGGACCTTGATCGCCCTAGCTCTGCCAAAAGGCGATGTAGAGGGGCAGCCAACTTGGCGAAACCCTCCACAAAGCAGTGATAAAGCTAGCGAATCTGAGAAAGGACAGCAGCTCCCAGATGGTAGTGGGGGTTGCCAGTTGGCTACCACCGCCACTTTGCTTGGGTCAGTGGAAACGTTGTGGGCAGAAATAATATGCCCTAAGTACCGCACCTCTTGTTGGAAAAATGCACACTTTGACAGCTTTGCCTTCAGGCCCTCTTGTTGTAGCCGTTGCAGCACCACCTCCAGCCTCTAAGTGTTGTTGGAAGGTGGAAGAGAAAACCACAATGTCGTCCAGATACAAAAGCAAGGACTGACATTGTCGGTCTCCAAAAATCCTTTGCATGAGCCGCTGGAAGGTGCTAGGCGCATTGCATAGCCCAAAGGGCATGCGGTTCCACTCAAAAAGGCTGAAGGGAGTGCGAAAGGCAGTCTTAGGTCGGTCGACATCTGCAACCGGAACCTGATTGTACTCGCTGGCTAAATCCATCATGGAGAACCAGCGGGCTCCTGTCAGCGCATCCAACGACTCTTCAATACGGGGAGGGGAAACGTGTCCTTCCTGGTCTTGTTGTTAAGTAGCCGGTAGTCTATGCACAAGCATAGACTCCCATCCTTTTTCTTAACCAGCACGATAGGTGATGCAAAAGGACTGCTGTTTTCCCTGATGACCTGGGCACTAAGCAGCTGGTTGATATGCTCTTTGACCACCTCATATTCCGATGGTGGAATCCGCCTATAGCGCTGCTGTATAGGAGTGCCATCCAGCAGAGGAATTTCATGAGCAATCAAGTTAGTGCATCCCAAGTCACCGTCATCCACAGAAAAGACAGAAGAGTATTTCAAAAGGAGAAGTTGTGCTTCCTTCTGCTCTTCACTTGACAAAACAGACAGATCAACCCTGTCTATCTGGTCCAACAGCGTAGGGAGCACAACCTGGGATGCCATGGTAGCCACATGAGATGGAACCTCCTTAACCCCAGAAGGCAAACTCACCACGCGGACCTCACTCAATGCACCTACCACAGTTCGTGGGTAAAGCAGGACATCAGAAGAACCCACATTCACAATGGGGATGTAAGCAGTACCTCTCTCAACTTGAACCAGTGCTGGAGAGGCTAGCAGTCCAGCAGGAAGGCCCCAGTCCAAAGGTTCAAAGAGCACAGTAGTACCAGAGTACTGTGCGGAACATGTGGCTGAAACGATTTTCATGGTGCCGCCAGGGATGCGGCAAGCCTTCTTGCCACACACCTTGACCTTACCACTGGCTTCCAAAGGAGGATCCATAGTGGCCTGATGGCATTTCTGCAATGCCTGCACCACGAATTTTGGTGCTCCAGTGGCTGTCGACAGATCAAATAGGGCAAGGCCATGTTGCCCGAACAGCGTACTGTAACATCTTCATAGGATGTTCATCCCCAAAATTCCAGGGGCATGAGGAGATGCATCCACCGGAGGGTCCTTAACCACCAGTACCCCACATCTTGGCAACGACCAGTCACAGAGCTCGACTTCAAGCTCCAAATAGCCAAGGTAGGGAATAGGCAAACCATTGGCTGCTCGAAGCTGCAGCCTGGCAGGAGCGAAGCTTCTCTTGGCCCTAAGCCTCAAAGTGCTGACGGAAGAAGCTTTGAACTTTGGCTCCGCAGTTCGGCGGGTACTAGTTTCCCAGATGCTGCGCTGGCTCGCGTTGCGTGCCCGGCCGAGGGAAAGCTCGAGGACGGGGAGGGCCACACACCTCCTCACACTCCCTCGCGAAATGGCCAGGTTGCTGGCACCGCCTGCAGATAATAGGACCACGGTAAGGGGGATGGTTACACTGCTGACTGGCCTGCAGCTGGGCAATGGATTCAATGAGTCTGTTTCAGCTGTTCCTGTTGGAGCTTCAACATCTCTCTCACCTCACACAGCTCAGAGGCCTGGGTTGGACTAGCCACCGGAGGGGTACTCTGAACACCGTACTGTAAACCCATCACCGAAGGAACGGCGGACGGAGTGGCTTCAGCCCCGCACACCTCCTGGCAACCCCTCCCACTCCCACCTAATGGCTTCTGCCCTTACTTCAAGCAGAGAGAGGGCAGGCTGCCTGCGTACGAGTCGTTTTAATTGTCGGCGGAGGGAACAGTCTATAACGTTTTCGACGAACTGATCGCGCAACAAAACATGCATTTGATATCTCACTTGGAGCACATTGTTTTACTGAGGCCATCAAACTCATCAGCGCAAGGGAGGACTCTTGGAGTGACTCCCCTTCTTGTTGTCGTCTCGAAAAAAATGCTTCCTGTAAGGCTACGTAGGAATCTGAAGAACCATACAGCTCTCGCAAAACGGCAATAATTTTAGCTGGATCACTTCTTTCTGCGCTCTCTTCGCGTGCCTCTCCCTCTAAATGGTCAAAGAGGAAGAATGCCTAATCGGAAGTGGACAGGTGGCGAACCCTCATGAAAGCCTGAGCTTCTTCAATCCAATCTTCTAGCCCTAGGCCTGACCTACCCCTAAACACTGGACACTTCCTATCTCGGGGGACCAAGATCAGCCTCTCTGTTACGGGTGGACGAAAGGAGAGGATTGGCGGGAATGGGAGGTGTGGCACTAGGACCAGGCACGGCCGCAGCCTGGACAGGAAAACCCACTGCTGCTTCGCCTCAAAGCTCAATACACTCACGCATGCAGCTGTTTGGCCAATCAAGAGATCAAATCAAAAGAAAGAAAAAAACAAAAAACAAAACCTACAAACTAGGCATGGGCCGGTTACCGGTTTCAAGCTATACCACGGTAAGAAAAAGTCACGGTTTCAAAACCACTAAAATGTTCCGTCACACCGTTCTTGCGGTATGATGCAGTCTATGGGTATGAGCGGGTTTTTTTAATGTGACGTCTGGTCAGAGAGAGTGGAGGTCCCTCAGGTCGCATGCAGCTGCAGCGTAAAGTCCCGCTCCCCCGGTACTCCTCCCGCGCTCCTCCGGTTGCTGTTACAAGCAGGTAGCTCTGCAGGCTGTATGATGGCTGAAGGAGGCGAGATCCCTGAACTTTCGCCCCCCCCGTCTAAAAGGACCAAGTCGGCTGTATTTATACTTCGGCTACCGTAAAAAGACGGACGGCTGCGGCTCGGAGGAAGAAGGTCCCGGACAGTAGCAGCGCGAGGAGGAAGAAGGTAACGGACAGTAGCAGCGTGAGGAGGAAGAAGCTCCCGGACAGTAGCAGCGCAAGGAGGCAATACATCCAATATGATAGTGAACAAGTCTCCAAAAACTGTTGAGATTCAGTTTTAAGCTCCTGCATTTATTTATTTATATCTTAGAAGTGTTTTTACCTTTTTAAATTATTTATGTTCTGATCTTGAGCCACAGGTTAAGTGATGTGTTGTGACTTGAGTTGCAGGTTTAGCCTCAGTTAAAGGACTGCACTTATTTTTTTTAATTATTTTTTATTTAGAAAGAATTCAGTTGTTATTTATTTTAAATACATATTTACTAATGTTCCATCATGTTCTATATATGTTTAAAAATAAAAGACTGTTCAATGGATTTTTTTCCTCTTTTTTTTGTTTTAAATACAGACATGTCAAAATATCACATTTTATAGCTGTAATCATAATACCGTGAAACCGTGATATTTTTCCCTAAGGTTATCATACCGTCAGAATCTCAGAAACACACGTCTCTGCCTTCACTCAGTGAATCCTGCCGACAACGCCAAGTTGTGGCGATACGAGGGAGACTGATTCTTCAAAAGATCCAAAATTTAATCATCTTGGACTGAGGACTGACAACGCCACCCTAGGAAATTTCACCCAGGGAATTCTAAATATGCATTAATAAAGAGAAGGCACACAGGAACGTTACACTAAAGGGCAAGAGACGTGGTTCACAAGTTTAACAAATATCAATTAATTTATTTAACAAACATAGCACGTATTAAAATATAATATTTCAAAAGAAACTAACTTGCTGACCGCTCTATACAAACTGAGGCCAAATGGAGGTGCGGGGTAATCAGGGGGGAAAGGGAATCCAAAGAAAATTAACACCCCACTCATATGTTACACACAGGAAAATTGTGATGTGCAATAATAAAGAAAACCTACACCACCATCGCTGGCTCTCAGTAACTAGAGGGGAAAGCGAAAGAAGCACAATTAGTCAAATACACAGTCAAACTGCAGTATAATAATACAAATAGATAAAATATATACATCAAAATAAAGCAACCAAAAAAATAGAAGTATTAACCTAAGATCATGAAAACCACACAAATTAGAAGACAAAAACAATTATTCAATTAATTAATTAGTATTCAATTAATCACAAATTACTTCAAAAAGAAACAAAAACAAGGAAAATAGGAAAAAAGGTCTCTGGCCAGAGATGCTAAATCAAAAAATTAACATAAATTATTTCATGAAAATGAAAAACTAAGATAAATTAACAACCAATAAATTCAAAAGAAAAAACAAACAATTAAGATGGCCTGACCCCGCTAACCCCCCCCCCCCCCCCGCACACACACACACACACTCATACGCTCACAAGTATTACCATTCAAACTGTCCCAGTCCACACATCCACACATTCACACCCAGCACACACAGCCGATACGACCGCTGAATCAGTGTTGCCAACTCCTCAGTAAGGAAAGTAGCTATAGGCTGTCCTAGAAGTCGCTAAATGACGTCATCGCCTAATTTGCATAATTATCATTTGCATGTTATTGTATTGGACGCTGTGGGGGAGACAAAAAGGGAGTTAAAAAACCCTAAATATGTTAAAAACTACAAATGAGCTTTCTTATGTTGATTCTTGGTTTGTTTGTTTTTTGAAATGTAAATCAATTTTGATATTTATTGTTAAATGTTAGAATATCAAATGTAATCAAAAGACTGTTATGCAGGGTGGATGACTGCAGCTGTGTGAGGCTACTGTGAACCTGAACGCCTGTGAGTGCTTTGGGACAGGGGAGAGGCTCACGGCAGCACCCGCTACTCGTTGAGGACAGTAACGATACGTGCTTTCACTTCTGAGTCTCCAATAACACCAGAAAAAGTCGCTAGATTAATCGCTAGTCGCTTTTGAGGAAAAAAGTCGCTATGAGGGTTTGGAAAGTCGCCAGATTTAGCGAGAAAGTCGCCAAGTTGGCAACACTGGTCTGAATGCCAGTAACGCTGGTTAATTGGAGAGAAACCGGTCCCTGGAAACCCAGGGGCCGAGCAGCTACTGGCGGGAGACAGTCAACAAAGCAGGCATGCAGCAGCAAAGGGAGGCAGGAGCAGCAAGCGAAGCCAGTGATAGTCTGCCGCAGCACGGCCAAACCGCAGAGAGTCCTGGGCAAAACAGCCGCCACACACAAAGGGGTCGGCGAAGCAGCATTGTTCCTGTACTTAACTTAAGCGTCTGGAGAGTTTAGCCGATCCTGGCCAGCGGGAGTTCACCAAAAGGGGGAGAGCGAGGAAGGTCTGCTCAGCGCAGTGGCAAGCAGAGCTTCCAATATTTTGCTGGTGATGCGTTCAGGGTCTGCTAAGAGAACGAACAAAAAGTTATTTAACACCTGGGCTAACAGGCTACGGCCAGAGCAGTACCTACAGTGTGTATGCCTATGTGTTAAGTCATCCATACCAACTGCAGCAGGACAGCAACCACCTTGACCAAAAGGGTCCACCGTGGAGGGAGTGGAGAAGGTAACGTGCGGCCAGGAAGCGGGCAGGCCTTCGAGCCAGGAAGTGAGAGACCGAGGGAGGGACACAGCCTCCTTTTATCCCTTCGCCCCGTGCACTGATTGGTCAACGAGCCGGATAGGGTGCAAGGTAGCAGGTCCACCTGCCTTCTAGAGTGGTGGCATATCATACTACTACACATAGAATGGACAAGAGTGCTAATGAGGTCAGTTCTGTAGCAAGACAGGTCATCTTAAACCAAGCAAGACACACACAGACAGACAGACAGACAGACACACACACACACACACACACACACACACGTCCCAAATGTATTTCAGCTGGCTGAAAACAAACACACTCCTGCATGCTTCTCACATACTCCACCTGTGTATGTTTCCCTGCAGCCACCAACAGCTCTATAACATATTGACTATGCCAGGAGCATACAAACACCCCCCCCCACACACACACCATCACCACACACTCACATACACACAAGCGCCTTCCTGTCTTTTTTATTTCTCTTGATGAAATACTGATGTACAGTAAGTGTGACCTTTACACATTTGCTACCGCTGTAGAAAAGAAGATGCAATATGTGCTGTATACATTTGATGTAACTGTATCTTGTCCAAAATGAAAATGCATGTAATTCATAAAACTCATTTTGTGTCTTCTGGATATAGCGTATAATGGGACTGGAAGCAAGTGAACCACCGCACAACTTCATCTGCATGGATGAGGCTAGCTTCAACCTAACGAAACACAGAAGGCGTGGTCGAAATATCATCTGCCACAGAGCTACAGTTGATGTGCCAGGCCAACGGGAGGGGAACATAACTATAGGTGCTGCTATCTCTTAGAATGGTGTGCTAATGCATATTCCCATTATTGGGCCATACAATACAGAGCGTCTTGTCACCTTTTTAGACACTCTACAGGGATCTCATCCCTGAACCAGAGAGGGGTCAGATTGGAGATGACTTGCCAAAGTACGTGATAGTTTGGGACAATGTCAGTTTCCATCGCTTCAACATCAGGCAATGGTTTGCAACCCACAACAGGATGCTGATGGAGTTCCTCTCACCCTACTCCCCATTCATTAACCCCATTGAGGAATTTTTCTCAGCATGGAGATGGAAAGTATGTGATCGCCAGCCACATACACAGATGACCCTTCTGGCTGCCATGGATGCAGCATGTGATGACATCACAGCAGAAGCCTGCAGAGGTTGGTTAAGACACTCTTAAAGATTCTTTCCATGCAACATCACAAGAGAAGATATTTGTTGTGATGTGGATGAGAATTTGTGGCCCAACAGACAGGAACATCAGGAGGTGTAGGAAGACTGCACTGCATGTACAGTTTTCCCTAAGAAGATGTTCACATTTCTACTTTTGTTTTTTTCTTTGTGCTATGCAGTGCTGTCTTTTCCTTTCTGTATCACAATGACATGGTCTGCCAACAAATTACAGTACAAACAGTAAAAGCGTAAATGTGAATCTTGTCCAGTCTATTGCAATCAATATCACACATACACTAAAGTGTAACTTACAATTTACAATAATTGTCTTCAAAACTTCAGCCATAGTTTACATCAGAACATCCTATCACGCAGGAACTCAAGGAGAGGACTTGGATGCAGAGCTCTGGATTAGCTGACAAGGCTTTATTCTTAAAAAATAGCAGAAGAGGGTCGAGGATGTTGCGCAGGGAACCGATGTTGCGCAACGCGCCCGGGAGCCGCGGAGGAACCGGGCGTAGTGGCTGGCACCAACCTGGATCTGCGCCGCTGCTTCCGCTCCAGCAGCCCGTTATCCATGCGGATGGCGAGGGCAATGAGGTAGTCGAGGTCCGGAGGGAGGTCCAATGGAATCAGGAGATCCTGAATGGGATCTGACAGCCCCTTCAGGAAGACGTCGTATAAAGCAGTGGCGTTCCACCCGCTCTCCGTCACCAGGGTGCGGAAGAGGATGACCTTGGATCGTTCTGTGGGGAAGTCACGGGGAAAGTGTTCAAAGTGCATTTCGCAATTCAGTAATGAATGACCTAATTTGTCCGAGGTCCCCGGAGTACCGTTCCGGGGGAGCCAGTCTGCTGCACATGCCAGGGTGTGTGGCTACAGGAGAGGGCTCCAGAGTCGCGGTGGGCTGGTCGGGTGCTGCACCTGCAGATGCGATCTTAGAGAGGAGGGGGACCCCCATCTGAGATGTAAGGGTGGTCTTAAACTCCTCTTGGCTGTGTGCGAGTTCCCGGACTCCTTGGCCAAGGCCGGTCACCTGCTCCTCATGCTGCGTGAGCCGGGATGCTTGAGAGCGCAGCGCCGCAGTCAGCTGGTCCTGCCCTGCCGAGTCCATGCTGGCGAGTACTATCACGCAGGAACTCAAGGAGAGGACTCGGATGCAGAGCTCTGGATTAGCTGACAAGGCTTTATTCTTAAAAAATAGCAATGAACAAAAAACGCCTCAATCGAGGGAAAAGCAGGGAAAAAGGAGCTCTGAAAAAGTAAATGACAAAAAGTCTAACAAAAATCACTCTTTCGAGGAATAAACACACTATAAATACCATAAGCTATGAACAATGACTATGAACGATGGCTAACTATGACAAGACTTGTACTCTGGTCGACAGACAAGACATACTCGCACAGGACAAAGGGAGACGCAGACTATAAGCACACATGGAGGGAAATGGGGAACAGGTGGACACAATCAGGAATCAGGGAAGACAATCAGACTGGTGACACATGAGGAAGGGCAAGGCACCTGAAACGAGAGGAGAGTTAATACCAAAATAAAACAGGAAGTCACAAAACAAACATGGAGACAGGACATTAACTCAACTTGACATTACCGATGTGACACATCCCTCCAGAGTACACTGTTATATTGATAACATGACTAAGCAATTTGACTTGTCCATACACAATGATACAAGGACTTGTCATTCTGATGGCATGTTCATTGACACAGATATTTACTTTTTTAGAGATGAACGAAGGATTTTGAGCAAGAGACTGGTTTTTGCAGGTAATCCATGGTGTTTTGTTATTTGTACGAATTGTTCTGAGAAATGCACTTACTGTTTTGCAAATGTTGAGGATGATTCGAGAAAAGCGACTGAGAAAAACTGTAACATGAGAGTGGATAAATATGCTTACTTTATGCAAATGTATGTTTATCATTATTGAAACAATCGAGAACAATAAAATACTGCATGCTCCAAAGATCTGCTGTCAGTTATGATATCAGTTAGGAACTAGTTACATTCACTCACCTGTTCACACACACACACACACACACACACACACAGCACAATAGAATGTAATGAGAGCAAAATACACAGTCTGTCTCTCTTCTTTGCTCACACACACATGCGTTCACTCATGCACTCAAACACACACGCTCATAAACACGTTAAGCGAGCAGGAGGAGGTCTCTATGCATCAGCTGTATGTTTGGTATTTGAGACTGTTGTTATCCTAAACATTACTGCTGCATTGCTTTCTTATTTCCAAACTACAGGGCAGGACAAGGGTCAAACACTACGTGCACACATTAATCACGTGTTTAAAAAATGAACGCAGTTAAAATGAATTATGACAGTTTTGTTAGTTATTGTCTGTCAGGCTTTTTTCTCTCAGTTTAATTACATCAGACTTATTTCTCTTAGAACATATATGTTCCACCTCCTCATTAGATAGATAGATAGATAGATAGATGTTCAGATTAGTCGACAGTGCACAAAACTGAGGAATACAGCAAAAACCATTTCATTTTATGTATATAATAATAATAATAATAATAATAACTTTATTTTGTATAGCGCTTTCCAAGGTCACAAACAATTTGTTGTGATCTGTGGGTGCATCATTAGCATATCTGCAATTGTATATTAGAACTGATCTAATAAAAAGTATTGTGTTTGTATCCAAAGCCTGATATAAATGAATCTTCTGTGTTGTAGACTATTAAAAACACTCAGACACACTGCAGCACTGGGTGATATGTTCCTTTTACCAAAAGAGCGTGGTTACTTTAGTTTGTTCAGAAAACAGCCCCAAAGAACAGTGTCAAGTTATCACTATCTGGAAAGTATTTCTGTCAGGAAGAGTCCACTGTGCAAACATGAGGATGTGCTCCTTTTACAGTTAAATAAATCCTCATTTTGTTCTTGCTTGTTGTAATTGATCAGACTTGATCAAACAAAGAAATGTACTTTATCTGTGTCAGAGGAGGGTACAGAAATACTTTCCAGACAGTGAAAACTTGTGAAAACTTAGTTAGTTTTTGGACAGAGGTCTGAGGCACAGAGGAATACGATATATAAGGGTTAGGATATGCATACAATGCTTGTAAGTACATCAGTTCATTGTTCTTTTAATCTAATATTGAGATTTGTAAGAAAAATATAGAAAATTGCCAGCCTCATCCTTTCTGCACATTAAGCACACTTTTCCTTCCTCCCTCAATATTAGAGCTAAACAATAAGAATATGTTTAAATAAAATAAAAAACATCCGGTGCAAACTCCATGAACTTACCATGTATCCATGACTCATCCTGCATCCAAGCTCATCACAATTAAAAACAAAACAGGACAAAAAAAGACAAAGAATTACAGAGGAAAACATCAGTGTTCATGTTCTGCACAAGTGAAGAAAGAAAATATATTGGATTTATATTTTTCATGGTGCTATTTCCAATTTCCAATCCACTTCCACACTCACAAATGTTATGCGATTTTCAATTGTCTGCTGATGGAGTGCTCTGTTGGGTATCTACACCTCCTTAATCTGTGTTAGATATTATTGGATACTCTTGAATTAATTTTTCTAATTTACATTTTTTTTTTCTTTTTGGGACAGAATATCTGTACTTCTATGTATTTTCATGTGTGTATACAGTGAACCCTTGTTTATCACGGGGGTTATGTTCCAAAAAGAACCCGCGATAGGCGAAATCCGTGAAGTAGTCAGCTTTATTTTTTACAATTATTATACAATACAATACTGTACTATAGAATGAAACCAAAGATCAAAACCTGTTTTCAGGCCCAAGCATTTGTTTAAGAAATAAAAATTTAAACGTTTTCTTACAAATAACTATGATAGTTTTTAGAAATACTGTAAAATAATCATTTTAATAATCAATACGAGGTTGGACACATTGTGACTGACGCTATGTCACAGTTCCTCTGACTGTGCCTCTTCGTCCTGACTCCGCTCCGCTGTAGCGTCTTCTACTGGAGGCTGTGGTGCAGGGGTCTTTTTCTACTGAAGGCTGTGGTGCAGGGGTCTTTTTCTACTGGAGGCTGTGGTGCAGGGGTCTTTTTCTACTGGAGGCTGTGGTGCAGGTGTCTTTTTCTACTGAAGGCTGTGGTGCAGGGGTCTTTTTCTACTGGAGGCTGTGGTGCAGGGGTCTTTTTCTACTGAAGACTGTGGTGCAGGTGTCTTTTTCTACTGGAGGCTGTGGTGCAGGGGTCTTTTTCTACTGAAGGCTGTGGTGCAGGTGTCTTTTTCTACTGGAGGCTGTGGTGCAGGTGTCTTTTTCTACTGGAGGCTGTGGTGCAGGTGTCTTTTTCTACTGGAGGCTGTGGTGCAGGGGTCTTTTTCTACTGAAGGCTGTGGTGCAGGTGTCTTTTTCTACTGGAGGCTGTGGTGCAGGGGTCTTTTTCTACTGGAGGCTGTGGTGCAGGTGTCTTTTTCTACTGGAGGCTGTGGTGCAGGGGTCTTTTTCTACTGAAGGCTGTGGTGCAGGTGTCTTTTTCCGAGAGAAGAACATAGTTATGGGTAGTTGTTGGCGCTTTTTTTTCTTCTGGGCAAGAAGACACTTATAAACAGACATGCCACCCTCGTCGACATTGTGGGTTTTGTCATGGAGAAAATTTGCAAACGTAAATTTGGCGAGCTGTACAGAGACGAGGCACGGAGACTGTTGACATTGGTCTATAGTCCCTTAGCCAATCAGGATGCAGAACACAATGCACTGTAAAAAAAAAAAAAGCATAAAAAAACTGCACTAAAAAAATCCGTGAAACAGCGAAGCCGCGAAAGGTGAACCGTGTTCCCCTGCTGATTTTGTGAGTTTACCCCCTTACAAAGACATGAACAGTCCATCATTTTTATGGTAGGTGTAGTTCAATAGAGAGAGACAGAATATCAACAAAAAATCCAGAAAAAAAACATTAAATAAAGGTTATAAATTAATTTGTATGTGATTGAGTGATTTGATCCCCTACCAACCAGCAAGAATTCTGACCCCCACAGACCGGTTATGTGCCCATGAGGCACTCAAATTAGTCCTTTCCCCTTAGCAAAGTTCTCCTAATCTCAATTTGTTATTTGTATAAAAGAAACCTGTCACAGAATCAATCTCTTTTATTCAAACCTCTCCACCACCATGGGCAAGACCGAAGAGCTGTCAAAGGACGTCAGGGACAAGATTGTAGACTTGCACAAGGCTGGAACACTTGAATGATTCAGACAAGGTGTGATGTGGTCAGATGAGACCAAAATTGAGCTTTAACTCAACTCGCCATGTTTGGAGGCAAAAAAATGCTGAATATGACCCCAAGAACACAATCCTCACTGTCAAACATGGAGGTGGAAACATTCTGTCTTGGGGCTGTTTTTACAGGAAGACTTCATCCCATTGAAGGGCTGATGAATGGGGCCATGTATCATAGAATCTTGGATGAGAACCTCCTGGCCTCAGCCACACTGAACACTGAAGATGGGTCGTGGATGGGTCTTCCAGCATGACAATGACCCTAAACATACGGCCAGGGCAAGAAAGAAGTGGCTCAAGAAGAAGCACATAAAGATCCTGGAGTGGCCTAGCCAGTCTCTGGACCTTAATCCCATAAAAAATCTGTAGAGGGATCTGAAACTGTTGCAAAGCGACAGCCTCGAAACCTTCAGGATTTGGAGAGTATCTGTAAAGAGGAGTGGACCAAAATCCCTCCTGCGATGTGCACAAACCTGGTGACCAGCTACAAGAAATGTGACCTCTGTGCTTGCCAACAAGGGTTTCTCCACCAAGTACTGGTCATGTTTTGCTTGAGGCTCAAATGCTTATTTTACTCAATCAACTACAAATTAATTTATAACCTTTATTTAATTTTTTTTTCTGGATTTTTTTGTTGATATTCTGTCTCTCTTTGTTAAAATAAACCTACCATAAAATATGGACTGTTCATGTCTTAGTAAGGGGGTAAACTTCAGCAAAATCAAAACACTGAGAAAACAAAATCAGCAGGAGATCAAATAAGGATTTCCTCCACTGTATATATATACATGTATATCATTTTTAAAAATGTATTTATTTATTTATTTTTTTTAAACATATTTTACTCAAGAAAATTTGACAGAGAAAGTGTACAATACAAATGCATGTGATACATAGCATTTTCATCTTTTATCTCTTTTTTCCCCGTCCCAGCTCAGGGCCTCAAAGGTCCTTCTGCCAACCCTCCCACACATCCATTCTGCAAAGTATAATTCAAATGTCGGAATGAGACGTGGTGGAAAGAAATAAAAATAAATGAAATGGATAAAGAAGTATAATCAAATCAGATCAAACACCAAATAAAAAAATAAAAATAAATAAATAATAAATTAAAATAAATAGAATAAATTTAAAAAAAGAGCCTAAATAACAAGTACCTAAGCAATACATACATTACTATGGGAGCCAGGACCCTATGTCACCCACCCCCGCACCCATATGTAAGGTGGGGGTGTTGGGCAGCGAGTAGTGGGCGGGCGACAGACAGGCACAGGACCTTAAACAGTTGACAGGACAGCAGAAAGGACTCAAGTGTAGCATTACCGAAGAAAATCCCCCGCAGGGAGCCCATCTACATAGCAGATTAATGGATTCCAACAAGAGTAAAATCTATCAGACGACCCTCTCAAAGACAATTTAACTTTTTCCAATTTTAAGAAGGACATGACATCTCCTATCCAAGATTTAAAAGATGGCGGTAAGGATGACCTCCACTGCAACAGGATTCTCCTACGTGCAATTAGTGAGGTGAAGGCAGTTATATTCAGTTGGATCTTATTCATAGTGTTAATGTTCTCTGGTCTACCAAAGATAGCAATGTGAGGGGATGGTGAAATTTGGATCTGAAATATTTCAGAGATGGTTTTAAAGAACCCTTCCCAGAATCCAACCAGTTTGGGGCACAGCCAGAACATGTGAGCCAAGTCACATGGGGAGAGAGAGCACCGATTACATTTATCCTCTACTGTGTCAGGGTAGATCTTAGCAAGTTTGGCTCTGCTATAATGAGTCCTATGTAACACTTTAAATTGAATAAGACTAAGTCGAGCACAAGAAGAGGATGAATTCACAGCTTCTAAAGCCTTCCCCCAGAACTGATCAGAGAATTTAATCTGCAAATCATTCTCCCAATTGGCTTTAATTTTTTCAATCATGGATTTGTTGGTTGGTAAAACAAGTTCATAAAGATAAGAAATGTGCCCCTTCGGTAAGGGCGCAGCATAAAGTATATGGTCCAGACCACTGGGAGGTGGTATTTGGGGGAATAATGGGGAGTGAGCCCTGGCGAAGTCCCGCAGTTGAAAATATCAAAAAAAGTCGGAGGAATTCAACCTAAAAGTGGCACGCAACTGATTGAAACTAGCAAAAGATCCATCTATGTACAGGTTTTTCAAACATCTTAGGCCTCTTTCAGCAAAAATCATGAACTTTGGGTCAATCTTAGCCGGCAAGAAGAGGTGGTTGTTGCAGATAGGGGTCGATTGTGGAAGGGTAACCTATTCATTTTTTTTAAGTAAAAAAATAAAAAATAAAGAGGAGCAAGTGTGGAAACAGCAGACTGATTTCTCCTTCTCAATGCAGACCGTTTCTTCGCCGAAATAATATGGATTCATTTCAAGGCAGGATTAGCAACATGCTGTTTCTGTAAAAGAAAGCTCATTGGAGCTCTAATTAAACTGTAACTCAGTAGCAGATCTGTTACGAACAGCCATTATTTCAATAGACTGGTTTATGTTATGAAGCATCTCCACAGATTCATATGTGTTGGTGAATGGGTAAAAGATACCATCTGAACTGAGCTTGTGAGGTGGGAAGAGCAGGAGAGGAATACATATGCAGAATGTTAAGCATATATGCCTATGTCAAATCATCATATTAATAAACCCACTGACAGCTCCCCTATGGAGGACTTTCACTGGGATGCATCATGTTCTAGCCCACAAGAAAGACGTTCAAACTCAATTAGGGTTGCATTTCTGGTCTCATATGTTGCTCAGTGAATAGCATTCCAAAAATACTGTCCTACTCATTCATTTAAGAAGCAACTCTGATAAGACAAAGC
Source organism: Scomber japonicus (assembly GCF_027409825.1). Taxonomy (NCBI): domain Eukaryota; kingdom Metazoa; phylum Chordata; class Actinopteri; order Scombriformes; family Scombridae; genus Scomber; species Scomber japonicus. Next base: position 1,288,455 of record NC_070583.1, on the reverse strand, counting down.
GAAGATGAGAGGAGTCAGGACAGAGGAGAAATCAGGGGAGACGCTGTCATATCTGCTGAGCTGAGAGGAAACTGACTGAAAGTGGGATTTATATTTGGCAACAGGCCAGGGTCAAGGCTAAGGAGGTGAATGTGTCCCCTGGGGCGACTTCTGGACAGAGGTAGGGAAGGGGAGGAGTGGAAGAAAACCAGAGTGAGAGTAATAATTCCCACGAGGCTTTTAGGGCGAAAGCTAAGTGCACTGGTGTTGTCAGAGGGAGAGAAAGCTGATTTTAGAAGACTCAGAAACAGGACTGTTGGGGGACAGATAGAGTCCAAGTTAACAACCCATTATCAGCAAAGGAGATACTGATTTTAAATGTCCTGTTCTCACATTCTAAAATATGTTATATTTTGCCTTTTTAATGAAACACAAAAAGGAAAATAATTTACAATGACAGAATAGTTTCATGTTACTTAGAACAACACCTTCATTTCATCCAGTCATTCTGAAAGTGCTATTACATCACACTTAGGCTACTTGTGGTTTGACTGCTCATCACATTATATTCTTTCTGCTTTTCTATAAACCCAAATCCACAAGGCAAGCACTACACCCAAATTAATACAATTTACAGCTAATATATGGTAGATGATATGACAATGATTCTAAAATAGTGGCTGATGCAACACACATGTTGCAGGTGGAGCATTATCTTGAAAAAAAAAAGATAAACAAAAAAACCTAGAGATATTCAGAACAAATGGTAAAGTGATAGTAGAAGATAAGAACCCTGAGTCACAATGAAATGATTTTGCTCTATTTGAGGTCTGTTCTAATACCTACCTGTGTCTCTCACAAATATCAACAATGTTAATGTATGTATCTGAAACTGCAAAAGTGCAAAATGAGTGCGGAGGGATTATACTAAAATTTGTCTCACACTACCTTGATGACCTCGCTTGTGTCCCATTCAATCACATAGACGTTCCAGTGAATTTTTGGAGACTGGAGCAAATACATACTGGCATATGCTGTATGAAACAGCAACTCCCTGTAAGAGTTTGCAGGCAGTGACTGTTGTCCTTGATAACCCAATACCTGCTATGAAGAAGCTGTGTGGCCCTCCTGCCATGGACTCTGGTTGTGTTATGGCTGATGGTTGGATGTCATCAATGACTGGGGAAATGATCAACAATAGTACAGAGCAGCTTACAGCTACAGCTAATGCTCCATTGGACCTCAGGACAATTACATGTAGTGTTGTGGTGAGGAAAGGATGTTGCCTGAAGTCAGTGCCAGACTGCCACTTAACCTTGCTTGGCATAAGCTACTGTGAAACATGAGCGAAAGAATACTGGCATAATTAGAAATGGCATGAGTAGTAGTATACAAGCCATCATTACTAAGTTTGATCTGTGCCTGGATGCCAATACTCTCTGTGACTATTTGAAAGAAAAATATAAGATAAAACGTTATTGTTCATTTAAACAGAAATATGTCTTGCATTTCCTATGGTCTAACAATCCACATAACTGAAAACATCAAATCTTCACATAGACAGACATGGTTGCATCATGTAATGCATGTGGCCTGCGTGTAGGGTACAATGCTGCAGATGAAACAGGATGTTTGGTGGTTGAGACACTTTTGGAAGAGTGTAACATTCAGTGACTTCAACAGACCTGCCAAACAAAATCTGGATAAAATGAACATACTACATAAGAATGTTTATGGTGCTGGAGTCCAACACTGATCTCAGTACAAAAATAGTTAAAGGTTGCATACCTGGTGGAGTGGCAACACTTTGGAATAGTAAATATGACCCACTGGTGAAGATGGTAAGACTGAGTGTTGATTTGGCTATTGGGTTTGGCTATTTTATTAGGTTGTAATAAAATTAAGTTTATGGTCATAAATATCTATAATGAGTCCTATCAGTCTGTTTTATCAGTCTGGTTCAACTTGTGTTTTTGTCATGTTGGATTTAATGGTGACAGGGATCCTATTTGTCGCAATTCTATAATGACAGCAATCTTGTTTTATCCAGCATAATGTTCTTGCCTGATAATTACATTATATAATATATATTATATTAGTGAAGGTTGGCACACAACCAATATTTTATTCAGTTTTTTATTTCTTATTTTATTTTATTTATTTATTAAAAAATGTAATGTATAAAATGTGAGTATGTCATTAATCTGTGAAAAAGTGGGAAAGATATGTTGAGGAGCTTCTAATATCTTCTATTGATTTTGTGGAATGATCTGTGCTCGGGTGGATCGACTTGATGGTCCAGGTGTACTCTGAGAGGTGGAAGTTAAACAGCAGCCACATACTGAGTAATAAAATAAAAAAACGTCAATACATACTTTTTTTCATATACCAATGATTTAAAATGGGTATCTTAGATTAGATTAGATAAAATGCAAGTGTTTTTTTAATGCATTTAATGTTGAATCAAATTAAGCAGTCAACTTAATGAAATTCCCTTTGAAGATTAAAACTTTGGATTGATGCATCATCTTCAGATCTTGGTAGCTGATCCTGGTGTAATGCTGTCTGTTGCTGACAGGATATTTCCTAGCTTTGGAAGGTCACTGTCCATGGTCACTGCAGAATAATAACCATTATGACTTCTGGAAAGAGGTCACAGAATATCAGAGTGCACCCCAACAGAGAAACCTCTCCAATGATGGCTCTGATGTGCTCATCCATGGCTGTTGTCTTGTCAGTTTCATGGCCCCTCCCCATGGTTCTCTTTGTATGTCTAGCAGCATTTTTTATTTCACTAAGAATTCTTTCCTCTGCCTGGTGATCCCACTGCTTATGCTTGGAAATGAGTCTTTTACTTAATTAAACTTAATAGTGTTTTTGTCTGCAGATGTTTGTTTTTTGCTACTTTATGTGGCATTTCTTTTTCTTTCTTCTTTTTGTAGTCAAATTGCTGTGGCTTGTCGGTTTGGTGGTTTGTACACAGCATCTAGGTCTGCTGCCCTTATATAGTTTTAGGTTTCCTTATGCTAATTGAAAATTGCCTGGCATGCACATCCGATTTATGATCAAACCCAATTCCCATACATACAACACAACATGGATAAGAATGGCATGTAGGATTTTTTCCAAATAAATCATTTAAAATAAATAATTACTGCTTATTCTACAAATAAATGTGTTTTGAATGATCAAGAACGAGCCATATAAAACATGATGATGGCGACAAGAACAACAACACACAGGGCTTCAGCTACCTATACATTCTGTCAAATCTCTCTTGCTAAACCCCTTCGAAAGGAGAACTTTAGGGGAAAAACTCTGTGTTAAAGAACTTGGACCAGAGAAGCCCGTTCTGAATTTAACACAGCAGACAAAGGAGAAAGGTAAAACGTACCAGAGGAGCTTCTCTCTGAACTGGTATGACAGGAAGGCTTGGCTAACTGGATGTAATTTTGCAAATGCAGTATTCTGCTTCCCGTGTTTACTTTTTAAAATGCTGGGGACAGATACTACATGGACTGTAACAGGAGTTAGAGACCTAAAACATTTATCCGAGCGCATTAAAAAACATGAATGCTCGAAGGTGCACATAAACAACACTGTCAAGCTAGCTACGCTAGGCAGGACTAGCATAGCTGCGTAGCTGGATGAAGGACACAGGATTGCGGTGAGGAAATACAACGAAGAGGTGGATAAGAACAGTCACATTTTATCGAACATCATTGATTGTGTGAAATTCTGTGGAGCTTTTGAGCTGGCATTGCGAGGCCACGATGAGACAGCGTCCTCCAACAACCCTGTTCGGGGATTAGTTGATCTTGTTGTGTCACTGGACGGTGTGTTAGAGGAGCACCTGAAGACCGCCACTGTCTTTAAAGGCACCTCAAAGACAGTTCAAAACGAACTTTTGGACTGCATGCTGTCTGTAGGATGTAAAAAGGGCAGATTATCTGGCTATCGAGGCAAATGAAACAACAGACACTGCCACTCATTGTCAGCTGGTGCTTGTGCTATGTTACATTGACAGCCTGAATAAAGTCCTAGAGCGTTTTTACAAGTTCATCCAGCTTCCAAACGTGACCGCTGACACAGTAGCCACTGCTGTGTTGGAAAGGCTAAACACTTTTCTTCCAGAGGGACAACAGAGGAAATTAATCACCCAGGTCTATGATGGAGCTGCTGTGATAAGAGGAGCCACAGGTGGAGTGCAGTGCAAGGTTCAAGACGTGTACGGGAGTGCCCACTACGTTCACTGTTACGCTCATCAGCTCAACCTAATTAAGGCAGCATGCCAACATCCCACATCACCAAGGTCGGTGCTTTTTTTCAGATCTGGGTGGATTTGCTGCGTTTTTCTCCAGGTCATCTAAGTGAACTGCTGTGCTTGATAAAGTGGTGGCACACAGACTTCCTGGAGCTTAATCAATAAGGTGGAACTTTCACAGTCATGTTGTTAACACCATTTTTGAGCACAAGGACAACCTCCTGAAGTGTTTTCAGACCATCAGAGAGGACAGTGAATTTGATGCAACAACTGTGAGAGAAGCTGGGGATTTTGAGAGGATGCTGGAAGATGAAGATTTGAGTTTTTTCCTTGCATTTTTTCGCAAGATCATGGCACATGTAGACATGCTGTTTAACCAGCTGCAAAAGAGGAACATCGACTCTGTCTACATCACAGGAGTTATTCAGAGGTTGACCAACAGCATACATGCTATCAGGTAGGCTATGTCATTTTTCACATTGACTGATAAATGTTTATGAAAAGAACAAACACTAATTACATGTCTGAACATAGAATAACTCATAGTTCTAATAATAATAACTAAGACATTTTTCACAATTTTAAAGACGAAAATGAATCCAGTTGGGATGAGCTAGTAGAAATGTATTAATGTAGTGACAATACACAGAGCTGGACTAATTTTATATCTCCAGCAGGTTGGTTTCTGAAACCGTAATTGTGCACAGTGACTTATGAATCATCTGCTTTGTATCAGGGACTCCGTTCCTCTATCTGTGCAGCAGCCATCCACAAAGAAATGGAAGGCACTAGGCCAAGAGGTAAGCTGTAACATTGTTCTATATACAGGACATGAGGTGTTTTACCTTTGGTATCTTTGTTTGTCTTAAATTCCTGTATAAAACAGTTAGCCTATCCATTTAAATATTTTGAACTATTCACCATACAGCTACTGAAGAAAGCAAACACGCCAAAATGTTTAGATGTAGTTATTTCATATTTATGATATTTAACAATAAGCTGTCCTTGTCTTTCATACAATTATATGGTCAGCTTGTAAGGATATACTAATGATATTTACATGGTGAGATATGAACATTTAATTCAACTGTTTATTATGTGTAGTAAAATGATGATCATTTCATAGGTATGTGATACCATTCTGAGTCATGCCAAGGAGAGGTTCTCTTTCACCAAGCACCTCATCAGTGCCACTCTGCTGCAAGGAGACTTGTTCCCCCAACACAGCGCAAAGTTCCCTGATTCAGTGCTGGAAACCACTGTGGAAGCCTACCCCACACTGGACAAGGCCAAACTGAAGACAGAATTGTCCCTGGTCTATGAAAATGAGTTCAAGGCTTGCAGTGGTGCACTGGCTCTCTTCCAAGTTTTCATGGAAAACAACCTTCAGGACACATTCAGTGAGACTTTAAGTCTTTTAAAGATTCTCATGACCACACCGATGACCACAGCAGAATCAGAGAGGTGCTTCTCTACTTTAAAGAGGATAAAAACATTCCTTAGGAACACCATTGCAAAAGACCGCCTGAACGCACTGGCTATGCTCTCCATGGAGAAAAACCTGATACAGAACATTCCTGACTTTGACACCAAAGTCATTGAGAAGTTTGCCACTCAGAAAGACAGAAGAGCAAAGTTCATGTACAAATAAGAGCATTCACTCACGCACTCACTCACACACTCTCAAACTCCCTCATTCATACACTCACTCACTCACAAAGTCACTCACTCTCAAACTCCCTCACGCACACACTCTCAAACTCAATCACTCACACACTCTCAAACACACTCACAAACACTCACTCACAAATTCACTCACTCTCAAACTCCCTCACACACACACACACACACACACACACACACACTCTCAAACTCACTCACTCAATCACACACACTCACAAACACAATCACTCACAAACACACTCGTACACACATATAAACTCAGTCACTCACTCTCAAACTCCCTCACACACTCTCAAACTCACACACTTACTCAAACACACTCTCAAACTCACTCACTCACTCTCAAACACACTCACACATACACTCACTCACACTGAAACTCACTCACACACTCTCTCACTCATTCACAAACTCACTCTCAAACTCCCTCACTCACACACTCTCAAACTCCCTCACTCACTCACTCTCAAACTCCCTCACTCACACACTCTCAAACTCCCTCACTCACTCACTCACTCTCAAACTCCCTCACTCACACACTCTCAAACTCCCTCACTCTCAAACTCACTCACTCACTCTCTCAAACTCACTCACACACACTCTCAAACTCACTCACACACACTCTCAAACTCCCTCACTCACACACTCTCAAACTCCCTCACTCACTCTCTCAAACTCACTCACACACACTCTCAAATTCACTCACTCACAAACACACTCGCTCAATCACACACACTCACTCACAAACACAATCATACACACACATAAACTCACTCACTCACTCACACTCTCAAACTCCCTCACTCACTCTCTAACACAGACACTCTCAAACTCACACACTCACTCAAACACTCACTCACTCTCAGACACACTCAACTCAACTCAACTCAACTTTATTTATATAGCACTTTAAAACAACCACAGCTGAAACAAAGTGCTGTACATAAATACATAAAAACAACACAGGAACATAAAACAATTAGCAGGAAATAAATACTAAGATAATTGTTTATTGTTTTTAAAACAAATTAAAAACAATAAAACAATAATTAACACAAACAAACCACAAAACACTAAAACAGGAACATAGTATCATGCTGGGTTGAAAGCCAAGGAATAAAAATGGGTTTTAAGACGAGTTTTAAAAACAGACCGTGAGGACCCTTGTCTAATATTTAAAGGAAGCTCGTTCCATAGTTTAGGAGCAGCTACAGAAAATGCTCTATCCCCTCTGAGCTTTCGCTTTGACCTCGATACTCACACATACACTCACTCTCAAACACACTCACTCACACACTCTCAAACTCACACACTCACTCACAAACTCACTCACTCACAAACACACTCACACACTCTGAAACTCACTCACTCACTCACACTCACACACAGTCACAAACACAATCACTCACAAACACACTCTCAAACTCACACACTCAAACATACACTCACGAACAAACCCACTCACTCTCACACACTCTCAAACTCACACACTCAAACATACACTCACGAACAAACCCACTCACTCTCACACACTCTCAAACTCACACACTCAAACATACACTCACAAACAAACCCACTCACTCACACACTCTCAAACTCACTCACTCACTCACAAACACTCACTCACTCATACACTCACTCACAAACACACTCACACACTCTGAAACTCACTCACTCACTCACAAACACTCACTCACTCATACACTCACTCACACACTCTGAAACTCACTCACTCACTCACACACACTCACAAACACACTCTCAAACTCCCTCACTCACTCTCACACACACACACTCTCAAACTCACACACTCAAACATACACTCACAAACAAACCCACTCACTCTCAAACTCACTCACTCACACATACACTGACCCACAAACACACACACTCACACAATCACTCACAAATATACTCATACACACACTCAGTCACATATACAACTCAGTATTTACACACAGTCCCCAGGTTTCAAGGGAGTGAGACATAAATGCCGATTAGACTCCAGTTGGTACATTTCATTTTCCTATGCCAGTTTTTCTGTGTATAGTTAATATATATATATATATTACAACCCACTGGGTCTGTGTTTGTTTCCTTAAACTTAATATCACTGTTAGCTTGTCGGTGTTTGTTTCCTTAAACTTACAGTTTTTCACAGTTGCTAACACCCAAAAAGCAAAACTTTGGCACAATTTGCACAACCTTCACTTCATGTACCAATTGCTCGACCCAAGTTGGCACTACTTCACACTCCCTTATCTGCATTAGAGTCTGACTTTCCTTCTTTACACTCTGATGTCAATTACAAATCACCTTGCTGTCAAAACACTACACATAATTTTCGGTTGTTGCACACACTTCTCAAGTAAAATCTCAAAGCATCAACCTATAACACACAAATATTCAAAACACTACACACAATGTTCAGTCGTTGAACACACTTCTCAAATAAAATCTCAAAGCATCAAACTACAACACACAAATATTCAAATCTCTAAACTTTCAGGTCTGTTGAGCAATTTGCAATCAGGACTGCCGTATAAAAGTGCCTTGAGCCTCTGTTTTGTTTGGTGAACAATGGAGAACATTGGAGAGAACCAGAAAAGGAGAGAGGTAAGAGTGAGAGGAGGAGGAGGAGGAGGACAAGGGGAAGGAGGAGGAGGAGGACAGAGAGGAGAAGGAAGAAGAGGAGGACGAGGAGGGGGTCAAAGGGGAGTAGGAGGTAGAGGAGCAGGAGGGGGACAAAGAGGGAGAAGAGGAGGAGGACAAGGAGAAGGAGAAGGAGGAGGAGGAGGAGAAAGAAGAAGGAGAGTTACCATCTCTAATGAGATACGGGCAACCGTGGTAGACCATGTTCTCAACCATGGTTTGAGCATGAGGGAGGCTGGCCAGAGCGTCCAACCCAACCTCAGCCGCTACACAGTTGCTGCCATCATAAGAACCTTCAGGGTGGAGAACAGGTACGAAATCTATTTGCCTTGTTTACTGTAATACTGTATATCAATAGAATACAGTGTACTCACAGTATTTGCATTTTGCAGGACTGAAAGAGAACCACACCGTGGAGGAAGAGCACAGATTTTCACAGAGGAGCAGGAGACAGATGTTGTAAATATTGTTTGTGAGAACAATACAATCACGCTCCGGCAACTACAGTCTAGGATCCTGGCTGACCATGGCACTTTCAGGGACATCCACACTGTCAGCCTATCAACATTAGATAGAATCCTCCGCAGGAATCATGTAAGGATGAAGCAGGTCTACAGGGTCCCATTTGACCGTAACACAGACCGCATCAGAGAGCTCCAGCGAGAGTTTGTGCTTGTAAGTCCCATACTTTCAGCACTGACACATGCATGTATTGTACCTGTAATCCAATATTACTGTAAGTGTATTTACATGTATTTTCTATATTGTCTCACTATAGCCCACTGTATTGAAGTCTCTGTGTCCATACTGTAACTCAAACTTTCTCATGTTGTCTGTGTCAGCGGATCCAGGAGCATGACACCGCAATGGAGGTGAATGAGTACATTTTCATTGATGAGGTTGGGTTCAACCTCGTGAAGAAGAGGCGCCGGGGCAGAAATGTCATTGGCCAGCGGGCCATTGTTGAGGTCCCCAGCCAGCGTGGTGGCAACATCACGATGTGTGCGGCCATGAATCATCATGGCATCCTCCACCATCATGCCCACCTAGGGGCCTATAATACTGCCCGTCTCCTTGCCTTCCTGGATGGCCTGCATGACCTGCTAATACCACCTGGTCGGATGGATGTCCCACATCGGATCCATTATATTGTCATCTGGGACAACATCAGTTTCCATAGGGCTGCTCTAGTGCGTGGGTGGTTCAAGGACCACCCACGCTTTTCCACTCTATTTCTTCCACCTTACTCTCCTTTCCTTAATCCAATAGAGGAATTCTTTTCAGCATGGAGGTGGAAGGTGTATGAACGGAACCCACAGGGCCGGGTCCCACTGCTCCAGGCCATGGGGGAGGCTTGTGGCGACGTCAGTGTGGAGGCCTGTCAGGGCTTCATTCGCCACTCAAGGCGATCCTTCCAACGCTGCCTAGACAGGGAGCACATTGCCTGTGATGTCGATGAGGCCCTCTGGCCTGACAGGAACCGGAGGCATGATGGCTAATTTTTTTTGTGAGGGGGGGACGGTTTACTGTACTGTACTGTTCTGTGTGTGCTAAAATAACTTTTTTTGGTTGCATATTTGTGTGCTGTTTTATGTTTGACTATACAAAAGTAGGCCTACAGACATTTTACAAAAGGAGAAAAGGCACATTTTCCAAAGTCATTGTCATTCATATGGTGTGTTCTGTTTCTATAATTGTGTTTTCAGTTTTGCACCTAAGTGTGCTGTAAATGCTTGGTAGTGTGCAGACAAATGCTTAGTTGTGTGTACTCAATGAATGGTATGTGTGTGTCATTTGAAAAAATGGCTGTGTGTACCAAATGAAAACACGAGTTCCATTTTGTGAACAGGTAAGAGATTGGATGGAAAAGAGTCGTCTTGCAAAGGGAGTGTCAGGTTTAGCATTTTGTGTGTGAGGTTTTCAGATCTGTGTGTTCAGTTTGAAAAAAGCTGTTATTGTTTTGAGAAACGGATGTTAACAATTGTGAAAAACTGTAATATCACCGTTAGCTTGTCTGTGTTATGTTAGCGGGAGGTACAGAGAGAGCTACAGGTGTGTTCAGGGCCGAAATCAGACGGACACAGCGGTTCCGGCCAGTTGTCCTGCAGTAAGCAACGCTGCAGACGTTGGTTGAACATTAATATTCATCGCTGTAAATGTGTGCGGGATGTTCCCGCATTATAAGTGTTGGATTTGCAGGAATCAATTACATTGTGCCCAACACGCGCAATCCCGCACTGAAATTCAGGCACTTTAGACAGGAAATTGTTTTTCCTGTTTTTCACTTGTGCTCATAGACTGTATAAAAGAAATGGACATAACATCCGTGACGTCACCCATTGGTTTGTGGACTGCTGCTCGGAAGCCAATAGTTTCGAATCTAGGCAGCGCCAACTTGAAAATTTCAAGTGCATTCTGGGAAAAATAAAAACACAGATTCTACTTATATGGGCATGAGGCGGGGGAATGGGCGGGGCCATGGGCGGAGCGGGGAGGTTGGGAGGGCTTGATCTCGAGGACAATCAACCTGTCAATCATGACGTAGCCACGCCGTAATGCATACCCTGCTTTATCGTCAAATATAAAATCAAGGAGGCCAAAATGTCCCAAATGAACATCATACTGCATTGAAGAAGGCTTTAAACTAGCGATTGAGACCATAAACACATTGAAAATGTTTACTGAGGTTAGAATTCAAGTGAGAAGTTGGTGAATTCTCCATTGACTTGTATAGAGATTGAAGTCCTTTTGACACCAAAACCCCCTAGTGGCCTTTTGATAGAATGCAGTTCTAAGTTACTTACGTGTTGGCCTCATTTCAGAGGACCGGAACTCCCCACCTGCTTGTGCTACATTAATCTCATAAGATGCAAGGAAATACAATATCTTGACCATTTTCTCACTGATGCTTTGAATGATGACAGATATGTATCAGCAGTGTTTGTTTTAAACTATATACTCAGGCCAATATGTTGCTTTGCAAATTCAGTAAGTGTTCTGTCAGTGTAAAAGGTTCAATATTTGGTATTGTTGTTGTTTTTTGCATACCTCTGTATCCAGCTCATCTTTGGTGTTACTAAACAAAAAGTAGTATGTGAAGGCTCATGGTGGCCTACAGTGATAATACGAGGTTGCTGCTTCAGGTTCCCAGATGATATAGTGCCAGTGAACTGTTTGTATTCTCTGTTGTTCCTACATGTGAGCATGGGCGGTTTGTTGATAAGGGCGATGCACCACCAATGGGGAAAAAGGAGGGATTTTTTAAAAATCATATTCTTCCACAGTGTTAAGCCCTATTCACACCTCCGGAGCCGGACGAAATTTACCTGTCCGGTACAAACGTTGTCTCCGGAGCTAGCCTTCAAACCTCCGTCCGGTTTCAGCGTTGTTGTGGATGTGACGCGATACAATCTCTAGAGGGCAGTGGCGGGTTGCAAATTGCCGGCAAATTACTGGCATCAACAATCGCAAACATGGCGTCGGTAGAGGAGGTGATATTGCTGTCCTTATTAAGAAAAAGGCAAAAAAGGCGCAAAAACTATAGTAGTCGGCGATGGCATGTCAGGCCATTGAATTTGGATCGTCATGTAAATGGCAAGTTTTTTTCTTTAGTTTTGCCAATGCGAGATATGGATGATGAACGCCACTTCCAGTATTTTAGGATGTCTGCTGCAACTTTTGACGAATTGCTACGACTAGTAGCCCCGCAAATCCATCATGCCGCGTCCCACAGAGGGCCTGTGAGTGATGCACTGCGGTCACGCCATCCTCACTTCAATTTTCGAAGGTGCGTCTACATCGTCTGTACGGTAGCGCTCCTTCATGCTGCATTCAAGTACACCTCGTTAAAAAGGGACTCCATTCGTTGGCTCTGTGTAACAGATCCTATGGTGAATACTGATGCTTTACTGAGGTGTTCGTGTTTGTATTTTTGTTAAAATGAAAAAGTTAAAATAAAATACTAAAAAAAAGGGGACTCCATTCGTAGATTCAAGTGCACCTTCCTGCAGCGGGAATCTTTATTATATTATATTAATATATATTTTTGTTTTCAGTTGCTGAAATCACTGAAATAAACTCTGTAACATCCCTGTTGTATTTATTGATGATTTTCTTTAATGATCCAAACCACATGATGAAAAAATGTAAGCTTTTTCTTTTTCTTTTTTTGTGGGGGGGGGGGGGGTGTATGTATATATGTGTAGGTGTATACATGCATGTGTATTCACTGTATGTGTGTGTGTGTGTGTGTGTGTGTGTACACTATATAAATATTTATACTTGATTAAACAAATTAAAAACAAAGTGCCAATTTAAAAGATTCATAATTGTTTTCTGGGAACTCCACTACATCCTTGTTCTACCTCTCATTGACTACCACTGTGGTGAATTTCAAGTCATTTGACTGTAGCATTTTGAAATAATGCCTTCTTGAAATCATCATCTATATGCGCTAGACGACAAAAAGTGCCAAATTAAAATATTCATAAAAAATCAAAATCAAATTGTTTTCTGGGAAGTCAGATACTCCCTTGTTCTACCTCTCATTGACTACCACTGTGGTGAATTTCAAGTCATTTGACTGTAGCATTTTAAAATAATCACACACAAAATCACCAAAAAAGAATATGTTTAGAATATGCTTTCTATGTAACAATGTACTGTTTTTGATTCTATGACTTTAATATATTACTTATTTAAATAATGGAGATTAGTAATTAATTATCATATATGTCTCACATTTTAAAATACACATTTAAGCTATTTCCCATGTTTGTACATATGTAATATATACATTTAATATTAATCAATGTACATGTATACAAATTGCCTCTGTTATATTGATATTGTTGTCTTGCATTACTGTTGTAAACTATTCGTCATCTAAAATTATGGAAACCTCCAAGCCCTATATAAAAAATAAAGGTTTGATGATGATTAGTATAATTGACCACAAAGTATTATTGGAAAGTGGCTACATTACAGGGTTCACTTTCATGCTGCATTACTGAAATGGAGTATTTCAAATCACGATGGACCTAATGGACTGTACCAGGAGATGTAAGTAAATGTCATTGTTATAATATTTATTTTTCAGAGAAGTTAGATATACCTACAGTCTATAGGCTGTAGTACAGGCTATAGGCTACATTAAGTGGTGGAAGAAGTTTTGGGACACCCCATGCATTTTTGAAATATGCCAGTAAGAATGATTCTTAAGTCTTCACGGCTATTTTCTTTTAGTATAATCAAAGCCAAAATACCTAATAAATCTTTAAAAGACTTGATCAAACTGTAAAGTGATTTCCATACTTTCCATAAAAACCCATCTTCCATTTAGAGTATTGGGTCATTTTGGTTCTATTGATCCGTTAATGAGGGTCATACTTTTGTTGTTGTTGCCGTGCTTGGTGTCTATTTAAAGCCAGCACATTTGAAAGCTCCTCAGAGACAAAACACAGGACATATGAAACCTGAGGAGGAGGAGACACATTTTACCTCCAGGGAGTTTGTGGACATTTTTAAAAGTGTTCCAATTTCTTTTTTACACCGTACTGTACATTCACACAGGTATTGGATATATTAATTATAGGCTGTATACAGTTAATTTAATATGGATTTTGGCCTACTTTGGGTTTTTGAAAACAGTCTTAATCCAGTATGATCAAGTTACAATAAGTCATTTTTTTTGTTTTAGCCTAAATGCGCTGTGTTGCATTAACTCTTTTACAAAACAAGGTTACACTTTTTTGTGTTATTTTCTACCTAGCCTAGCCTAGCTCTCCAGAGGCCTCACATACACACGCCTATACAGGGTAATCGCTAGGGATTTTGGGCCCCATGAAAGAGTCACATCGGGCCCCACCACCAGGGCACACCAACCATGTGCAATTGCTGTAACCACAACTCTACAACCCAAGGCTCCCTCAACTGGATTGGACCATTTCTTATAAAGCAGGGTTTCATTGATTTAAAAATGATTACAATGTAAGATATTCTTTTAATGTCTGTAAATGATGAATGATGACATGATAACAATAATTTAAAAAAAAACATCTGATCATTTTTAGGGCCCCTGTCAGTCACGGGCTCTCAGAATCATATTAACTTTTCATGGCCTTACAGCGCCCCTGAGCCTATAAATTTATTCATATAAATCACAAATATGTCTCATAACTGCTCATAATCTAATCATATATAATATTTAATTGGGACATTTTTTTTAATTTTTTTTTTTACAACTTTATTTATCATTTTTCAATATTGAAAACATTCAAATAATTGTTTACATATTTCTTACAAAAGTTGTGACCCCGCCCCCCGCCCCATCCAGGTGATATCCCCATCAAACACACACACATCAGACAGATAACCAAAAACATAGAGGGAGTACAATAATAATAATTGCAAAACAAAACAAACAACAAAAATAAACACACTTGGACAGAAAGGACTCGGACTAATCTGTGTCGGACATTGTGGTAGTTACACCAATAATCTGGACCTCCAGTATAAGAAACAGGAATCAACAGTCAAAGTATGAGCAAAAATAATTTGTCAAAGCAAAATCTGAAAAAAATCATCCGTTTCAAATCACATAATTTAGGATTAATCAAGTACACTTGGGTGATAGCCAGAGAGAGAAAGGAAGATAAATTAATTAATGAATAAAAATAGCAGGTCAGGCAAAAGGCAGGCTCTTGATATGGGTTATGAACTGTGACCAGGTTCTGTCATACTTGTCCTCCAATCCACGTACTGCATACCTGGTTTTTTCTAAGGCCAGTCCCAACATTACCTCTCTGATCCAGTGAATATAGGCAGGAGGGTTCTTCCCCTTCCAGTTCAATAGTATCAAACGGCGGGCATGTAATGATGCAAAGGCAACTGCGTTCTTGTGGAGGTGGGACAACTTTAACTCTTCCTTTACTACACCGAAGATAGCTATTAAAGGGTCAGGCTGCAATGTTTTACCAGGTATAGCTGAAAGTGATTGAAAGACTGAAGACCAGAAGCCATACAAAGATGGACATGACCAAAACATGTGTCCCAAAGAAACGGAAGAGTGTTGACATCTAGGACAGTTTGGTTCAACGTTAGGGTATAATTTTGCCAGTCTGTCATTCGAATAATGCAACCTGTGAACAACCTTAAACTGAATCAAGCCATGTCTGATACAAAAAGAAGATGTGTGTATACGCTGTATAGCATTTTTCCAGGTGTCTTCTGGTATTATTTCTCCAACTTCTCCTTCCCATGCTGTCTTGATTTTGTCCCACGTATGGGGGCAACTATCCAGAATTAATGTGTATATTTTTGATATTGCTCTTTTGTTGAACGGATTTACATTAAGGACAGTGTACAGTAAGTCTTTGAGGGGTGGAGATGGATACCCTGGAAAAAATTTAGAGGCAAAACTCCGGGCCTGAAGATATCGGAAATAATGAGACTTCGGTAAACTATGGTCTTCACATAAAAATTGAAATGAGGCAAAACCATCATCAGTAAAAAGGTCTTGAAAGTAGACCAGGCCGCTTCTGCGCCAGATTGCAAAAGCCCAATCTATCCGAGATGGAGCAAAAAGATGATTAAACATTATTGGGGAAAAACTACATATATTTTTCAAATTAAAATGCTTTCTGAACTGACCCCAAATCTTAATTGAATTTTGGACCACCGCATTTGAGTTCAGTTCAGATGCTTTGATATTCAGCGGGAGAGGGGCCGTTAAAACTGAGATTGGGGAGATTGGCAATGTAGCTCTGAGTTCCATATCAGCCCAGATCGGACCTTCCTTATCTGCGAACGTGGTGATCCAATAAGTCAGCTTGACAATATTAGCTGCCCAATAGTAAAATAAAAAATTAGGCAAACCCAGGCCACCGTCAGTCTTAGCTCTCTCCAGGCTTGCCTTCTTAGTACGTGCAGGTTTTTTATTCCATATGAACGAGGAAATGAAGCGATCTAGCTGGGCAAAATATGATTTAGGGAGAAAAACGGGAATCATTTGGAATAAATAGAGAAACCTGGGCATTACAGTCATCTTCACTGCATTTATCCGTCCTGCCAGTGAGAGTGGCCGACCACCTGTCCAAGTCAGTCTTGGTACGGTCTAAAATTGATCTTGCTACTTTTATCCCCAGGTAAGTGAATTTATCATTTTCAATTTTGAAGGGAAAATTTTCATACGTCATCTGTTTTGCCAGATCATTCAATGGAAATAATAAAGATTTTGACAAATTGACTTTATATCCTGATATGCTGCTGAATTTTTGCAACCAGTTGAAAAGGTGGGGTATGCTCTCAATTGGGTCTGATATTTGCAGAAGCAAATCACCAGCATAAAGCAAAGTTTTATGGTTCAATTCACCTCTGGATATACTCTTAATCCTGTCATCTGATCTAATAGCAATTGCCAGTGGTTCGATTGCGATGTCAAACAGGAAGGGCGACAGGCAGCAACCCTGCCTTGTACCTCTGTGGAGCAAAAAATAATCTGAAATCAGGCCATTTGTCTTGACTGCAGCCATAGGTGTTGAATATAGAACTCTGATCCAATTACAAAAAGTAGGCCCCATTCCAAATTTTTCTAATGTTGCGAAGAGATAGGACCATTCAATTCTATCAAACGCCTTTTCAGCGTCAAGGCTTAGGATAGCTTCAGGCTGTACAGTTGGAGGGGGAAATAGCACATTAAACAATCTTCTCATATTAAAAAATGACTGCCGTCCGGGGATAAAACCTGTTTGGTCCTCATTAATAATTGTGGGAATTATTGGGTCTAAACGTTGTGCAAGAGTTTTTGTTAAAATTTTATAGTCGCAGCACAGGAGGCTTATTGGCTTGTATGAGCTACACTGTACAGGATCCTTATCTTTTTTTAGTAAGACCGAAATTGTAGCCTGAGTAAGCGTTTGTGGCAATTTTCCATTGGCCAGAGATTCATCATAGACTGATTTAAGAATGGGTGCAAGTTTTGAAGAAAATTCCTTGTAAAACTCTACGGGGAACCCGTCTGGTCCTGGCGCCTTTCCTGTTTGAGATGACCTAATGGCATTCACTATTTCCTCAACCGACAATGGCTGCTCTAGAAGTGACTGCGCATCTGGGGAAATTTTTGGAATATCAAGCGAATCGAGAAACGAGTAAATCTCCGATGGGTTACCATCTACCTCCGATTGATATAGAGTAGAATAGTATTGTTTAAACCGGTCATTAATGTCTTGGGGGCTCCGAGATATCAGATCAGCACCCGTGTTAATTGCAGGGATCATTTGTTCGGCTGACTGCTGTTTAAGTTGGAGAGCTAAGAGCCTCCCCGCTCTATCTCCATGTTCATAGTATACCTGTTTGGATTTCAAAATATTTTTTTCAGCTTTCCATGACATAAGTGTATCAAACTCTGTTTGCAACAGTAGTTTCTCCTTATAAAGATCTGGCGTAGGGGAGAGAGCATAGCGCCTGTCAATATCTGCAATTTTGTCAGCCAGCTCTTTAAGTTTTTTGGAACGCTCCTTATTCCTGTGTGCCACATAAGAGATAACTTGGCCCCTAATGTAAGCTTTCATAGACTCCCACAAAACTCCCCTTGACTCATCCTGAGTGTCATTAACTTCCAGGAAGAAGTCAATCTGGTTATTAAGAAATGTTCTAAAATGTTCACATAACAGTAGTTGGGGATCTAGCCGCCAAGTTCGTTGGGGAGCCACATTGGCTGGAAAGCTTAGATCCATCTGCACTGGGCTGTGATCTGAAAGCACTATGCTGTGATAGTTGGTGCTGGAAATTAAAGGGAGGAGCTGGTTATCAACAATAAAATAATCAATCCTGGAGTAACTGTGATGTACCGGAGAAAAGAAGGAGAACTGTTTCGTATTTGGATTTTTTGTTCGCCAGGGGTCTGATAAGCCATAAGAATGAAGAAAGGAATTAATAGCCACTGCAGCTGACGAGAGAGTGTTGGACCTTACACTTGATCTGTCTAGCTGGGCGGCAGCTGAAGTCCCCTCCAAGAATTAATTTGTAGGAATTAAAGTCTGGGAGAATTGAAAAAAAATTACGAAAGAATTGTGCATTATCCCAATTTGGCCCATAAATGTTAGCTATTATTATAGGTGTATTAAAAAGCTTGCCCACTACGACAATGTACCTGCCGTTAGCATCTGATATTATTTTAGAGTGTTCAAATGGAATCTCTTTCCTAATTAGAACTGCTGTTCCCCTTGCTTTATAATTAGAACTTGAATGATATATTTGTCCAATCCATTTACAACTTAGTCTTTTATGGGAATTAATGTTTAAATGTGTCTCCTGTAGCAATATTACATCAGGTTTTAACGATTTCAGGTGGCTAAATACCTTACTCCGTTTAACCATATTATTCAGCCCTTTGACGTTCCAACTTATGAACGAAACTGCTCCTTGTTGATTGTTTACGTTACTCTGGACCATAGTGCAACATCTTGAAATGAACCGGTCCTACATATTGGCTATATCTAAGTATTTCAATACATGTCTGAGTCGAAACATAAACCACTAATAAGACCAAAGAAAAACTGACATGGACAAACGGATAGACATAGATAAACCCCTTACCATCCTGGACTCCTGGGCTGGTCTTGCTTAAACCTAAGACTGCCCTGAAAACTCCCCTCTCTCTCCTATGCATATAAC
The DNA here is from genome assembly GCF_027409825.1 of Scomber japonicus. Lineage (NCBI taxonomy): Eukaryota > Metazoa > Chordata > Actinopteri > Scombriformes > Scombridae > Scomber > Scomber japonicus. The sequence continues at coordinate 1,269,203 of NC_070583.1, read as the reverse complement.
ACGTCTACTTGAACTCGAACTCCTAGAAAAACTCTGCAAAGGGCAGAACAGTGGGGCTTTCCTCTCGAAATTATCATTGCTGCATGTGTGCTGCTGGTTCTTACTATGAAACAAGGTATTACGGTTCTTGATACTTACAGTTGGAAGATATCCCCACAGGGGAAGAGAAGAAAAATAAATAAAAATTTTTAAAAAAGTCAACTGAGATTATTGATTAATAACAGTGATGGGGGTATTCATTAAATAAAAAGCAGGGGGTAAAGCATTAGAGAATAAATAAAAGGGTTATGGTGTCAGATTGGGACTTATCAAATACTTGCATTCACGTGGCAGAAAGGAAACACAAAAAAAACAAACAAAACCCAAAAAAAATCAGCAAAGAATAAAACAATTTAAAGATATTTCCCACGGCAAGTGTTATCTACACAAACCCCATAGTGTAGTAAGCTATGCATATTTATTCATCATTGGTAATCAGTCTATATTCCCTTTTTCCTCCTTCTCTCCCCCTGTCCCCCTCCTTCATTTACACTCCTTAGTTTACTGTAAAATGTCACTCAGCCTTGTCCATAGTTCAAACATAAAGTGCATCCAACTGCAGTGTGGTGATGTTTACCAGTCAGACTATAAGTCAACATATGCAACCTAAAAAGTTGACACGCAGCATGAGATACCTGTTAAGGCCCCGCGAATTAACTCACTCTCCCTCCGTCTCCCGTGGGTGCAGGTTGGTCTCGATGTAGTGCTTTGCCTTGGCTGGGTCTTCGAAAGATACCTGCTCGCCAGCTGGGGCCGTAATCTTCAATGTAGCTGGATACAGGAGACCGTATTTCACGCCCGTGCACTGGCGAAGCATCCCTCTCACCTCGTTGAAGACTGCTGCTGAAACGCTTGCCTTTGTGTGTGATGGGACTCGCACTCGCAGCCTTCCGAAGAACGTCTACTTTCTCCTGAAAGTAGTGGAACTTGACGATTATTGGCCTTGGGGGACCCCCTTCCCCTGGTGCCGGCTGTAGGCTCCTGTGTGCGCGGTCAGGCGTCGGCGTATAGTCGAGGGCAAGCGCTTCCTTCAGCAATTCGGCCACGGCTTTCTCTGGTCGTACATTCCCAAATCCCTCTTCGACTCCAACTAGTCTGCAGTTATCTCGCCACTGTCGGGACTCCAGATCTTCTGTCTTATCTGCCAGCCGAATGACTTGTGCCGTCAGCGTACTGACTTTAGTTTCAAGTGCCACAACCCGGTTAGTTTGGCCATTAGCTTCCTCCTCGATATCATCAATGCGAGTTGAGGGTGTAGCATTTTGTGTCTGTACTTCTCCAATTACCTTCGTGAATTCTGCGCGCACACTCTGGGTGTCTGTTCTTAAATCACTCGCCAAGTTGTCTATTTTCTTGTGCAGTTCACCTGTAGCCGCCAGCACAGACAACTCGATCCGGGACAGTACGCTTTGTTCCGTTCGCTTTATGGCAGTCATGATTGCATCGAGATCTGACCCTGACCCCGCTTCAGCGGCCGGGTCTATGCCAGGCGAGGCTGGGGCTTCCGGCCCTGACTTCGGTTTCGGATTTTTGGGCATTTTGAGCAACTTTTAAGACGGGTTTTAAAGAAAACACACCTAATTCGAGGAGGTTGGGTCCTTAGGGACACGTTTGCACCGGAAAAGACGGGAAGGAGAGGCGGGATATTACGTTAATGTTCAATCTAAGCAGAGCTCACAAAAACACGTCCTCACATGTCGCTGCTCAGCTGCGCCCCCTCTTAATTGGGACATTTAACGCCTTTATTACTGTACTCATTACAGTACTTAGACAAGAAATGGGAGAATTATCTGCCAAATGACCGCCGATACCGCTGAGGTGATAATCTCCATATGGATGCACCACGCCTGTTTGTTAACTTATTATTAAAGTTATACAACAGTTTAATTGGATTACTTAATAATTGTAGGTTGAAATTATAATAGGTTATAATTGAAGACAGAGCAATAGTGCTTCTTTTTAAACACAGTGAGTGAGCTGCCTCTACCTAATAGTGCTACCATGACTTTAGGATAAACCTTGGTGGACTCCCTTAGAAGCAATGGATAGCATACAGTTTTCTCCTTTCATACACTACAATTCTACTAGGAAGTAGTGGGTGCTTGATTTATAATTTCCTAACTGCACTCAGTATAAGAATATTGATCAAGCTAGCTAAACACTCTTACATTCTCAGTAATTTTGTCAAAGTGCTGTGCCACAATACATTTAAACTGTAAATATAACATGTAAGGTTGCCCAAATAAATGAAGGCTGAAAATGTGCTGTGTCAGTAAAGGTCATCATAGGTCAAAAAGTGGATGCACTCATAAAAACCAGTCAATTTAGATAGGCTAATGTAAATCAAATCAATTGATTTTATTTAATTATTCTCAAGTTAGGTATAGCTCTTAATTGGGTTACTATACTACAACAACATCATCATCAAATCAATGTATTGTTAATAAATTGAAATAAAGTTAACTATATACAGTTACTGTAAAGATTTTTTTGGGAAAATATATATGTTTTAATTTTTACAGTGTCGGCCATCTTGTAAGGTGAAGTGGGCTCTAACAAGCAAACGTCTCATATTGAAGATGGATGCTGATACGGATTGACAACTTTTTAAGTCCTTTGAACAGTTGAAAATATCTTAAAGAAAGAAAGTTAATAAATGTTACAAATTCCTACTGTGTCACTGTCAAGAGGAGAAATTAAAATGACAGATCAAAAGAGAAATAACGGGTAGGTTGAACTTTGCATAACCGTTGCATGACGTTTTTTTCATTTTGCATTTAATTAATCAGTCCATCTTAGTTAAGACTATACTGTGTATGTATCACAAATTAAATTCAAAACTTAATTGTGTTTCTTTTTCGTTATTATTTTCCTTCTAGAATTGTCTTCAAAATATTTGGCAAGGTAAGAACAAGATGCTTTTTCAAAACATAATTTTCAACAAGAAATGCTTAAATGTTGTCTTGTTTACTTTACTTTTACACTGATGCCAAATACAAATTTTACTCGACAGACTACAAGACAATTTATAAGTCATGGGGATATTTGGAAAAACATCAACATACTTAAAAAAACGGGAGAATGTCCAGCAACAAATCAAAACTTCTGGGCAGAACTATGCAGGATTTTGGATGTACCAAACACACCCACAAATAGATATAGACTGAAGAGGTCATACAACAGGAGTCTGAAGGTATGTCAAATTTAGCAATTATTTGCAAAATAAATGCGAAGCTTGTAAATTATAATGGACCTCTAGAGTTATAACCCCTCAACATGCATATGTATGTAAATAATATAATAGAATATAATTTAATATATGGGTGTTTGTGTGTGTATATGTATGTGTATATATATATACACATACATAAAACAAAAAACTGAGATATGTCTTTTTTCAATATCAGGCTTCTGATAAAGATGAAGCACAGTCTGATGACAATGTTGAAAAAGAGGAAGAAATTGGACTCCTTCAAGAGGAAGAAGTTGGAGAGCAACAGGAAGTTTTGGATGAAGATTATGAAAACCATGTAACGAAAAATTCAGAGCAAGAAAAAGATGTAAGTAAATAACTTAACTGTAATTTAATATATGGCACACATTTTTCTTAAATCATTGAAAAAGCCTTCAGAAAATATTGTATAACTAAAACTGAACCTTCAAAGTACAGATATCTAAATTTATAATTTCCTCTTCCAGGTCCCAAAAGAGGACAGTGATGTTTTCACCGATGATGAGGAAGAATTCTTCATTCAGAGTCTACCTGCACCACCTTGTAATTTCTTCATTTCAAGAATGGAATGGCAGAAACTTGTTAAAACACAAAAGAAAGATCACTTTCAAGGGCTCCAGTGGACAAACATAATTGCTGAAGGAATTAGTCAAATTCACCCTCACTGCAGTTTTGGTTTTTATGGACACAGGGTTAGGATTGCAGGGTCAAAAAGGCGCGGACCCCTTTTCAAATGCAGAGGTTACTGCATGTTTAGTGATTGTCCTGTAGGTGTAGATGTTGTCGTGCTGAGCGAGACAACACTGAAAGCTCAGGTGTCCTTCAGTGGTGACAGCAACATTCACTCGAAAAAAGAGCTGCAAAAAAGACCAGTAAGAGCTGATGACCAACAGGAAAAACATGACCAGCAAGTGTACCACCAAGTACACTTCCAAGGACACTGTACTTACAAAACCTGGAAAATCTGTCATTCAATCAGGTTGTCGAGATAAGGCACCATCTCCAGGTGTTCTAAAGTCTATTTCCTACAGACAAAGAATCCGATCAAGAAGGCACAACAATGAGACACTAAGTCTCTTGAAGATGGTTGAAGACAAAAAGGATGGACCGGACGAAGTGCTCCAGAAGATTATTCTTCATCCAAAGGGAGTGATGCTATGGTCAAAGCACAGCATCAGTATCTTCCATAAGCGCTCAAAGGAAGACATAGTCTACCTGGATGCCACAGGTAGCATACTAAAAAAAACAAACCACAAGGAGGGTCCATTTTACATCTATGAGCTGGTGGTGAGGAACCCAAAGAAGGGTTCCTCTCCTTTTCCAGTTGCTACATTTGTCACCTGTGACCACAAAACGCCGTCCATTCTCTATTTTTTGTCATCCTTTCAAAGCGATCATGCCAGACATTATGGTAAAAATAACATCTCTCCGCTGATGATGATGTGCGACGGCTCCATGGTCCTTCTGCAGGCAATAGCAATTGCTTTCACCAAAACAAATCTGAATGCCTTGCTCCACCGGTATTACAATATCCTGACAGGGAAAGCCAGCCATCAAGATCTCTCCCACACCATTCTTCACAGATGTCTCAGCCATGTCATGAAAAATGCAAAAAGTCTGTGCAAAAAGCAGTAAGTGGAAGCCATTTTTGAAATATGATATGTAAATATATAAAGTACTTAACATGACAATTCAATAATTTTGTATTTGTCTATTGCAGTGCACCCAATAACTACAAGCTGGCTATGCACATATTTGGACTCCTGACATCGGCTCGCTCACTTGGTGAGTTTGACGACATGCTACGAAGCTGCACTGTGATTTTTTCAAGCCCGTGCAGCTCGGGAAATGTCAAGCGACACTTCGACAAAATCCAAGAAATGCTGACATCCATTGGAGATCCATCTGCAGATGATAGTATTGTTGCAGAGGACTGTGAGGTAGCTATACAAAATATAAGAAATTACTTCTTTATCGAGCTCAAAGTTCTCTCTATCTCTCTCACACACACTCACACACATACATACAAAATCTTTTATATTGTTTTTGATGGAGTGATTGTATTTATATATTTTTAGGACACCTTCGGTCCAACACCTTTTAATCAGCACTTCATGGATGTCATAGAAACCACAGTACTTGACAAAGAAGGAAGCCCAAATGAATACTATTGGAAGACATT